>NC_137894.1:72409863-72966052 GCF_963455335.1 Martes martes
GGCAAATGTTTCAGTTTGGTTGAGCCATCAGGTCCCAGCAGACAATCTCCAACCCAGGTGTGGTGGACATGAAGATCCCCACCACCAGCATCCCAGACCCTCAACTTGTCCGCCTGAGACACTGAGCCTCCCAGTACTTCCCACTCTGAGGTGAGACAAACGCTGAATACCAGGGGAATCAAGCCACCTAAAATATGCTTAGGGGGAGAAAGTCTCCCACATCCCGTCCCCTAGGTACCCCCCCCACACACACACAGACCCCCGTCCTTAGCTGTGGCCTCAACCCCTGCAGATGGCAGCCTCCACCACAAAAAGGCAACTTAGGGTTTTGTGTTTTTTTTTTTTTTTTTTTTTTTTTTTTTACCCGACTCTTGGCTGTAATTGGATTCAGGCTGAAACAACCACGTCCGCACCGGGAAAGGAGGGCATTGGGGCGGGGGCGGAGAGGCTGTGGGAGAAGGGAGGGACCAGAGGAGTGAGAGAGGACTCGCAATGCAGTTCGCAGACTAAGCAGAAGAAAGATCAAAAAACGGGAAAGAGGGGACGAACAAACAGGCACTTTCAAGAACAATCCCCCCATCTCCAAGCGGACAGCGCTCTAGGAATCCAATTCAGTGCCCACCGAAGACAAAGGCGCCCCAAGGGAGTGGCGGCGCGACCCCAGGGCTTGGGGCCCCCGCCACGGAGCCTGCACGGCTGGCTGCCGGGACGGTCGCGGACCATGTCTCCTGCCCCACGGCCCACAGGCAGTCTGCTGCTCCCCCTGCTCACGCTCGCCACCGCGTTCGCCTCCCTCAGCTCGGCACAGAGCAGCTTCAGCCCCGAAGTAAGTGAGTTCCCCGGCCCTGCCGGGAGTCGCGCCCGCCGGGGAGGCGAGCCGGGGGTCTCCAAAGGGACAGGCCCTCCCTTGGAGAGCAGCAAGCTCCGGGTTTGGCCGCTCTGGCCAGCAGCAACCCCTCCTTTTGCTTTCTCTCCTCATCTCCAAACTTCCAAGTCGATCCAACTTCTGTCTTCCCCAACCAGCGCCCCCCCACCCCACCCGCCGCCACCGACTTTCTTTCCCAGTTCTTTCCGGGGAAGAGCCTTACAGCTGGGGCCGCCGTCTCTGGTTCCCCCGGGCTCTGAGCTCAGCTGCAGAACCAAGAGGGAGCCTGGTAAATACTTTGACTCCGCTCAGCCCTTGCGCTGCCCTGCTTTCTTGTCATGTGCGCCAGTCCGTTGTTTCTTCAACTTTCCAGCCCTCCAGCGCTCTCCCGCCCGCACCCGCCGGCCGGGGAGGCTCGGTGGACCGCACCGCGGCTCCGGGCCCCCCACGCTGCGCGCCTCCCGAGCGGTCCCGGCCCTCCGCGGGTGCAGCCGCCACCAGGTGGGGTCGGGGCTAGACCCGCCGAGTGGCCCCGTCCCCCGCCCCATTCCGCCTCCCCGCGCGGACCCCTCTGTGTCGCGGCCCGGAGCCGTGGCGTCGAAGGTCGCGCAGGGCTGGCGCCCCGGCCCCGCCATTCCGTACACACAAAGCTTTCCTTGTGAGCCGGGGTTCGGCAGGGAGGCGGCCTCCTCCCTCTGCCCCCCTCACCACCCCAAACCTCCCACCCTACCCCACCCCCCACCAGTGGCGCCTTTAGGCTCTTCTAGTTGCCTTTGTTAATTGCTTTTTTGTTAATTTTGTTAATTGCTTTTCTGTGCAGGAAGACTGAAGGCATCGCACTGGGGAGTGGGGAGAGGGCCGGGCCAGGGCACCCGCACAGGTCTCAGGCGCCCCCCCAACCCATTCCCCGACGCTGGCCCACCCGCCTGGGAGGAAGCCGCGTGGGAGTTGTCTAGGGAGGTTTTTCCTCTCTTTCTTGCTCTCTCTCTTATTTTGGGGTGAAGGTGGGAGACGAATTTGATCAGCTTCTTATTTTGGGCCATCTCAACCCACTCAGCCCGGCAGGGCCTGGGTGCGGTCGGGAGGGGCCGGGAAGGGCCCCAGAAGGGGGAGGGGATCTGGACTTGGCTTCCTCCCTCTCCGTCCTGGCCCCGGACCCACCCCCGGAGGAAACATCTCCAGAAAGAACACACTCTCTCTGTCCCGAAGGGATCTGAGGCTAAAAAGCGAAGTGTGGCCCTAGGAGTGGGGGTGACCAGGGAGAGTACAGCTCTGACCTGGGGCTAAGCCTGACAGGGCCCTGCAGGAGGAGTCATCCTCACCCCTGGCCTGGAGTCTTCATCGCAGGCCTGCAAGGAGAGCTCCTAACAAAAGAAGCCTGGGCATCAGGGGGCAGCCCACTGCCAACCTTGCCTGCCCTGCCCTCCCTCCCCTGCCCCACTAGGCCCCCTAGGGGAGGGGCAGCAGCCCTGGCTCTGTTCTAAGTGGGTCATGGGCAGTCCCAGTGCCAGAACCACCATTTGCTTCTGGGCCACGGAGGGGTGGGAGGCAGAGGGAGGGAGGAGCAGGCCCAGAGGCTCTCATCCAGGGCCTGCTGGAGTTTGCCAGCATTTCCCCCAACCCACCCAGCTTCTCCAGGACTCCTAGGCCAGAGGTGGGAGGGGTTCTCTGGACCTCCCCCGTCTCGGGGAATACCTCCAGACCACTCAGTTTTCAAGACAAAGCCAGCCAACTGAGTTTTTGGACCTAACATAGTTGTTCCTTCTCCAGGCCAGTCTAGAGGGCGAGCTGGGGTGGCCAGGCCTCAGGCAGCCGGGTCCCTCCCACCAGGCCTCCAGAGTCCTGCACCAGCTCCAGGACATCCCTCTCCTCCCCGTGGCCCCTTCTGGCACTTGGCCCTTCCCCCACCCAGCCGCAGACACAAGAGTCCTCTCTTCTGTGGTTCCTACCTCACCTCCTAGTCTTCTCTGTGGTTCTTGCTTTGCTCAGAGTCTAGGCCTGGGAGGAGAGGGATGGGGGCACTTCCTTTCCAGGCCTCGAGGCTCTCTTGAATGCAGGGAAGTCCCTTTCTTGCCTAAGTCTCCATTTTTCTCTATCGTGTATGGGGTGGACGTTGTGGGTGGGAATATTTAGACCTGCCTACTTTCTCAAGAAGGATTAATCCCAGAGCTCCTGGGTGTGGATTCTCCTCGCCTCTCTGCCACCCTCCATTCTGTTATTCAGCCCTAAGAGAATTCCCCTCAGTTTCCTTCCCCGAGGCTTGAGGAGGCCTGACTTAAGTCCTCCTGACTTCCAGCTCCAGGAGCAGGCCACTCCCATCCTTCTCCAAAGCTGAAGCAGCCGCTCCCTCACCAGGGGTCAGAAGCCTGGGGTGTGTGTGTACACCACAGGTGAGGCGAAGGGCAAAGGGAATTTCCCGCATACTTGGGCACAGGCTACAGCAGGCCTCCTGCGGGCACTAGCTGTGGCATCAGCCAGCACAGGTCAGGGCACATCCACAGCTCCTGGGGAGACCAACCAGGTTCTGTAGCACCCTGCTCTGCTCCCCTGTGGTCTCCCAGAGGTTAAACTTGGCTCCCTCCTCTACCCCTGAGGAGGGGCTCTCAGAGGCGGGTGGTGCTAAAGTTGCTCTGACCAGGCCTGTTGGCTGGGGAAAAGCTAGGTTGTTTACATCTTGAGCCCTAACTCCCATCAGCCTTGGGGGATCACTTCCCAGAACCCTGTTGCAATTCTTGCCCCACAGGCACATGTCCCCAGTCAGCTGCTCCTGAATCACCCCCAGCCCCAATGCAGGAGCACTGCTCCGCCAGCAGGGCCTGGGCCTAGAGGTGAAGGGCGTCAGGAAGATCCATCGTGACAACCTGGGATGAGGGTTGTGGCACCCAGCAGCAGCCTCTACCCGCTCTGTGCTCCAGACTTCCATCCTAAGCAACCTGCAGGCCCCCTCCAAACTCCTGAGGAAGGCAAAGCTGGAGCAGGAACCAACATAGTATCTCCATCAGAGAATCCCGAGCGTTTTCATATCCCATATATAACTTGGCTCGCTTTACTTTGCAAGCTTTAGGAAAATGCTCCATTGTTCTTACAATAAAGGCTGGATTTTGTTCCCCAACAGGGGTTTGTATTTTGTGTGCCTTTCAATCAAACACCGAAAACCTAACTTTATGTTAAAGCAATACGCCAGCCTTTATCTTATGAACAATTCACAATACACCTCAAGTACAATGCTGCCACCGAGTCTCTACCACGACCCCCATCTCCCCTTCCCTCTCCTGAGAACCTCAAATGGGCTTTTAGGTCCCAAGCCCTAGGTCAGATACTTGGATGGGGACAATGGCAGGATCCCAGCTCTGTGGCTGGGTCCCAGCCCCACCACCTCCAAAGGTCCCAGCGTCCTGTCTCAGCAGCCAGCCTCAGCCCTAGCTCCTGCTCTGCTTCCTCCTTTCTAAAAAGATGTCAGCTGTGAGGGTCCTAGAGGCATGGCATTCCTGTCCCAAGAGGGTCTCATACCGGGCCCAAAAGAGAGCCCCCCCTCAGCCTCCCTGCCTCCATCCATCATGGGCACAATCCACTCACAGGTAGGACGTACTATATTTACAAGAACACTGACACAGAGAAGAAAAGTGCTGGAAGGAATCACAGCTCTAAGAAGCTATCATAGGACTCAGTTAAGCTATCTGGGCTCCCATTCTCAAGAGTTACAGCCAAAGTCTGGAGCCATGGCTCCCCACCCCTGTTTGAGCCCACAGCCCCGAGAGGACAAGTCATACTGGGGCCTGGGCCAGAGTGCAGGTCCAGCCTGGGAACTCCTCCAGCCCCACTGCCAGAGCCAGGCTGGGAGCTCGTTGCCCTTTTCTCCTAAGCCAAGGGCGCATGCCAGATAGCAGGGGTAGGCAGAGGCTCCCCTTGGGCCAAGTGGAGATGCTCTAAGCCACGCTCTTCTCCCTGCAGGCCTGGCTGCAACAGTATGGCTACCTGCCCCCCGGGGACCTGCGCACGCACACACACCGCTCACCCCAGTCCTTCTCAGCTGCCATCGCTGCCATGCAGAGGTTCTACGGTCTGCGCGTGACGGGCAAGGCTGATGCGGACACCATGAAGTAAGTGCCAGACCCTGGCGGGAATCCTGCACGGCACCCACCTCCCAGCGACAACACTGAGCACAGAGACCTTGCTACCTATGCGCCTGACTCCTGCCCCCTCCCCTTCTCCAGACTGACCCTAAGGCCAGGCACTCCCCCTCTCCTCAGAAGACCTTTCTCTTTAATGGCCACAATTCTCAAACCCCAGGGCCATGAGGCGTCCCCGCTGTGGTGTTCCAGATAAGTTTGGGGCCGAGATCAAGGCCAATGTTCGAAGGAAGCGCTATGCCATCCAGGGCCTCAAATGGCAGCATAATGAGATCACTTTCTGGTGAGTCCAACAGGCAAGTTGCCTTTCTCAGAACATCAGGGTTGCCCTCCCTATCAGTTGTGCTCATAGACTCGGAGGCCTCCTATCCTACTCACCTCTGTCCCTAGGAAGCATCCCTGGGAGTGGGGAGGAACATGGCTGTAATCCTGGAGGAAGGTGCAGCCTGTGGGGGGTGCGCCCCAGGGCCAGGAAGCTGAAGCCTGCGGGGGGTCTTGAGCCCTCAGTTCTTGGTACAGAGGCATCACAAGGCAGCAGGAAGATCCGGGGCAGCAGAGGTAGCTGGGCGGTTCAGTCAGACCTGGGAAAGTACAGGGAAGGAGAATTGTATTCGTTGTGATGCTAACATGCTCCCCTCCTCTCCCCACGTGGCTGGACCTCAGCATCCAGAATTACACCCCCAAGGTGGGTGAGTATGCCACATTCGAGGCCATTCGCAAGGCATTCCGCGTGTGGGAGAGCGCCACACCGCTTCGATTCCGAGAGGTGCCCTATGCCTATATCCGCGAGGGCCATGAGAAGCAAGCAGACATCATGATCTTCTTCGCTGAGGGTTTCCATGGTGACAGCACACCTTTCGATGGCGAGGGTGGCTTCCTGGCCCATGCCTATTTCCCGGGCCCCAACATTGGAGGGGACACCCACTTTGACTCTGCCGAGCCCTGGACTGTCAGGAATGAGGATCTGAATGGTGAGCAAAGTAGCCCTGGGACTCATTTATTCTGGGGAGAGTCAATGATCATTTTGGGGGGGTGTTTGTCCTACCTCCTCCCAAAACCTCAAACCCCCAAGTCTCTGGGCTACAGAGATCTCCTAATCTGACTTCCAGTGAAAGCAGGATTCTTATTTTGCTCCATTTACATCTGGTCCCTTTCTCACCCAATAACTGACTTCCCAGTCAAAGACTTCCCACTTTCCAGGCAAATGTCACCTCTAGCTCCTGGCAGAACCTGGGGCCCAGACGGGACCTCAGCTTCCCTTAATACATGTCTCCCTGGGATTGGGATCTGTCCCCAGAGCACCGTCTCATCTCTTCCCAGAATAGACTGCTGACTGGCTTCGTGGCTTTCTGGGTGGAAAGCGTGACAGGCAGGCTCAGGTGTGAAAACCAAGCCTCTGGTGGGAAAGCAGGGCTTCTGAGGTAAGGGACCCAGGCTGCCCTCATAATCATCGCCATCCCTCCAGGGAATGACATCTTTCTGGTGGCTGTGCACGAGCTGGGCCATGCCCTGGGCCTTGAGCACTCCAATGATCCCTCGGCCATCATGGCGCCCTTTTACCAGTGGATGGACACAGAGAACTTCGTGCTGCCTGATGACGACCGCCGGGGCATCCAGCAACTTTATGGTGCGTAATCTATGCCCAAATCTCTCTGCTCCTTCTGTGCTCTTCCTCTCTGACCTGTGCATCCCTTCCTTTCCCCCATGCCCTACGATCTACCCCCAACCCCACCTGACCCTGCCTCCACCCACCACCTACTCTCACTTTCTTTTTTTTACATTATCTCTCCTACGTGTTTAATTCTTCTCCCACTTTTTTTTTTTAAGATTTTATTTATTTATTTGACAGACAGAGATCACAAGTAGGCAGAGAGGCAGGCAGAGAGAGAGGAGGAAGCCCGCTGAGCAGAGAGCCCGATGTGGGGCTCGATCCCAGAACCCTGGGATCATGACCTGAGCCGAAGGCAGAGGCTTTAACCCACTGAACCACCCAGGCGCCCCAATTCTTCTCCCACTTTTGATTCCACCTTTTCTGTCCTTTCCCACCTGATTGCTTCAGCCTCCCCCACAGGGCCATCCACACCTTTCCAAGGGGATTGTCTGCCCATATACCTGTTCTTTCTGCCCCCTCTGCCACAGTCTGAAGTGCCTCTCATGTTCTCTATACTAGGGAGTCAGTCAGGGTCCCCCACCAAGATGCCGCCGCAACCCAGGACGACCTCCAGGCCCTCTGTCCCCGATAAGCCCAAAAACCCCACCTATGGGCCCAACATCTGTGACGGGAACTTCGACACTGTGGCCGTGCTCAGAGGGGAGATGTTTGTCTTCAAGGTAAGAGGAAGAAGTGGGCCAGTGTGGGGGATGGGAGGGCTCCAAGCCCAGCAGGCTGGGTGGAAACAGCAGCAGGAGGACTAAGAACTAGAACTGAGACAGTGGGAAGCTTTGGGGACCAAGCCAGGGGACTCCCTATAAGACAGAACGTACCGTCCCACCTCGACACCTTCTAGGAGCGCTGGTTCTGGAGGGTGAGGAATAACCAAGTGATGGATGGATACCCCATGCCCATCGGCCAGTTCTGGCGGGGCCTGCCCGCATCCATCAACACTGCCTATGAGAGGAAGGACGGCAAGTTTGTCTTCTTCAAAGGTAACCGGGCATTCTGCCCTAGTTCTCCAGGTGTGCGGAGAGTCTTCCTGGAGGACTGGATTCTACTTGACTCCTCCAAAGACACAGGAGCCCGAGGGGAACCCTGATCCTGCCCTTCCCTCTCCCCACCAGGAGACAAGCACTGGGTGTTTGACGAAGCTTCCCTGGAACCTGGCTACCCCAAGCACATCAAGGAGCTGGGCCGAGGACTGCCTACTGACAAAATTGACGCCGCTCTCTTCTGGATGCCCAATGGCAAGACCTACTTCTTCCGGGGAAACAAGTGAGACCTCAGCCCCTTGACCCCAGGCCTCCCTCCTCAGACGCCACCACCGATTCCCTCAGTTCGGGAGAAAGACCCACCTCTCCCTGGGATGTTTCCCTGGAGAAATTAGTTGCTGGCTGAGCCTCTGCCATTGCCTAGCAACAGACGGCCTCCATTAGGTGCTGAGCGAGTGGGAAGTGACCGGGTCACCATTTCAGACCCAGTCATTTGGCGCCTCCTGCCCCCAGCACGGTGCCTCCACCCCAGCAGCCAGGCACTGTCATTAAAGTCTACCGGTGGCTCCTTGCAGCCTGGGACCTCCCATCCACCCCCACCTTCCGCCACTTTCAGCCACAGGCCCTCATTACTCAAAACCCCGGTCCCGCACCCCGTCCGTCGGCACCCTTTGCTTACTGGTGGGTTCAGTCTGGGCCCCGCTGCCCTCTGAGGACAGGCCCAGTGCCCTACTGCATCCCTTCCCCTCCTGTCTCCCAGGTACTACCGTTTCAACGAGGAGCTCAGGGCAGTGGACAGCGAGTACCCCAAAAACATCAAGGTCTGGGAAGGAATCCCCGAGTCTCCCAGAGGGTCATTCATGGGCAGCGATGAAGGTGAGGGGCAAGGGAGTTGTCCATGAGGGGAGGATGGGGACAGCGGATTAAGGGAGAACGGGAGGAAAGCCGGATAGGACAGTATGGTGGGGAAAGCAGTGATGACAAGGGGGCTGGAAGCCTTGCCACATGCCAAGGTCTGAGCAAAGTGCTTTCTACACGTCGGAACCCTAATTCCCAGCGCCCTACTAGCCTGGTACTAGAACTACCCCGGTTTACAGCTAAGGCGACTTGTGTTCACAGAGGGTAAGGGATTAACTCAGCCAGCTCGTGTGGCTCACAGATTTCCCTCCCGCTCTTCTCCTCCCTGTGGGTCTTCCCCGCCACCTTTTTGCTGACCGCTGCAGTCTTCACGTACTTCTACAAGGGGAACAAATACTGGAAATTCAACAACCAGAAGCTGAAAGTAGAGCCAGGGTACCCCAAGTCAGCCCTGCGGGACTGGATGGGCTGCCCCGCGTCAGGGGGCCGGCCGGACGAGGGAACGGAGGAGGAGACAGAGGTGATCATCATCGAGGTGGACGAAGAGGGCAGCGGGGCGGTGAGTGCGGCCGCCGTGGTGCTGCCCGTGCTGCTGCTGCTCCTGGTGCTGGCAGTGGGCCTCGCCGTCTTCTTCTTCAGGCGCCACGGGACCCCGAAACGACTGCTCTATTGCCAGCGTTCCCTGCTGGACAAGGTCTGACCCCCACGGCCGCCCACCCACTCCTACCAGGAGGACTTTGCCTCTGAAGGCCAGTGGCAGCAGGTGGTGGTGGGTGGGCTGCTCCACCTGTCCCAGGCCCTCTCCCTACCCCGCCCCCCCCTTCTTTTCTATCCCCTGACTGCCTCTCTCCACCTCAACCCTGGCATTGCTTCTTCCCTAGATGGAGTCCCCTGGGGGCTGATCAGGGGCTGCCGCTTTCAGCCCCTGTGCCCTCCCACGGGCCTCTGTAGCTTGGTGTGTGCCCAGCCCCATCTGAATGTCTTGGCTCTGCACTTGAAGGCAGGACCCTCAGACCTCGCTGGCAAAGGTCAAATGGGGTCATCTGCTCCTTTTCCATTCCCTGATGTAACTTTAACCTCTGAACTCTGACCTCAGGAGGCTCTGGGCACTCCAGCCCCACAAGCCCCCCCACCCGGTGCACCCCCGTGGCAACCTCCTACCACTCTCTCTGGCTTAAAGGAATCTAATCTTGTTGAGAGGGGAGACCCTAAGAGAGTAGGAGTGGTGGTGGGGAGGGCCACATAGCCACCCTTAGACCTTGGGAGGGAAGCTCAGAGTCAGTCCCCTCTGCAAAGATCTGCCTCTGCCCCACCTGGCCCCAAGGACGTCCCCAGGAGCCTGAGCCATTAAGGGGCTGTAGAAACCCTTGACGGCCCTACCCCCACAAATGCCTTACCCCCACAAATGTCAGCCTTGACTGGGGATGTCTGGGTTAGAGGAGTGGAGAGCACAGGCTGCAACTCCCAGGGTAGGATGGCTGGGGCCAAGGAGAGGAACTGTCTGGACCCCTGGGGTGAGCCTGAAGGTGACAGAAGAAGAATCTCGCTCAAATGCAGGCAGCTGGGATAGGGACCAAGGGGCAGAGCAGTCCGGGGAATAGGACAGGACCAAAAGGCTAACCAGGGAGGCACAGTGGGAGTGGAGGGCTGGGGGATAGGGAGAGGGGGGCCAAGTGGGCCAGGCCAGCAGGGACTCCACCAGGTGGGTGGTGGTCCCCAGGGGAGGCTATGTTTTATTGGAGGTCTGAGGAGGGGCTGGAGAAGGGCACACCTACTCCACTTTGGTGCCCTTCCTCCAACCAGCATACACATATGGGAAGGGTAGGGAGCCCAGAGAAAGGAGCAGAGATGACACACATCTAGGGACTGGTGACTCGGGACCTTCATGGGGTGGCCACCTAGTTTGGGAGGTGACCAGGGGCTGACAGCACTCAGCAGCCTCAGCTGGCTTCAATGAGGGGGCAGGTGCCTGGGTGGGTCTTGTCAGGTTAGCCCCTCACTGACTGATACCCCCACCCCTCGTCCCATCCTACCCATGTCCTGCCTCCTCTCCCCCACCCAGCCCGCCCATTCGAAGTCTCCTCTGGCCACCACAGGTGGTCATGGTACCTGGGACTTGAGAGAGTGAGACCCTGTGGGGACAGGGAGAGGAGAGGGATGTTAGGGGTGGGGGAGTTCCGGGGAGGGTGGGGGTGTGTGGGATGAACGGTGCTGGCAGTTCGGCTAAATTTGTCTTGTTTGGGTTTTTTTTTTGTTTCGTTTAATGTATATTTTTATTATAATTATTATATATGAATTCCCTTCAAATCGTTCCTTTTTGTTAACAAGGGGCAGGGGAAGGGTGGGGGTGGGGGGTGCAGAGGCATCGGACCCCAGGAACCTGCAGGGCGGGGCTGGGTCAGTGCCCTCTAAGGACATTTTTGACCTTGTTCAACCTTTCCACAAAGAATAAATGGTGTTTCACATTCTTTGTGTGGCTGCCTTCTCTCAGAGAGGTGAACGGAAAAGCATGCCCGTAACCTGTGTTTTCTGTGACCTGGGGTTTTGGTATTTTTCATAAAGGAATATGTTTATCCCTGATGGACAGTGAGGGTTCAGGGCCATAGCTGGGAAGGAAGGCATACACACTCCGTGGAGGCAGGGAAGTGGTCCCCAGAGCCCAGGCACTCTCTCCAACCCAGCCAAGAGGTTACCTTGGAGGCCCAGAGCAAGAGGAAGTGGTCAAGCTGAGGCCACACGGAAACTCTTCCTAAATTGCATTACCCTGTCCTGTGATCTGGCCGCAGACCCTCTGTTTCCTCAGACCTCTCTTTCTGCTGCTGGGGACTCCCTGGATGTCTTTGAGCCCTTTAATCCAGCCCTGCGTGCATCTAAGCCTCTTCTAGGCCTAGGGGGCTCAGCCGTAGGGGCAGAAGGAACACCCAGGAAGGCCAGACAGTTGTCCCGTGGCCAGTGAGGAGCAGCCTCTCTCTGGCAAACCAGGAATCTCACCGGACTGCCCAGGAGAGGCAGGATGGTCAGGGCGGAAGGGGAGAATAACAAGGCTTTGTTTCTTCGAAACTGCTGCCCCAGACAGGGTTCCCAGGCTGTTGACCCACCCTTCCTCCAAAACCAGCCTGGAGGGAGGAATAGCTCAGCTGCTGAGTCAGCTCAGCTGAAGGGGAGCAGCCCTCTTTCTTCCTCCCCTTCCCTTCCTGCCTTAGCCCAGCCCTCCCTGGGCTAGAGCCCAGGCCCCCTCCACAGCCTTCCTCCACGAGCGCTGGCCCCACCTAGGCCAGCGGTTCTCTCCAGCTGCTCTTCAGGGCTGGCCGGTGTGATTGCTTTGGCAGAAGGGGTACCCCACCTCTCTGCCAGCCAGGAACCCTGACCCTGCACCTGGCCTCCTCCACCTCTCCCGCCAACAGCTGTTTGGCACAGCCTATGTATCTCAGTGGATGTGGACACCTCCCTGCCACACTCACCAGAGGGGATGGGGACCCAGGGAAGCTGGCATGGGAAAGTCAGGGGTTGTCTGGGGGGAGGGGAGGCGGGGGGCTGTGCGTGTTGCAAGGAGCTCAAAGATGAGCTCATGGCCCCTTTGTGTTTTTGTGGCCCACATCTGGAGGCAATTACAGATGTTATCCAGTGGGAGTTCTGCAAAACACAGCTGGAGCCAGTCGAGGAGCCTGGGGAAGGGGGACTGCCAGAGGGAAGAGGAGGGGGAGCCTAGGGCTGCCACGGCTGGAGTGCGGTTTCCCCATCACGAGGAAATTGTTTGGCCCTGATTCTGGAATCACAAGATGCTCTCTGAAGCCAAGGGGGAGAGATGGGAATGGAGGACCAGAAACAAAGGGGGAAAGAGGCGGAAAAGGCTTCCCGAGCAGGGAGAACCGTGGGGTGGAGGCCCGAAAGGTCCCGTGCTTCTGACGTGCCCTGGGCCTGAGGGGTCCAGCCCAGGGAGGCCACCCAGAGACGCTGGGAGGTGTTAGCTGATCGCACAGGGTCAGGCGGGGTGAGGGGAGAACAGAGGTCCCTGTGGCTCCCGAGAGACCTGAAAATGCTGCTTTTACTGGCCCTACCCCGCTCTGTCCATTGGGCCTGACCCAGTTTCTAAGGTTCCAAGTTCCTGTATTCGAAAGCAGCACATGGAGCTAGAGCAGCCGGGGAGAGCCAAGGGGAATCTGCGAGGAGGTTTGGGCAGAACCCAGGGACACGGCCTCAAAGGAGCCTGCAGCAGGGGCAAGCGCTGAGCAGAGGCAGCGCTCTGCCCCCCATGGCACCCCACACGTCTGAGCCCTTCCCCAAGGATCCTGCCACCAGCTGGGCCCACACCTCCAAGGCAGCTGGCCAGGTGCAGGGTCAGTGACATGAGAATCGAGGATCAAAGAATGAGCTGGGCCTTCTAGAGAAGGGAGGACTAAGCAGGGTGACCCCTCACACACAACCTGGCCAGCCCTGCTGGGACTCCACTGTCCCTCCCCTGGGGCCCCCTTTTCCGGACACTGACAGACTTCCTAGTCCTCTTTCCCCTCCATACTCCCACTTCCCTTTCCAGCCAAAGGGAGGTGGTAAAAAAACCAACATTGGCCCAGGTCCTCATGACACCCAGTGACACAGGCACGATCTCTGCCCGTTTTACAGGTTTGGAAACTGAGGCCCAGATAAGACTTCCTTAAGGTCGTAGCTCCTTAATCCAAAATGAAAACCCAGGTCTGTCTGATTTTTTTTTTCCCTGTGCGAGTAGATTCTGCCCTTGTCTTTGGGTGTCTTTTCCAATGTGACCCCTGCGTGGCTGGGTGTGTGTGGTGGTGTGTGTTCTGGGGATCTGACAGACCATGAGTGCATCCTTCTTACTCCATGCGGCAGCAACAGCATGGGGCATAGAAATGCAGCAGGAGAAGGGCTCTTCCTCAGAAACCCACTTTGCCTGCAGTCACCTCCTTTTTGGGGGACAGGAACAGGTCCCCCTCTGAGGGAAAGAAGGAAGAAGCAGGAAGGACTCATAAGGACTGAGTGGCACCAGTGGTCGCAGCTAGGGGAGGGATGGGGGTGGCAAATGGCTGTGCAAGGGCCTAAGAGGACAGTTCCCATACCCTGAGGCTCCAAGGAAACCCCAGTCAAGGCTAATCCACTGTCCTGCTGTCCCTGTACCCCCTTCTCACCCATCTCCCAAATCTGAATTCACTTTCTTTAGGAGACCAGGGGCTGCACACTTAACCCGGGGGTTTCAGCCTTCGTCCCTCAGACAATCTTGGGAGACTGGGGAGACCCAGTGGCGGTCTTCAAGGGGGCTGGGCAATTGGGGCCTGGAGAGGAGGCAGGCCTGACTGGCCAGAAGCCACCTTCCAAATGAGCTCACACACATACTTTCCACCCTGGCCCAGGGCCGAAGGCTGAGCGCCTTCCAGGCCAGCCTTCCCCAGCCAGGCCCAGCCCCCTCTGTCCTCCACTGTCCCTCACCAGTCCTGGAACCAGGGGCTTCACAACAGGATCAGGCACCCCAAAGTAGGCTATTGCCACACCCCAAGGTTGCGGCTTCCCCTGCTTCCATGCTGAGGCAGCACCTTCCCCCCCCCGAAGGGTACCTTATTTCTCCAATGGGCCCTTTGTGGCTTAGAGGAGGAGGAGACCAGTTTCCTGTCCCCACAGACCCACACCTGGGTGGGGAGGACCAATAGAGGGCACAGAAGAGATGTCCACACTGCAGTGAATTGGCGGAAGGACTTCCTTTGAGTGCCTGAAGTAGCTCATTGACTCAGGGACCAGACCAGGTCTGGGAGCTGCCTCATCATGGGTCACTTCCTGCTCACACACTTCACTTCCCAATAGGGACACTTCCCTGATTTGGGGCAGGATGGGGTCTGGGTGGGGCAAGGCCAGGATGACCACAAGAGAGGGGAAAAGACCAGTGCCTCCAAAGGCCTAGCAGATTCACACACACGCGACAAGCTCCAGCTCATTCTGATCCAGCCTGTGGTCAAAGACGTCACCCTTCGCTCAGCTTCCAGAGCCTTGGAGCACCAGGCCAGAGAGCAAAATCAATTCCCAAAAATGCTCTCCTTGGCCACTCAGTGTCTGGCTCTGCGCTAGGATCGTGGCTAC
Source organism: Martes martes (assembly GCF_963455335.1). NCBI lineage: Eukaryota > Metazoa > Chordata > Mammalia > Carnivora > Mustelidae > Martes > Martes martes. Next base: position 72,424,444 of record NC_137894.1, read on the forward strand.
CCTGACGGTATATTCTGGATCCAATAATATTATCTTCCTGAGGTTCTGTGCATTTGTGTATTCACATTCACTGTGTGTTCGTATATGGCAGACAATTCGTCCGAGTTTGGATCCCCACAATATGGCCACTTGCAAGCAGCTCGCACAGCCCGCCACAGCCCTGCAAGGCACTGATGGGATAGTTCTGTCAAGGAATGACTATGATTCATAATAATACTGACCCCACTGAGGCCACGGGACAAACACGTTCTGTCCTCACTTCCTTACAAAGGAGTAGGCTGGTGCTAGGCACGCAGAAGCCCCTTAATGAAAGTTTGTTGACTTAGAGGGGCGCCTGGGTGGCTCAGTCATTTCAGCGGCTGCCTTCAGCTCAGGTCATGATCCCAGAGTCCTGGGACTGAGTCCCTGCTCAGCAGGAAGCCTGCTTCTCCCTCTGCCTCTGCCCACTCACTCCCCCTGCTCCTGCTCTCAATCTCACTCTCTCTGACAAAGAAATAAATAAAATCTTTAAAAAGGGGGAAAAAAAGTTTGTTGACTTAAATTGCCAGTGAAAACTGTGAATTACACAAGCCAACAGCTGTAGCTACGAATGTGTAAATACTGTACACGTATGTACACAAGTGTTATGTATATGTAAGGTCAAAAGATCATCAAGGGCACCTGGGTGGCTCAGTGGGTTAAAACCTCTGCCTTCAGCTCAGGTCATGATCCCAGGGTCCTGGGATCGAGCCCCACATCAGGCTCTCTGCCCACTGTGATCTCTGTGAAATAAATGAATAAAATCTTTAAAAAAAAAAAAAGATCATCAAGCTGTAGGTTTTAGTACATTTCATGAGCTTGACTGTCTATTCCAGCTCAATCTTTTTTTTTTCCCTAAAGATTTTATTCATTTATTTGACAGACAGAGATCACAAGTAGGCAGAGAGGCAGGCAGAGAGAGAGAGGGGGAACCAGGCTCCCTGCTGAGCAGAGAGCCGGATGGGGGGCTCGATCCCAGGACCCTTAGATCATGACCCGAGCTGATGACAGAGGCTCAACCCACTGAGCCACCCATGTACCCCTATTCCACCTCAATCTTAAAAGTTTTTAAAAAAAAGAGAGAGAGAGAAAAAAATATATCAATGTCATGGATTCCATAACTCCTAAGCAACTACTTTGTCCCTATGGCTTCCCCGTGTGTCCTCCACAGCCTGCCCTTAATCCAGAAGTGATCAATATTGGGTTGTATTAACCCAGAGTTTCCGGAAATACCAATCCTACAGACTGCACCCTCAGGCCAGCCTGCTCCCAGATCCTGACCTAGGGGGCCCACACCCAGGTCTCTCCTCCTGACACCTCTCTAAGCTCAATGCCAGGTACCCCAAAGTCTCTCCTCCACTTTACCGGCCCGTGCTCCGGAGCTCCCCACCCCTTGCCTGCACAAAACGCCATCTAAATTCTGGGTGAAGGAAAACTGGACAAGGGGCCCAGAAGAACACCTACCCCAGTCTCTGGCTGGCCACACCCCCTCTGCGGCAGAGGACAGCGGGGCAGGGTTTGCGGGACGATAGCGCCCCCTTGTGCTGGGTGTTGGCACTGCGCGCCAAGCCTGAGCGAGGCAGGGGCCAAGACAGCGCCCCAACAAAGGCCACTGCCAACCTGTTCCTTCCCCCTTTCCACTTTCCATGTTTCCATCCAGGACACCTGTACTTACAGGGGTGGGACTATGGGCGCAACAGGATGACAAGCCTTAGTCTTCCAGCTGCACAGAAGAAAAAGTCAGAGTTTCCCTCATCTGTCCCTGCGCAGGGGTTGGTGGGCAGCCCTCGAATAAAAACAGGAAGGAAGAGGGAGTGGAGTTGAGGGGGTGCAGGAGGAAGTAAGGAGGAAGTGCCTCTCAGAGCTCCTCCGAGTCGCCACGCTGCCCCCCTGTGGACGCCTCAGACACTGGTCGCTCCAGGATGCCCTTCCCCTGGGCTCCCACCTCGGAATGCTTTGACAGAACTCCTTCGTGCCAAGGCAAGCAGGCCTCCCTGACTCCTTTATCCCCAGAGTGGGCATTTCTGTGTCACTCCCCTGAGGCCTTTGGAGATCATACCCCCTCTTGGGGCTCCTCTAACCTGCACCCATCCTCCTAACCTCATCCCTACCCCAGGAGGATCCTTTAATCCAAGTCTCACATTCATAGAGCTTTTCAATTTTGTACTTGAAAAAAAAAAAAAATGACTGTAGGTCTTTTGTAACTATCACCATATTATTGCTGTGTTTATGCTAAGAGTTTTCATTTGTTAAATAGGAACATTTAAAATACACTAAGTACTGAGGCACCTGGCTGGCTCAGTCAAGTAGAATGAATATGTGACTCTCGATTTCAGGGTTGTTAAATTCAAGCCTCACATTGGGTTTAGAGAGTACTTAAAAAATAAAATCTTGGGGTGCCTGGGTGGCTCAGTAGGTTAAGCCTCTGCCTTTGGCTCAGGTCATGATCTCAGGGTCCTGGGATCAAGCCCCACATTGGGATCTCTGCTCAGCAGGGAGCCTGTTCCCCACCCCTCCCCTGCTGCTCTGCCTGCTTGTGATCTCTCTCTCTCTCTCTCTCTCTCTCTGTCAAATAAATAAAATCTTTTTAAAAAATCAAATCAAATCTTTGGGGCACCTGGGTGGCTCAGTTGGTTGAGCATCTGCCTTTGGCTCAGGTCATGATCTCAGGGCCTGGGATAGAGCCCCACATTGGGCTCCCTGCTTTTCCCTCTCCCTCTGTGATTTCTTTTGCTTTTGCTCTCTCTCAAATGAATAAAATCTTTAAAAATAAATAAAATCTTTATAAATAAATAAAACAAAGTATCTTTGAAACTGTCTTAGTATTTAACTTTGTACTATACCAGATACCCCCAAACTGGACATGATTTGAGGTTGCTCCAAACCTCCGAGGTATGTCTCCAACCCAGCATCTCATTCTTTCCAAAGCACAAGGAAACTTGCTCCAATAACCATATGGCAGGGTCTTTAATCCTCACTCCTTCAAACACAGAAGTTTCCACATCTTGAAAAGCTCTTCTGGATACTGCTGCAGCCTCGAATGATTTCCCTCATATCCCCCTTTTCTGTCAAGCCAAGGTTTTTCAACAGCTGTCTGCATTCCTTCACTAGTCATTTTTTTAAAGTTTTTTAAAGTTATTTATTCACTTAAGTAATCTCCATACCTAATATGGGGTTCGAACTCACAGCCCCAAGATCAAGAGTGGCATGCTCTTCTGACTGAGCCAGCCAGGTCCCCCAACCAATTATTTCTTTTTAAACTAACCTCTATATCTGTGGAAGCAACCCAGGCATTTACTCAAACTTCCCCTCTATTTTTTTTTTTTTTTAAGATTTTTAGTTGATTTATTTGACAGAGACAGCGAGAGAGCATAAGCAGGGGGCCAACACAGGGCTCAATCCCAGCACCCTGGGATCATGACCCAAGCGGAAGGCAGACGCCCAACCGAGCCACCCAGGCACCCCTGAAACTTCTTTAAAAAGGGGGGAAGCAGGGGGGCGCCTGGGTGGCTCAGTGGGTTAAAGCCTCTGCCTTCAGCTCAGGTCATGATCCCGGGGTCCTGGGATCAAGCCCCACTTCGAGCTCTTTGCTCAGCAAGGGGCCTGCTTCCCCCTCTCTCTCTGCTTGCTGCTCTGCCTACTTGTGATCGATCTCTCTCTCTCTCTCTCTGTGTCAAATAAATAAATAAAAATATTTTTTTAAAAAGGTGGGGGTAAGCACCTGGGTGGCTCAGCAGGTTATGCCTGCCCTCAGCTCAGGTCATGATCTCAGGGTCCTGAGATCTAGCCCTGTCCTTGTCTTCTTGGGGCTCCCTGCTCAGAAGGGAGTCTGCTTCTCCCTCTCCCCCTGCCCCTCCCCAATGCTCATGTTCTCTCTCTCTCTCTCTCAAAATAAATAAATAATCTTTCTTTAAAAATTGAAGTTTAGTTAACATACAGTGTTATATTAGTTTTAGGTGTACAATAAAAATATGGAATGTTTCATGAATTTGTGTCATCTTTGCACAGGGCCTTGCTAATCTTCTCTGTATTGTTCCGATTTTAATATATGTGCTGCCAAATTCAGCACTGAAACTTCTCCTTGAAGGGCCCTCATGACCTCTTTCTTCCCACCCCAGGTCTTTTCTCTATTTTCACTGTGTTGGGTTCCTGTTAGCATCGTACACAACTTGCTTCTAGAAGCTTCTTTGCCCTTGTTTTCTGGGAAGTTATGCCATCGTGAAACTCACGATTCACAGAGTTGCCAAGGAATCCTGAAGTTCCAAGGCATCTGGCCCTCTGCATTAACCCTACCTGTACCCTGAGCTTCTGTACCTCAGGCAGGGAATAGACTGACTTTCTTTATTTGCTCTGCTAATTCCAGGCTCTGCCCTACACTGCACAGAACAAACAAATTCTTGTTCCATGCTATAGCTCTTCAAATATTTAGATCTAGTTTTCATATATTCAATTCTTCACTCGAGTTAAGATTTTCTTTAGGTGAAAAGACTTTCTAGTTCCATAAACAGCTTATTATATGACGTGACATAGAGACCCCTCACCAATTCTAACACCCTCCTCCGGATTGATTCATTTTATCAATCTTTTTTTTTAGATTTTATTTTAAGGTCATCTGTACACTGAGTGTGGGGCTCAAACTCACAATGCAGTGAGTCTTGTGCTCCACTGACTGAGCTGCCAGGCAACCCATTTTATCAATCTTTTAATACATCGCCTGCAGCACAGAGAGAGGCCATGTCACATAACGGTTAGGAACAACGGCTCTGGAGTCACACAAGCCAAGTGTGACTCCAATCTTTACAACTTACTAGTTTGGAGGCCAGCAAATTAGGTAACTTTACAGCACTTGCATTTCCTCATCTTTAAAATGGGGTTGATAGGGGCACCTGGGTGGCTCAGTGGGTTAAGCCTCTGCCTTCAGCTCAGGTCATGATCCTAGAGTCCTGGGATCAAGCCCCGCATCAGGCTCCCTGTTCCGAGGGAGCCTGCTTCCCTTCTTCTCTCTGTCAAATAAATAAATAAAATCTTTTTAAAAAAATAAGTAAATAATTAAAAAAATAAAAATAAAATGGGGTTAATAATTGAAAGAGTAGTTGAGTACATTCAAGGATGTAATCTGTGTGATGCCTAGGACTGGCATTCATTCGGCAAATATTTATTGAGTACCTACTTTCTGTCAGACACTGTTTTGGGCACTGGGGATACACCAGCAAACCAACAAATCCCTGCCCCAGCGAACTTACATTCTTGTGGGAGGAGTAGGCAATAAACACGATAAATGAGTAAAATATATACAGAATATTAGATAGTGATAAGAATTTTCCAAATCTGGGGCGCCTGGGTGGCTCAGTGGGTTAAAGCCTCTGCTTTCAGCTCAGGGCTTTCTGCCCGGCAGGGAGCCTGCTTCCCTTCCTATCTCTCTGCCCGCCTCTCTGCCTACTTGTGATCTGTCTGTCAAATAAATAATAAAGAAAAAAAAAAAGAATTCTCCAAATCTTAGTTCTGCATCCTTTTTGATGAACAATTCCCCCTTTAAATCATTTTTCTCTTCTTGCATTTTACTATAAGATTAAAGTGAAGGGTGCCTGGATGGCTCAGTTGTTAAAAAACTGCCTTCAGCTCAGGTCATAATCCCAGGGTCCTGGGGCTCAAGCCCTACATCGGGCTCCCTGCTCAGCAGGAAACCTGTTTCTCCCTCTCCCACTCCCCATGCTTATTTTCCCTCTCTAACTCTCTCTGTCAAATAAATAAACAAAAACCTTAAAAAAAAAAAAAAAAGTATCCAAGGGAAACCAGGAAGCTTCCTCAACACTTTGCTACAAAACAGCTTCAGCCAGGGGTGCCTGGGTGGCTCAGTGGGTTAAGCCTCTGCCTTTAGCTCAGGTCATGATCCCAGGGTCTTGGGATCAAGACCTGCATCGGGCTCTCTCCTCAGTGGGAGCCTGCTTCTCCCTCTCTCTCTGCCTGCCTCTCTGCCTACTTGTGATATCTCTCTCTCTCTCTCTGTTAAATAAAATCTTAAAAAAAAAATAAAAGAAAATTAAAAAAAAAAAAAAGAAATTTCTTCAGCCAAATATCCAGTTTCATCAATCGTGTGTTCCACCTTCCAACAAATACTGAGACACAAACACAATTTGGTCAAGCTCTTTGCCTCTTTGTATCAAGGATCTCCTTTCCTCCAGTTTCCAATTAACATGTCCCTCATCTCCATCTGGGACCCAGTCAGAGTGACCTTGACCAACTATACTAAAACTTCTTTTCACATTCTGTGCACTACCACTGAGGTAACCTAAGGAGCCTGAGGTCCAGACAGCTCTCTTCTTCTGAGCCCTCACGAGAATCTCCCCTAATAGTCCATTCACCGCAGCAGGGGCTTTCTCCAAGCACTCACCTCTGGCCTCTGACCATTCCTCAGTTCTAAAACCACTTCCACATTTTTAGGTGTTTTTTTACAGCAGCACCCCAGCTTCTCGGTAGCAAGCCTCTGTCTTAATCCTTTTGGGCTGATATACCAAAATACCATTTTGGTTTTTTGAGTGGATTTATTGCTCGCAGTTCTGGAGACTGAGAAGCCCAAGGTCAAGGCACCAGCTTGGGCACCTGCTGGTGAGGGCCCTCTTCCTGATTCACTACCACACCACCGCACTGTGTCCTCTCAGTGCACAGGCCTCTTTCATAAAAGGCATGAGTCCCACTGTGGGCTCCATCTCAGGGACTCCATCTCAGAGTCATCTCCCGAAGGCTCACCTTCTCCTACTATCATCTTTGGGGGTTAGGAAATCAACATACGAATCTGGGGGCTGGGGGACACAAACATTTAGACCATAGTAGCTTGGCTCCTTCACATGCTGGTAGTTTCATCTTGAGCAAGTTATCTGACCTACCTATGACTCAGTTTCCTCAATTATAAAAGGAGGGCAAAAATAACACCTACTTCCTAGAGGCGTGGTGAGGATTAACTGAGATAATACACATGAAGTGCTTAAACAGTGCCTGCCACAAGCAAGTAGTCTACCAAACATCTGCCCGTTTCCACTATTTTTTATAATTCCTCAAAGATTTCCAGGAACATCTCCACAGGCCCATTCGTAATGTACCTGATGGTCTGGATGTGATTTATATGGGCCCGGACACTGAAACTCACTAGACTAATTAAAGCTTAAATTCATTTTAAGCGCCTAAGTCCTCTTTAATTTTTTCCTATCATTTTGGGGCTTGAATTCACTCTTAAATATGAGTCCCCACTGTGTAGTGCCTTGTACTTGGAAGGCACTCTAATAAATATTTACAGAATGCAAGTCTATTCTACCCTGGTGCCATTTCTTCCTGATGATGATGACCGCTCCCAATAGCCTAGACCTTGACTGTATTTTTTGGCCAATTTTCATTTACTCAGCATCCCAGACCATGGGCTCCCTTCCTCCTTTCCCTGCCTCCCACAACTCTTTCCAATTCAGGACCACCTTTTCCATTTCCTTTCTATAGTTCCTTATTCCCCCACATGCCACTCCCTTGGGTACTCCCCAAGGCTGTCTGGCTTCTCTCATTTGTGTATCTGACCTCTCTTTCCAAGTAGACAATAAGCTCCTGAAGTCCAAGTGAAGTCTTAAGAGTTCCAGGCATCCAGCGCACCTGGGTAACTCAGATGGTTAAGCAGCTGCCTTTGGCTCAGGTTATGATCTCCGGGTCCTGGGATCCTGGGATCCAGCCCCACGTCGCATCATCTCATCATCTCATCCTTGTCCTTGGGCTCCCCACTCAGTGGGGAGTCTGCTTCTGCTTCTCTCTTTCCCTCTGCCTCTCCCTCAGCTCATGTTTTCTGTCTCAAATGAATAAATAAAATCTTAAAAAAATTTTTTTTTCAGGCATCCATGAAGCATAGAGAACATGTAGCCAGCACTCAACTAAAACCTTCATGATCACTTTTAGAACTTAAATATTTTATTTTTCCAACCTCTTCACCCTGCTTTCCTTTGCTCAACATCCTTTCCCCTACTCAGGATCCTATTTCACTCCTAGAGCTGCACAAAGAGGGAGCACAGCAGAGGGCACATAGAGACTGAGGGACCCAAATCTCTTGGCACAGGACCAAGGTCCAAGTGGAAGAAGGGCCTTTTTATGGCCAACTCTATGGTTTCAGGCCCTGTTGTGGTACCAGTTTTGAAAATATAAAAACTGATGCCAACAACAAATGTCATGGATAAAAAAGTATTTTGTACTATTTGTAGAGAGGAGAGAGTAGTAAAGACCCAAATGTACACTCTGTCCCAAGCCAGATCGCCTAGGTTCAAACCCTTGTTTCAGCATTTACTAGATTCATGACCTTGCACAAAATCCTTAACTTCTCTGTGCCTGAGTTTCCTTATTGTAAAATGGGAGTAAGATAGTTTCTACTTCACAAAGACTGAGGAGAATTAAAAGAGCAAATTCCAGGACGCCTGGGTGGCTCAGTTGGTTAGGAGGCTGCCTTCGGCTCAGGTCATGATCCCAGAGTCCTGGGATCAAGTCCTATATCGGGCTCCTTGCTCAGCGGGGAGCCTGCTTCTCCGTCTGCCTCTGCCTACAACTGTCTGCCTGTGCTCGCTCACTCTCTAACAAATAAATTTTTTAAAAAAGAGCAAATTCCTTTTTCTCTTTTTTTAAATATTTTATTTAATTTGACAGACAGAGGTCACAAGTGGGCAGAGAGGCAGGCAGAGAAAGGAGGAAGCAGGTTCCCTGCTGAGCAGAGAGCCCAATGCGGGGCTCCATCCCAGGACCCCGGGATCATGACCAGAGCCGAAGGCAGAGGCTTTAACCCACTGAGCTACCCAGGCGCCCCGAAAAAGAGCAAATTCTTGAAAAGTGCTTAGATGTGTGCCTGAAATGTGAAAAAAGCTCAAAAAGTTATTTGCTATTGTTACTGTTTACTAATTTTACCTATCAGTACCACAGGAATAAGAAGTAATAACAGCCCACATAAATAAGAAAGATCTTCTGGGACTAATCATAATAATTGTTCCAAGGTACAGAGCACTTCCTAGATGCTCAACTTGCATTACCTCCTTAAGCGTTGATGACAACCTTAAAAGAGAGTCGCACTATTAACTCCATTTTACAGTCAAGCAGCACAGAGAGGTTAAGTGTTTTTCTCAAGGTCACAGAGTCGGCACGCGGCGAAGGAACTTTACTCGTCTATTTACCATTTATTGGCAATTCTTACGGTGTCTCAGCAGGAAACCCCGTGGGTGCAAAGGTAAACAGCCTAGGCCCCAACCCACAGGAAGTTTCTGCTTCCAGAGAAGGGGCGGGGCGGGGGCGGGAAAGAGGAGTAAACAAATAGTTCGAACACCGTGTGGTAATTGCTAGAATAGAGGCTCACGACAAAAAGTGCTGCCGGATCTCAGACACTGGAACAAATACTGAGAGTTTAAGGGTCCAAAGGAAAGACATGACAGTTACGGAATAAGCAGTGGATCTCTGACCAACATGTCCTGTAACAAACGTGCCACCCCGAAAGGACGGGAACAGAGCAGAGGTCAAAGAGGAGTCCGAGCGCCTCGCCGAGGGCGGGCCTGACGAGTCCTGGCAGGGCCGGAAAGGGGTTAAGGCTAGCGGGTGGGCGGGGCGCGCGCGTTGATTGGCAGGGGTGGGGCCAGGCTCGTCACCCGCCCCCTCCCTCCGCCCCGGCTCCTCCAACCCCTGGGCTGGCAGGGGGTACCGCCCGGGCAAGGGCCAGGGAGCTGGGCCGAGCCTCCCGTCCCCCTCCCGCAATCCCCTGCCGCGTCCCGCCGGCTGGACGCGCAGGAGAAGTTGTGCCGCGCCCGGGCCGGCCCTGGGGGCTGACCGTCGTTAAAGTTTGGCCCGAAGAGGAAGTGGCTTCGAGCCCCGGCAGGTGGCAGCCGGGCCTGGACAGGGGCGCTCGCGGCCTGCGGGCGGGCTCCCGGAGAGGGCGCGCTCAAGCGCCGGGCCTCGAACCGATTCCCGGGTTCGGGAGCTGGCCTTGGGAGAAAGCGCGGCGGCGGCCGGGGAAAACAACTCCGAAGTTGGAGAGAGGCACCGCCCCGTTCCCGGACGGCCGCCCCCTCCCCGCCCCCAGCCCTGGCATCCAGAGCACCGGTGGGGGAGTCCGGGCCATGGAGCCCCTTCGGGGAAGCGGCAGCGGGGGGTCTGGACCGCCGGAGCGGCGCTACCTCCCCACGGGATAGACGACGGAAGCTCCGGGACTCCTCCTGCACCTCCGGACGGCTCAGGATGCTGCCCACCACCCTCCTCTTCCTCCTCCTGGGTAAGAAACCGAAACGAGACTACTCACCCGGCACCCCGCCCCTAGGGCTGTCACAGAGCCCTGGCGCTCACTGCCTTTCTCTTCTGCCGCCCCGCACTTCCCCTGCCTGCCGGTGTCTCCCAGCCCCTGCCGCCGCCTCCGACGCTGCCTGCCCCAGCCCCCGAGAAGCTGCCAGCCGCTCCCCTCAGCCCTCATCCTCCCTCGGGCTTCCCTCGATCGCCATTCCCACCCCGCAGGCCGTGCGGCCGTACCTTCCCTCGAGGTCACACAGCGCGGCCTCCCCCTGCCCCGCTGCCCCTTCCTTTAAACTACCCGGAAGTCCCAGATGGCTCCCTTTCCTCCTTGAGTTGCTCAGGTGAAGAAAACTAGGGGCGATTCACTCCCCGGCCCTTTCTCGCTCTTCCTCTAGGAGGCGCTCTGGCACATCCAGACCGGATCATTTTCCCAAATCCTGGTGAGTAGAGGATGCGGCTGGGACCCCAAGGGCTTGGGAATAAAAGAAGACCCATGAGGATTCTCTCTTCTCTGAATTCCTCTGGCACCTACCATAGTTTTAGAGTGGCGATCATCCATCCTTATTTTAAAAACGGGGAAACAGAACCAGTGTGAGCTCTCACCTGGTAGTTACATACTATTTTTTTTCCAAATATCCATACTTGATCTCCCTAGCCAGAATGTAGTCTCCCTGATTGTAGAGACAGTATTTCCTTTTCCTCCTGGCCAGTGGCTGGCACAAAGCAGACCTCAGCTCATTTGTAGTGTTGATATTAATGACTATGGGAAAGAAGGGGGCCCGCTAAAGACTATGATTCTAGAGGGCCCTTATGATTCTAGAGTGTGGGTGTAGGTGTGTGGATGGAGAGGGGGAGTTTCTCTGCTCCTTAAAGAGCTCAGGCCCTTAGAGCCCTCAAGGGGAACTGGGGGGGGGGGCGGGTAGGGGTATAACAGTAACCAGCTCTCAACCAGTGTCCTTATACCTTCCTCCCTCTCCAGCCTGTGAGGACCCTCCGGCAGTGCTCTTGGAAGTGCAGGGTACCTTACAGAGGCCCCTGGGCCGGGACAGCCGCAGTGCACCTGCCAACTGCACCTGGCTTATCCTGGGGAGCAGGGAGCAGACCGTAACAGTGAGGTGAGAAGCAGGGCAAGACCCTATCACCCTCCCTCCTTCACCATGGGAAAGCCTTCAGGAATTACTTCTCCATGGAGTTTCCCTCCCTGTCACCAGGTGGAAGAGGAGAATTTGATTTGGCCGAGTCTGCCCTAAAAGCCTGGCCAGTTCTGGCCCAGACACAGTGCATTGGAGCCGAGCTGGGGCCAACATCTAGCTTGGATTCTGGCCCTCTCTGAAGGACAGCAGGCACTCTAGAAACAGTCCTTTGGCTCCGATATGGGTGCTCTGAGGAGTCCTTCAATCCATTGCATATCCTCGCCTAGGTTTCAAAAGCTATTCCTAATTAGCATAGAACCTTCCTCAGCCCCCCATATCTTATAAGCGGTACAGGTCTCCCCAGTCTCCTCTGACTTTGGCCATAGGATTGGGGCCCATGTTAAGTACCTAGCTATTTGCTTCATAGAGTCACTCTCATGAATTTACCCAGAAAGGGCAAAGGGAGCTGTCTGGGAAGAGATGGAGGAAGCAGAACGCCATGCTGCCGCTGGCCTCTGTTAGGACTACTGCCATTAACTGCAGAAATTTGGCTGAGTTCATTTGGCTGTTTGATTTGGATTGTGGATAAGCAGGGGCATGTGCTTCTTGGGGTAGAAGGGACCTGACAGCACCGGGAGTGGAAGAAGCTAGCGGTAGTCAAGAATATCTCCCATCCCTGGGGTGCCTGGCTGGCTCGGTGGGTGGAGCATGGGACTCTTGATCTCTGGGTTGTGAGTTCGAGCCCCACATTGGGTGTGGAGGTTACTTAAAATCTTAAAAATGAAAAAAAAAAAAAAATCTCCTGTCCCACCCGCTCTCCTCCACTCCTGTAGGTTCCAAAAACTGCACCTTGCCTGTGGCTCAGAACGCTTGGTTCTGCGCTCCCCTCTCCAGTCACAGATCTCCCTGTGTGAGGCACCAGCCAGCCCCCTGCAGCTTCCTGGTGGCAACGTCTCCATCACCTACAGCTATGCCGGGGCCAGAGCACCCCTGGGCCAGGGCTTCCTGCTCTCCTACAGCCAAGGTACGCCAGACAGGGAGGTCTCTGGAACTAGAAGAACAGGTAGTAGAAGCCCCAGGGAGGAGGGGAGGACGCCACCGGTGCCCCTATTTCACACCTTCTCCATGCCTCCTGCAGATTGGCTGATGTGTCTGCCTGAAGAGTTCCAGTGCCTGAACCACCGCTGCGTGCCCTTGGCCCACCGCTGCGACAGCATTGATGCCTGTGGCGATGGCTCTGATGAGGCAGGCTGCAGCTCAGACCCCTTCCCTGACCTGACCCCGGCCCCTGTCCCCACCCCACCCTGCAATCACACCTTGGAAGACTTTTATGGGGTCTTCTCTTCCCCGGGCTACACACACCTGGCCTCCATCTTCCACCCCCAGTCCTGCCTCTGGCTGCTGGACCCCCATGACGGTCGGCGGCTGGCAGTGCGCTTCACAGCTCTGGACCTGGGCTACGGAGATGCAGTACACGTGTATGATGGCCCTGGGCCTCCCAAGACCTCTAGGCTGCTGCGCAGCCTCACCCACTTCAGCAACGGCAAGGCTGTCACTGTGGAGACGCTGTCCGGCCAGGCCATTGTGGCCTACCACACAGTTGCCTGGAGCAATGGCCGGGGCTTCAATGCCACCTACCACGTGCGGGGCTACTGCCTGCCCTGGGATCGACCCTGTGGCTTGGGCACCAGCTTGGGGGCCAGCGAGGGCCTGGGGGAGCGCTGCTACAGTGAGGCGCAGCGCTGTGACGGCTCCTGGGACTGTGCTGATGGCACAGACGAGGAAAACTGCCCCAGCTGCCCACCCGGACACTTCCCCTGCGGGGCGCCCGGCACCCCTGGGGCCACCGCCTGCTACCTGCCTGCCGACCGCTGCAACTACCAGACCTTCTGCGCCGATGGAGCAGACGAGAGACGCTGCCGGCACTGCCAGCCTGGCAACTTCCGCTGCCGGGATGAGAAGTGTGTGTATGAGACCTGGGTGTGCGACGGACAGCCAGACTGCGCCGACGGCAGCGACGAGTGGGACTGCTCCTATGCCCTACCTCGCAAGGTCATCACAGCCGCCGTCATTGGCAGCCTGGTATGCGGCCTGCTGCTTGTCATCGCCCTTGGCTGCACCTGCAAGCTCTATGCCATTCGCACGCAGGAGTACAGGTCAGTAAGGGTGCAGCCAGCCGTCGGGGAGTGGGGGACCCAGGGCGAGACTGACGGTGCCTGCACCGTGGACATGTTCTGGGGACCTGCTTATGGGTTGGCTCCTGGAGTTGTCCAGCTGGGGGACAGGGTGCTCCTCTGAGGACAGGTCTTGATGCTGAAAGCAATCTCAAGGAAGGAGGGGAACCTTAGAGGACTTCTGGGAAAACCAGGGCCTAGCTCAGCTGTCCTGGCCTGGGTACGGAGGGAAGAGATGCATCCGGGCTCAGACAGGCTGCTCTGGCTGGCACCACCTGTGAATGAATAGCCCTCATTCCTTCCAGCATCTTTGCCCCACTGTCCCGGATGGAGGCTGAGATCGTGCAGCAGCAGGCACCACCCTCCTACGGGCAGCTGATTGCCCAGGGCGCCATCCCACCTGTAGAGGACTTCCCTACAGAGAACCCTAACGATGTAAGTGACCTCCCAGCCCTCATCCCTCCTGCTTCCAAGTCTCCCAGGGCCCCGCCACCGTACCATCCTTCTTTAGGCTTGTGGCCCTCCCCACAACTGACCCTGGCATCTGCCTCCTCTCCTTGCAGAACTCAGTGCTCGGCAATCTGCGCTCCCTGCTGCAGATCTTGCGGCAGGACATGACTCCAGGGGGTGCCTCAGGTGCCCGCCGCCGCCAGCGGGGCCGCTCTGTGCGCAGGCTGGTGCGCCGGCTCCGCCGCTGGGGCCTGCTTCCTCGAGCCAACCCCCCGGCCCGGAGCCCTGAGACCAGATCGCAGGTCACACCTTCTTCTGCTCCCCTTGAATCTCCGGATGGCAACACAGGTCCTGCCCGTGAGGGTGGGGCAGTGGGTGGGCAGGATGGGGAACAGGCACCCCCACTGCCTGTCAAGGCTCCCCTTCCACCTACCAGCGCGTCTCCGGCCCCCACTACTGTCTCCGAGGCCCCAGGACCACTGCCTTCCATGCCCCTAGAGCCGTCACTGTTGTCTGGAGTGGTGCAGGCCCTGAGAGGCCGCCTCCTGCCCAGCCTTCGGCCCCCAGGACCACCTCGGACCCCACCTGAACCCCACACCACAGTCCTTTCTCTGGAGGACGAGGATGATGTGCTTCTGTTGCCGCTGGCTGAGCCGGGGGTCTGGGTGGTCGAAGCGGAGGATGAGCCACTGCTTGCCTGAGGTGACCCAGCGCCCATAGGGGCTCTGGTCACCATGACGACAACCCTTTAGAGGGCAGCTCAGCTTCCCTTCCCCTACTTCCCTGACCCTCCGTCTGAGGGGCCTTGGTGAGCCTCCTGTTGACCCTGTGTAGCTGCTGTAAAATTAGGTATCCCTCAGGCAGGGAAAGGGCTCCCACAGAGCTCCCTCTGCATATGCCCAAGACCGCAGTCTTTACCGCCACTGTCTCCCCATACCACCACCACCCATGTGGCTATTTTTAAAAAGTAAATTTCTTAAAGGGTCATAGGCCTGGACACTCCATCCTTACCAAACCCTTACCCAAAAGTGGCCTTTAAGCACCAGAATATCAACTGGCTGGAGACCTCCAGCCCTCAGGGGAAGGATTTGGGCAGAGCCTGGGGCTTTGCCAACTATAATCCTTCCTACCAGGCCTGGCTCATAAAAAGAGCACAAAAAAATGCTTTTGTCCCATAGCTAGGTCATTGCCCAGCAAGTCAAGTTTGAAAATAAAAGAACAAGAAATTTCCAATTTTTGTAAATGAGCTATGGCCACAGCCCTATCTCTACTTGTCTCAGCTTATTGTTTGCCTCCTTGTGCTCTTCCCTACGAAGGCCTCTGGTCTGCCCTCCCACTCCCGCCCTCTTTCTACTCACTTTCAAACCACATACCCTTGGTTTTTATACCACTCTGAGGGTAAGAAAGTTCCCAGAACCTTAGGGACCAACTCTCTCCACCGCCCCCACCCACCCCTGGGGCTCAGCTCTTACAGTGAGTGACACCACGGGTAAGCACCAAGCCTCTTTACTCACCGCCAGGCCAGAAGTCTGGTGAGCCAGCTGAGCCATGTAGCTGGGAAGGTTCCCGTTTATGGAGTTCTCCTAGAGCACAGATCACAGAAGCAGAATGTCCCTAGTGGAAGACAGGAGCCACGACTCCTGGCCTCCACTCTGCACCCCACCCACCAAGCAGTTACAGTCTGTCCTAGGTGAGACATAAATTGAGGGAAAAATCATAATCATTTGGGGTGTGAAGATGCTGGCATCACTTTGACCAAATCCAAAGGTGGGCATGGTGCCCCAAGAGTGGAAAGGAGGCATTCCCCCACAGAAGCAGAATTCCCTCAGGCTCGCCCTTACCCTTCCTGGCAGGCCTGGCCTCTCCCCATCCCCTGGTGGAGGGGCCTTGATCACAGCCTGTCAGCATCCTCACAACCCAGCCCCAAACACATATTTCCTCCTCCCAGGGAGCAAGAGCCTAGAGGAGTGGCAGAGGGTGAATGTGATACAGTCACAGGATCATGGGATCTTGATTTGGGAAAGAGCCAGAATCCTTTCACTCCACTCTCCGGAGACTGGGGAAGGGCCTTCAGAGATCCCTATCCTTGCTGACTCTTCCCCCTTTGGGACTTCCTGAGTGCTCACAGTCCCTGGGTTCCCCCAGTGTCTGGCCCAGAGAAGCAGGGAGTGCTGATTTCCCTCCCACACCTCCCCATCAACAGTCTGTGCCTCTCCCTTGCTCCTCTCTTCATAGCCTTCCGAAAAAACCTTCAGGCCATAGCTTCATCCCTTGTCCTGCTCCAGACCTTTTACCTCCTGGTAGTATTTGTAACTTGAATATGGAGAAAGACTTAAGGTAAAAGAATGCTCCTCAGGATGAAATGCTTTAGAAAGCCAGAGGGGGAAGACCTGAGGGTAGAGTTCACTGGGAAGGGCTGTGTGTCTGGATTCCTGAGCCTCAAAGAAGTTTCTCTAGGTGCTGGGTGTATGCTCTAGAAGATGGGAGTGGAACACCAGGTCAGTGGAGAGGGGATCAGCCTTGTGCAGGCAGCATGGGGAAACTAAGAGGGTCCACTCAGGAGAGGTGGGGCCTTGGGGAGCAGTCACCCAAGTTTACTTGCACCATGGCCTAAGGAAAAAGAAATGGGACCACCTCACATCCTATCAGGACTGAAACACCGCCATCCAAAGTGCTCAGTGTCAGGGTGTGGGACTCTCACCAAGGCTCTGCCTGTGGGGGAGGGAGGCTTTCTCACGAGATGGAGATCAGCCTGGGACTCTAAGATAACAGCACAGACCAGAATTTAGTCTTTGAGAATCTACTCGAACCAAGCTCCAGGCCTGGCTTCAAGGGGAGAGGGACCTGCAGCTATACTGCCAGAGGTTGTGGGAGCACCAGACAGCTGGGTAACCTGCAGAGTGCCAGATCCTTTCTCATGTGTTGTGAACCCTCATAACAAGGCTGTGCCACGAGCATCGTCAACCCAGTTCACAGGTTCAGGAGCATTCTCGGAGGAGATAGGAGATGAACCCAGCCTCTGCAGAGATGCAGAGTGAAACCTGGATTGGTTCAGTTCCAAATCTCTACCTTTGCCCTACTATTCCACAGGACCTTCCACTCCTGAGGAAGCCAGGACAGGGCCAGTGCGCAATCTCTTACTAGTGGGACAAGAGAGATGGTGGTTCAAGGTGAAAGCCAGCCTGCTCCTAGGACCCAAAGCTGGCTGAGTCCTGCTGGGGTCTGCGATACCCTGACTCACTCTCATCTCATACCCTAGAAATGAATCCAACCACCTAAGTGAATTTTCCAGATACACAAAGCTCACCCTTTTACAATGTGAAACTTTTAAAACTCATTTTGGAAGGAAATCATTCTAAGCATACTGCTCTTCAGCATTTCTGCAATAGGCTATTCATTTGTGGAGCACTGAGGATCCCTCAGAGAAACCAGTGGCCTCTCCATAACGCTGCTTTCAGAGGCTGTCACGGTGTCAGGGAAGCGGTTTCCCTTTTTGCCAAATGCCCTCCGACCACTTTTTAAATGTTTCTGCCTGCTTTCAAAGTTTTTTGGAGTGTTGCTTCCCTTGTCACCAGGCTACGAAGGGCCCCTTGCTACTCTAAATGTTGAGTACGGGGATACACAGGGACATTCTGAAACTGCGAGTAAGGAAAAACAAGTGGGCTGTGACTGAGGACTGGAGAGTCTATCCACTGAGAAAGGTGCAAAAGTATGGTAATTCTCAGGAGTCCTTTTGGCTCCCCCAAGACCCCGAACGTCGCCCTGTAGTTCACGTCCAGATAAGTGATCACTGCACATCAGTCCAAGATCACTCTACGTCTCTTCCGCTGGAGGAGTCTTCCAAAGATTACCATACAGACCATTCCCAATAAAAGGAGACAACTGGAATATTTAAGACAAGGCAACTTAAGAGATGAAAAACAGTCTTTGGTATTGGAAAAATCAGGGTGGGAATCCTGGTGTCCCCATTTCCCAGCTGCACAATCCATCTGGGGACAGGCCAGCCACCTACCACTCTGAGCCTTCAGGTCATGGGGATGAAAGGAGAGAACTCAGGAGGGAGCTTAGCACAGCACCTGGCAACAAACACAGGGTGAGGAGCCAGGGAGCTGTCAGGTCTGTGTGGGTGCCTGCCCTCTCAGGAAGGAAAGAGAAGAGCTGCAGCCTGAAGGGAAATGGACCCAGGCAGAAAAGGAGCAGCAGAGCCAATCCTGGCTTCTAACAAAGGGGCAGAGAACGTTGTGCAGGCCCGGAGGTCTGGTGGTGCCCCAGAGAACACAGAGAGCAGGGCTGGCACTGGGGATCCGGAACTTCCAGAGGGCTTAGCTCAACCTCCCTTTTCTGTCCTGCCCATATTAACACTAGGTTGGTGGGCCTGGCAGGGCGGGAGGGAAGGGGAAGCAGTCCCCCCATGGTTTGCACTCGCTTGAACCTAGTGACCAGTGAAGCTGCCCGA
Organism: Martes martes; assembly: GCF_963455335.1. NCBI lineage: Eukaryota > Metazoa > Chordata > Mammalia > Carnivora > Mustelidae > Martes > Martes martes. Next base: position 72,442,956 of record NC_137894.1, read on the forward strand.
AGCAGGTAGCCATCACTCCCTCTTCAGAGCCCCCATCTGCCTAGGGGCCAAGTTGGGAAATGGCTACTGTGGTGGGTCTTAGCCCAGAAGGGGTGGTATGGGGAAGGAGAGGATGATGGAAACTTGGTGCCAGGGTGACCCCAAATATCTTGGTTTCTGCCTCTAGGCCGTCCATTTAGCCACTGAGCACCCACTCTGAGCTGGACACAGGGCTTGGGGGCGGGGAGTCCACAGACAAATGACGCACAGTCCCAGCACCTGGAGAAAGACCTCCCAGTTCCTGGGTCCTTGCCTCCTGCCATCCTCAGCTCCCTTACCCACCAGACCCTCACCCGGCTTCTCTGAACCCCTGTCTCTTTTGCCCCTCTGACTTTGTTCTGGTCAGGTCTTAACCAGACTCCGCAGTGTGTGTGCTCCGAGAGGGAAGCGACACAAAGGAAGGGGGGGGCGCAGAAAGGAGGGAATCCCGCTGACATCACTGCTCATTAGCATGTGTGACCTCATCAGGGGGCGGGACAATTTCCCCAGGTGTCGAGGGGAGGAGGGCAAGGGGGTGGTATTTAAGGGAAAAGCTGACAGTGCTGCTGAGTGAGGGAGTGGGTACTGCAAGCCGCGGGGCTGCACACGCACACCGATGCACACGGACCTCGACACCGACATGGACACGGACACAGAAACCACAGCACTCTGCCCCTCCGGCAGCCACCAGGCCTCCCCCCCAGGGACGCCCACACCAGGTAAGGACTGAGCTGGGTAGGTTCCAGCTGAAAGCATGGGGGTGGGAGCTGAAGCTCTGGTGGGGAGGTCAGAACTGGGGGTCGATAGAGCCTGAACCCAAACAGCAAAGGGTAAGAGCAACTTAGGAAGTGGGGAAGCCTCCAGCTCACACCAGGACTGAGGCTGGGCTGGGCTGGGGGCCCCCCGGGGTGCTGCCTAAACGCCCCCTCCCCCATCACTCCCAGGGCTTCACTGGGGAAACTGGTGCTCAGCCCCTAGGTCAGCCTCACTCCTAAGAGGCTAGGATGGGCAGGAGGGATGGGGGGAACAGGAAGGGGTAGCCCACCAGCCTGGGAATCACCGGCTGGGGGCTGCCCTGGGGACCTGTTGGAAGGGTTTCACTGGCTCTTGGAGGCCCTGGCTGCCAGCCAACTATTGATCCTGGGCTATTTCCAGCCTTTCGCCATCCCCCTTTGTTGTGTCTGTCGTTCTTCCTCCAGTTACCCTGACCCATGCATTGTCACTCTCCCTCTCGCTCATGCCTCATGCTCCCGCACTCTCACTCTCGCTCTCTCCCCCACTCCCTCCCTCCCTCTACCTCACCACAAACAGAAGATTCTCTGGGACTTACAGGGACTGCCAGAGATGCAGAAAGATTCTCACACACAACCATGCACTGGGAGATTCTCACCTGTGGGGCCATGAGAAGAGGCTGCTCTTCTCACGCACAGGGGCGGGGGCACTGCACACATCACAACGAGCAAAGTCCCTTCCCTGGGAACAGGCTCCCCACAAAGTTTTTGACACCCCCCCCCCAGATTCCTGGGCAGCAGCATCAGCTTCTCATTCCCTTCACCCCTCCCCAGTTAGGGTGATTACCTGTTCGATAGGGAGGCAGTAGAAGGCAGGGCCTCTCAGTAGAAGGGGGTGGAGGGGCACCCCCTGGGGCCAGAGGCCTAGTCTGGGGGTGTGCCTGTGTGTCAGCGTGAGGCTTCAGTGGGTGTGCAAGCCTACACACAGGTGCCTCCCCTGCATGGGGCACGTTTTGAACATGTTATGGCTGGACTCACATTGGGTAAGCCTCTAGTTCGGCTCCTTTGAGCCCTACCAGTTCAGGCTTCTGGGGGAGTTCAGTGTCAGAGGTCAGGACAAACATTCTCAGCTCCTTCTGGGTTGTCGTCATCCACTGGGGCTCTGAGGCCACAGCAGGCAGGGTTGAGCCCTCTACAGATGGCTAGGCATACCCCCACTCATAGCTTCCTTCTCTTTGCCCCCCCCCCCCAGAAACAGATGCCTCACTGCTGAAGAAGCCAGAGAAGCTGCTGGCAGGGTTGGACCAGGGTGGGCCACCCCCTGCCCCAGGGGCCCCCAGACGAAGAGGCAGTATGCCTGTCCCCTACAAGCACCAGCTGCGGCGCGCCCAGGCCATAGATGAACTTGACTGGCCACCTCAAGCCTCATCCTCTGGTTCCTCTGACTCCTTGGGCTCAGGGGAGGCAGGCTCCACCCAAAAGGATGGCATCTTCAAGGTCATGCTGGTAGGGGAGAGCGGCGTGGGCAAGAGCACCCTAGCAGGCACTTTCGGTGGTCTCCAGGGAGACAGTGCTCATGAGCCGGAGAACCCAGGTATTTGGGGGAGCTCTGTAAGGGTCAAGGGCACCTGCGGAGCCCTAGTCAGGGATGGAAGAGCTCAAGGCATGGGCAGCCCCTGGAGGTCAGAACCTAAGAGAAGCTATTCCAGTGCTTTTCTGTGGCAACCTCCCTGGAGGGGGTCCCTGGTTACCAGGTCTCACAAGTGTTGGGGAGCCTCCTAATGGGCTCTATTCTGTCTTTATTTCCCAACAGAGGACACTTATGAAAGACGCATCACGGTGGATAAGGAGGAAGTGACTCTAGTTGTTTATGACATCTGGGAACAGGTAAGAACCTAGGAGAGCTGGGGAGGGGCAGAGTCTGGCCAAAGGCTGGTGGCACTGCAGGCCCTGGTTCCAGTATGTTCCAGAACCTGGCCTTGCACACGGATCATATCAGAGAGCAGAGGTCCACATCAATGTGCATGCCATGGCACTGAGTGCCTCTGTCTTTCCGGGATCTTCCGACCCAGAGGGAAGTTAGGATCTGAATTTGACAAACCCTGCAGCTGTGAGCGAGGCTGAACACCCTGAAACCAACCCCATCCATAGATTTTCCAACCTGGAAGACTCTGATCTGACAGGAGGAGAGCTCAGGGCTCTGGAATACCAGGGAAGGGGGGAAAGTGAGGATTTGTGAATATTTGAACATAAATGATTACTACATAGAAATGAGAGACCAGATTACATACAGTTGAAGAGTATTCATTTTTAAACTAAGAGCTTAAGCGCAAGAAAGTAGGATGGGCTATCCTGGTCTAGGACCCTGTGTCCCCAATTCTCCCATTTGGGGCTCACATTATAAACCACCCTCTCCTCCACAAGCACTCTCCAGGTTATGAAGATTCTGCCATTAACTAGCTCCGTGGTCCTAAGCAGGTGGCTTCTCCCTCACACCCAGATTCCTCATCCTTGAGATGCAGGTGCTGGACGGGTGCTCCCTTGCCTCCAACCCTGACATTCCACCACTCTCTGCCCATATGCAGGGGGACGCAGGGGGGTGGCTGCGGGACCACTGCCTTCAGACCGGGGATGCCTTTCTCGTCGTCTTCTCAGTCACCGACCGGCGAAGTTTCTCCAAAGTTCCAGAGACCCTACTTCGGCTGCGAGCTGGGAGGCCCCACCACGACCTCCCTGTCATCCTCGTGGGAAACAAGAGCGACCTGGCCCGCTCCCGGGAGGTCTCACTGGAGGGTGAGTATCCTGTACCTCATCCATACCTGAGATCTCTCCCTTCCAAGTCGCCTCTTCTCCGCAAGGCCCTTTTACCGTTCCAGGCGTGCAAACAATTGCCTTTACCCTTTAGCAGGCCAAGGGAAGACTCTCAGTGCCCACGCCTAGGGCCGGAGAACGCCTTCCTTTCACTCCTCCCCTCTTCTCCAATCCAAGGCCCCTGTCTCTCCTGCCCTCCGCACCACCACGGTCCTCTGCGTGATCCCTGCCTTGTTCTCGGTTGCTAGAGATTCACAGGCCACGACCCCTCTCTACGGCACCCGGCACCTCCTCTTCCCCCAGACCCCACCCCCCCACCCCGCCCGGGGCCCCGTGCAGCCCGCGGGCGCCTCAACCCGTCTCTTCCCGCAGAAGGCCGCCACCTGGCAGGGACCCTGAGCTGCAAGCACATCGAGACGTCGGCCGCGCTGCACCACAACACGCGGGAGCTCTTCGAGGGCGCGGTGCGCCAGATCCGGCTGCGCCGGGGACGGAGCCGCGCCGGGGGCCCGCGGCCCGAGTGGGGCTGCCCAGACGGCCCCCCGCCGCCCGCGCGCCGCGAGAGTCTCACCAAGAAGGCCAAGCGCTTCCTGGCCAACCTGGTGCCGCGCAACGCCAAGTTCTTCAAGCAGCGCTCCAGGTCGTGTCACGACCTCTCCGTGCTCTGAGCCGTGGTCGCCATGGTCACCGCGGTCGCCATGGTCACCGCGCCCTCTGCTGCCCCCCACCTCGCCCTGCCCCGCCCCCGTCCGGCTTCCTTTGCGAAGACCGTCTAGGAAACCAAAAACGCCCCGGGCGCCCGGCCACCCGCCCGCGTCGCCTCCAGCCCTCCCCACCGCAACGCGCGCGCCCTGGCTACCTCTCCGCCCCAGAGCGCCTAGAAGGCGAGGACGCAGACCTGCGGGCGGGCGCGCTGCGGCCAGAGGGGCAAGGCGGCTTCTGGAGGGCCCGAGGGGCTATACTTCCGCCAGCTGTTTTGACTTAATTATTAAGTCACGGCTTGACCACCTCTCCCGGAAAGAGATCCTAAAAGCGAGAACTGGGAAAGTGCTTCGTAGACCCCTTTCCAGTTCTCCACCTTTATACTCCGCGCGAGCACGCCTCACCTTTAAGAGATCCTTAAAGGTAAATAGACACGGAGACGCTTCTTTGATACTTTTCCTAAAACGTGCTGGTTCTTAGTTGCGGCATTTGTCCACTTTGCCTTTAAGAACTTCTTAAAGGCAAAGGCCTGGAAGTGCTGTTCTTCAGAGTTGATTCTGTGATTCACCACCACACCAGGGCACTTCCCTTTTAAGGTTATTAAAGGTAAGGTTGGGACAGACTTTTGCCTTCTTATGCCATAGCGAAGAGCTGAGCAGGTGGTACCGCCCCCTTTGGCCAGGGCCCAGGAGCCCCCAGCGAGGGCGTCACCCTTCCTTTTCAATAAAGAACTTTTCTACATTTGCTCATTTTGACTTTGTTCTCAAAAGCCCCGCAGAAGGGATAGTTGTAGATGGAAACTGTTACAAAGCTTAAGCCCCAGAGGAGCAAGGAAACTAAATCTCCACGTAAGCTCCAGAACTTTAGTCCTGGTGTAGTCTAAGAAAGGAGCCACAGGCCTTGGAAATATCTGGGTCTAACTCGTCCCTTTGCAGATGAGCAAACAATCCTGGAGAGGAGCAAAGAATTGCTAGAAGCTTTAGTAACTTCCTGACACAACGGGACCAAATCCACACCCTAGACCTCATCACCTTACCTCCCCTTATTCTGCAGAGTGAGCTGGAGGCCACGTTTAGCACCCAGAGCTACCCCGAGCTTTGCCCCGGTCTGGTTTCAGGTGGGGCCCACATCCACCAAGGAGGCCCATCAGCTGGGGCATGATGAAGATGGCCTGCACCTCCCCTGACAGGCCCCCACCACCCCAACTGTCACCTGCAAAGCCCTGTGAGAACTGAAGCTGTCAGTGCCTCCCCCTGGGGACGCCTACGCCTACTGCTGCCTGAGCCAAGAGTCTGAACAAAGAGAGCAGAGGCAGCAGCTCCCCTCACCCCAGACTACAGCACAGCTACTCGAGTACCTGCGGGCCAGACCACTCCGCCCCACCCAAGTTCCCAGAACTTGATGGAAAGAGGGATGAGATGTCTCCTGATCCCTGCAGCAGGGAAGGAGCCGAAGGGGACTAGCTCAGCATGGGAGGTTATGAGAGGATAATATGAATAGTGACATTACCCTTTCAACTTTATTCCCTTTCTCTGTTCATTCTCTAATGACTATATAAGGTGTTATTGCACCTTTTATTGTGGAAGAGTTTAAGTAACTTGTCTGGGGTCAGTAAGCAACAGAGCGGGGATCCCACTCATATCTGCTTGATACTTAATGATTTTATCCAGGTTTGCATCTGAGGTTCCCCTTCTAGTAAGGAGAGGAAGAGGAAGAAGGTCATTAGAAGAAATGTAAGGGAAACAATGGGCAGGGCCATGGGCAGGTGCTGTGGTGAATGGGCCAGAGAAATTAGGTGATTATGACGGAATAGCCAGGTCTAAATTCTGGGGACCATGAACAGAGGCACTTCATAATGTAAAATGCAGAAAAGCACACTTGGCCCCTTGAGGGGACCGATGGTTGGGTTGAAACCTCAGGGACATTAAGAGGAGGGGTAGGAGATGAGCATGAAGAAGGAGGTTTGGAACCTTAAAGTACCTTAAATGGCAAGCAAAGGAGTTTGTGCCCAAGCCTGCAGACAGTGAGTCACCAAAGGTCTTTGAGTATGAAAGTGACACAATCGGGACCGTCCTTGGGAAGGAGGAGGCTGGGAGAGGTGTTGCATGGACTGGAGCAGCAGAGGCAAGGCCTGAAGAGTTAAGCTGAGGGGACGATTAACAGTCATACATATGGACAGTAATGAAGGGCCATCCCAAGTGAGAAGGCGGGGGCAAGCAGAGGCACCAGCAGTGTGAGTCAGAATTGGTGGAACGTGGCAACTGAGCAGCTGGGTACAGGCAGGAGTCACAGGTAGTGGGAGGATGGTGAGGAACTGGGAGTTAAGGGGCAGGGGAGGATGTGGGTAAATGGCTCCATTTTGGAGACCCTTGAATTTGAGATGGTAGAAAAACATCCATATGGAGTTTCAGCAGCTCCCTGAACAGCTGGGTCTGAAATTCAGAACAAGTTAGGGTGAGAGACACAGCTGTGAGAATAATGCCCATAGAGATGGTAATAGAGGAGCCAGAAGGAAGAAGTGCAGTCACACAGCACCGCGTGCTGGGTCTGAGGCACTGCTGTTGCAGTCTTGAATGTCTTTGAACAAGGAACCCTGCATTATTATTTTAAAAATATTTTATCTACTTATTTGGCAGGGACAGCACAAGCAGGGGGAGCAGCAGAGGGAGAGGGAGAAGCAGGCTCTCCATGGAGCAGGGAGCCCGATATGGGGCTCCATCCCAGGACCCTGGGATCATGACCTGAGCTAAAGGCAGACACCTAACCAACAGAGCCACTCAGGTGCCCCAAGCCCTGAATTTTTATTTTGCATCAGGACCCACAAATTATGCTGAGGCACTAAGGAAGGGGATACAATACAGGCTGGGATCCTTAACCTCAAACCACACATGGGCTTTAGGAGTCTGTGATGTTTGTGAAGTGGGACAATTTGATGTGTTTGTGCAGTGGCATATTTGAGAACAGGGTTCACAGATTTCCTCAGGTTGCCAAAGGGGTCTGTGACCCAACAAATTACAAACCACTGATGGTCCTGATTGCTGCCAGGATGGGGAACTGGGTGCATGGAGAATGGATGCGAGAGGTTTACTTTCCATTATGTATCCTTCTTCTGTTTGAATGTTTAACAATGGCACATATTACTGTTCAAAATCAAAATAACTTAAAACAAAGTCTTGATGTTGAGAGAAAGAAAGCCCAGAGACAGGGTCCTGGGGATAAGATGAGGAAGGTGGAGACCCAGCCACCACCAAGGCAGCGGAAGAACTGGACTTGAACTTGCAGTGGTTCTGCCAAGGGAGGAGGGCTCTTGTTTTTTTAAGTAAACTCTCTGCCCACAGGCAGCCTCACACTCTCTACCCTGAGATCAAGAGTAGCATGCTCTACTGACTGAGCCGGCCAGGCGCCCCAGGAAGAGGGCTTTTCCAAGGAAAGACTACCACCAGTGGTCAAATGTGGCCAAAGGGGAAGATGAGGAAAAAGGCCCAGTGCCTTTCATGTGTCTGAAGCTTCAAATATGCATCCTGAAGATGGTGATAGGGCCTCCCCCGTGAGGGGTGCCACACACACCATAACCATCCTTCCCCCTCGCTCAGCCAGCCCCATCAGCCCAACCCATCTGTGCGTTCCCTCTAGACGCCTACAGGGACGAGCTCAGAACAGACGGAAGCTGAAGCCAGCCTCCCCCCAGACTTGGAAGGTGGGGTCTTCTCTGAGAGCCATTCTTCTCCCTCTCTCTGGGCAAGGCAGAGTCGCCCCCAGGGGCTGATCCGCTGGCGTGAGAGATCAGCGAAGGGCCCTGGGGCCGGAACTGCTTCAGCCAGGTAAGATCTTCTCCACCCTCCTGCTCCTCTTAAGCATGCAATTGTGTCTGCGGCCGGAGGTGAGGCCAGTCCTGCATCTTAGAGGGCATCCTTCTACTCGGGGGCTCTGCTCTGAGGTGGGCCGTGGGCCATTATGCCCCGCTGCATCTAACCCTCTCTAGAGAGACTGGGGCAGGGTCTTTCCTCTTCTAAAAGCCTGCCAGTCACGGAAGAGGATTTCACAAGTCTCCTGGGTTAAACCCTCACTCCCAGAAAGCCCACCCATGCATACACCTTATTAATCTAACATAGTTCTAGCCACATCACTCTAAGTCCATTTTTCCTGGACATCCATTCACAAATCCTTGTTGTTCCCCTCAAGTACTGCCAAATGCCAGTCACCACGCTGGGCCCTATGGGAAAAACAAATACAGGTTAAGACACGACTACTGCCCTCCAGGAGCTTATAATTGAGCTGGAAATGTGAGACAAACTGGACCACAGTTTGGCTATCTATCTGGGGGCTATGTCATGTCCTCTAAGAGTTCTGAATGAAGAAACAGAATTTGGAGATAAATTTTAGGAACTGGGTCTTGAAGGATATATGCAGGCTAAATCGGGGGAAGAAGAAACACCCTGTGGAGAAACTATGTGAACAAGTGCACAGGAGACATGGGACAGGGTAGGCAGCCCTGCGTGTGAGATAGACACTCTCCCTGTAAGAAGGCAGCAAAACTGGAGGGGATGGTACAGCCCAGTTGTCAAGGGACTCCAAAACCAGGTAAGAGCATCCTGCTTCTTAGTCCTTTATCATCTTGGTGGCTCTCTGGTGGATATGCTCAAGGTGCCTTGTCATTTTTTTTTTTTTTAAGGTAATCTTCACCCCCAGTGTGGGGCACAAACTCACAACCCTGAGATCAAGAGTTGCACCCTCCGCCAACTGAGCCAGCCAAGTGCCCCTTATCCATTTGACTCTAAATGACATACTCCATGGCTTGGTGGCCTGGTAGACTCTACGTGCCCATACAGACTCCATGGGAGCCTTGCCAGCACTTTAATTAGTACTTAGTCCCACTATTTTCTGGATGCAGAAAGTCACTCTCAATCTCCCTCCCTTTCTGGACCTCAGCTTTCCCAATTATAAAATAAAGGTAACAATACCTACCTTGTAGGATGGTCATGAGGACTAACGCAAATGGAAACATCTTTGTAATTTGTCAAACATTATAGAAATGAGCCTTGCAATTTTTTTTTTTTTTCCACGATCCATGTCCTGATCCCTTATTGGTACCTTATTCAGGTACCCAGACAGCTTACTAACGTCTCAAGGCATACCAGCACCCCGGAGATGCAAATCTAAGGGGTACCTGGCTGGTCAGTTGGTGGGGCATGTAACTCTTCATCTTGGGGTTCTAAGTTTGAGACTCAAAATAGGTGTAGAGATTACTTTAAAAAATAAAGAGGGGTACCTGGGTGCTTCAGTCGGTTAAGTGTCTACCTTCAGCTCAGGTCATGATCCCCGGGTCCTGGGATGGACTCACACATTGGGTTCCCTGCTTAGTGGGGAGCCTACTTTTTCCTTCTCCCTCTGCCCCTCCCCCTGCTCGTGCTCTCTCTCAAAAATATAAAATCTTTTTTTTTTAAGATTTTATTTATTTGACAGAGATCACAAGTAGGCAGAGAGGCAGGCAGAGAGAGGGAGGAAGGGAAGCAGGCTCCCCGCTGAGCAGAGAGCCCGATGTGGGGCTCCATCCCAGGACCCTGAGATCATGATCTGAGCCAAAGGCAGAGGCCTTAACCCACTGAGCCACCCAGGCGCCCCAGATAAATAAAATCTTTAAGAAATAAATAAATAGGGGCCTACTTGTGATTTCTGTCAAGTAAATAAGTAAAATCTTTAAAACAAATAAATAAATAATAGATGGGGTGCCTGGGTGGCTCAGTCTTTAAGCATCTGCCTTCAGCTCAGGTCATGATCCCGGGGTCCTGGGAAAGAGCCCCACATCATGCTCCCTGTTCAGCGGGAGGCCTGCTTCTCCCTCTCCCACTCCCCCGCTTGTGTTCTCTCTTGCTATGTCTCTGTCAAAGGTCCAACTTGCTTCCAAAGGACCCCCATTATTAGATTTGTTGTTTTGAGGAATAGTGGGGGACCGGGGGAAAGACTGGCAACTGAAGCCTAAGTGATGGTATTATACTGCAGTTTTCCATTTTTTTTGTTCCAGTTATGATTTGTCTTTAGAGGACCTGAGCTGATTTAAAATCTTTCTCTGAAAGGAAGTTGTCAGAGCCCTGGAGACCAGTGATGGCAGGTGCTAGCGGACACCTGTGGCAGGCGAGGAGGGGCGCTAAGCAAAGGGTGGTAGCAGGGAACACTGCGAGGTTTCCCTGACCAAAGCAAATGGCAGGAGTCCTGCTGAAGGTACCTGACAGGGTGGCTGGGGAGAGAATCACTTTGACTTTTTGAAGCCATCTGATTGCTATCTGATTTTTCTTTTTTTTTTTTTTTTCCTTTTAGAGAGAGTGAGCATGAGTTGGGGGGTTGCAGAAGAAGCAGACTCCCCGCTGAGCAGGGAGCCCAATGTGGGACTCCATTCCAGGACTCTGGCATCATGACCTGAGCCAAAGGCAGACACTGAACTGGCTGGGCCCCCTAGGTGGCCCCTCTGATGTACAGTTTCAGGCACAAAAAGGGACTGAGCCAGTGGGACTTGTTTTTCTGAAATCCAGGCTCCTTGTGACCCAGGACCTTATAAGCAGGGGACTTCAGTCCAGGAAGAATTGCTTTCACCACTGCCTCACCCTCACTTTTCTCCCTGCACATGCAGAGCATTCTGAGGTCAGGAAGGAAGTGGGAGTAACGATGGCCAGTAGTAATAACAAGCTCTCAAGTTCCGAGCCCTCTCCACTGGCTGTTTTATCTCAGCCTCACACCGTCCCAGAGACAGGTGCTGCTGTTAGCTCTCCCTTTTCACAGATGAGGAGTCCGAGTCACAGAAGGACGAACCCCCAGCTTACTCAACTGCTCTCAGACAGCAGAGCCATCTGCAGCCCACGGTGTTGCTCCAGAGTGTGACCGTTCTGCTGCAGGGTGAAGGCCCTCCGGCTTGGACGGGCCCAGTTGTTCAGAAAAGGCTAATTTTTGGCACTCCCTTTCTAAACAAGGAGGCTTCACGATGCTTGAAAGCTGATGAAAGCTGCCTTCCTTTCTGGAACATTGGATAGAGTTTGACAAGTCTCTGATTTCCAAGGTCACTGCTTCCCCTCCCTGCAAGCCAGCACTGACTGGCTCCTTGCCAGTCTTCAGGCCCCTCATCCATCTACCATTGCCCTCAAAAATAACTGCTTAATGGCCCTCCAGTAACTGCAGCCAACTCCTTAAGGGCTCTTGAGAGGAGATCATGTGGGAAAGCTAACAGAACTCATCCAACTTTTAAAAGTGAGCTTTGATCAGCTCTTTCCTTGCCTCCACCTTCCCAGATGTTCTAAATTGGTTGGGTCTGCTTCACCGCTCACAGAACTCTCTCCACCAAGAGCACACGGAGAGCAAATACGTCCTGGATACAAAGTGCAGAAGTTGGGAGGGAAGAGAAGGGATGTTTGAAGCCTGAAGGTTCAGACCCAGTTCTGAGACAAGAATTTCTTTCCTGCATCCAGCTCATAACTATCACATCACCTGGTTGCCATGGAAACATCACTCTCTGTTGGATGGCAAGCAGCACTTTTTTGACAGGAAGCATCAGAGGCTACCATGGTAACACCAAAAAGAGTAAAGCTGCCTTCTCTCCTGGAGGGGTGAGGAAGGAATGGAGGATGCCAGGGAACACAGGCCAGAAAGGAAGGGTGTCGGAAAGCTTAGCTCTGACTTGAACAGAGAGGGAATTAACTCAACAGACACCTAATATGTGCAAAGCAAAGCAATAATGAAGAAGACATGTCTGTGGCTGGCCTCATCGGGCTATAATCATCTTTTAGTAAGAATTTACACAGAACTGTACACAAAGGCAGAATGAGACTTGCAACAAGACAACCAAACCTGAAAAGGGAAATCAGCTAGCAAAGCTTCAGAGTCTTACAGGACAGGATTTTGACAAGCAGAAGAGGGGCAGAGAGGAGAAGATGAACAAACATGGAAGTGGAAAAGTGCAGGACGTACTGCGAACTCAGGGTACAGAGGTAGAAAAAGCAACTCCCAGGCCTTGGCTCCCAGAGGGGCAAGCTGAGATTAGGATCTAGGAATCCGAAGCTAGACTGCCTGGATTGGAATCCCAAACTTGCTGTGTAATCGCCCACGATTACAGGTTACTTACCCTCTTTGGGTATCCGTTTCCTTGTTCACAAAGCAAAGATGGTGAAAGTCTATCTCAGAGGGTTGTTGTGAGGATTAAGAACTCAGTACACACCAAGTGACTAGAACAATGCCTAACCCGAGACAGCCCTGTGCCGGTGTCGACAATTACCGTTGTACCACCTCCCACTTTTCGGAGCCAGCACAGCCTCTCCTCGCTGTCCAACCATTACTTCCTGACTCTCACCACACTCCTTCCGAAAAGAGAAAGGAGAGGCTGTGGATGACCATCTCCTTCAAGTTGTAAACTCAGTTCCCTTCCTCCTAAGCACCAGGACTAAAGATTCAAATGGCAAACCCCTGCTTCCTCTGGTCACTCACATCTGGGGGCTGTTGGGAGCCTAAGAAGGAAGTAGGCAGAAACCCAATTCCAAGAAAATGTAAGCTTAAAGAACAAGGAGGAAATACCACTGCCTTAGAGAAGACAGAAGTATAGGCTAGAAGTCAGAAGTCAGGTGAACGTCATTTTAGAACAAAGGACAGCTGGGCAATTCTATGCTAGAAGAGGATCTGGGCCAGTCTCTCCTCTACCCACACCTGAGCCACTATGCCCAGGCAACAGAGCCTCAGGAAGGTTTCTTTTACCTTAGGAGGCTGTTTGCTGCCCCCTCCTCTCACCCCCAATGCAGAGATGAGTAACTGGAAGGCACTGAGTCACATGTAGTGACTCTGGCTGTCACCCACTAGATGCTGTCACCTTATATGGGTTAAGACCAGAGTAGTTGTCCTAGATGTTTCCTCACTTCCACCATTCTCTCTCCCCCAGCAAGAGGCTGTATGAGGAACAAAGGACTGGTGGGAGAACTAAGCTGAAAGGAAGCAAAGTGAAGGCAGGCCAAAGTAGGCAGGCATGGGAACGAAAGGAAACCAAGCAGAGACAGGCACCCATCTGATGAAGGCAGGGAGGCAGGCAAGGCCTGCGGTTATTTATACTTTGGAGGAGTTCAAGACCGCCATGAGGAAGCCTGGTCCTGAGCCTCAGGATAACTAACAAAAATGGTCCACGCTGTTTTTCAGGATGCATTAGCAGCCAAATCAATAACTATAGGGGGACTGGGCCCTAGCCAGCTACTACCTAAAATCAGCCTTCCCCCAGGCCGAGAGAGCAAACCAGGACAGGGAAAGGGTGGGGGTGGTGGCAAAGGCAATAGGAGCAGCAAGGCTGAGGCTGCAGCAGCCAGGGCAGGGGGGATATGGTGGGGGGATCAAGAGCTAGTTCTGGGTCCCAGTGGCCTTTTCTGCCACAAGCAGGCGCCAAGTACCTAATATTTCAGTGTGAAAAGCAACCTCAGAAGCTAGTATCACTAATAAACCTTTGCTCTGCTTAGAAGTCTGAGAGCTGACAAATTAAAACCCAACAGCAATTATCCATATTTTTAGCATTACAATAAAGTCTTAACATTCTGTTGCCATAGAGACTGGTAGAGAATGGAGGAGTCCCACAGAGCTCTGCCCCTGAACCTCAGACCTTCTTCTCTAGGCTGGTCCCTACCTAGCGAGCCGAGTTATGGCAGGCCCCTTGTCATAAGCCTTACAAAGCAGGTGGAGGAAGATGTGCGCCTCCCCTTCCTCAGGGCAATTCCTGGAATACTCAGCATTCTGGAATTCACTGGTCCCAAGCCTGTGTCGTGCCAAGCAGAGTCCTATATGGAAAACAACAGTTGAGGGGACTGACTGAGGAATAGCCGACTTCAAGCCTGGGGAGCCCCAATGTATGATACCCCAACCGTTCTGGATACTGGACTGGGAGTTCTGTTACAAAGAGAGCCACAGGTGGACACAGAGGCTAATGGTAAGATTGGTGAACCTAGGAAGCTTCTCTGGTACTTAAACTCAAGATCGCATACACCTCTAACCAAAGGTGCAAAATGTGCTACCATCACACTGCCATCTGGTGGAAAGACAAGATCTGTCCTTGGGCACAGAGACAGCCTGTTCATGTGTCCAATGACAAGGTAGGTTTGGAAATACTTAGGATGGGTGGGTGGGGAGGGGAAAAAAAAAAAAGGAAACAGTTAAGATGAAGACATATGGAGGAGACCCACGGGGTGGAGAGTATAATGCAGATAGATGGGGAATTCCATCCAGGTGTGTGCCTTCCATCCATTTTAATTTCTGAGCAAGGTTAGATAAAACAAAATTAAAATAAAGGGAAAAAACACAAAAGCTTTACAAATGTTTTCTATCCCTAGAACCATTCATGGTTTTGGCTCATGAGAAGTTATTAGCATCAAACACACCAACTGACTGAGACCACACACGTATGGGCAGCAGCCACAACAGTGGAACCTGCCTTTTATACAAAGTTTATATGCATATATGCACATGTATGTGTACGTATGCACATGTATGTACACATGCATATACATATATTTTTATGTACACAGACACAAGGGTATAAAATCCAGTGAAAAGGGCTCACATGTACCCGGGTAGGGGACAGGAGCAGCTTTAACAGCTGGGGTTGAGCCCACAGTAGAGGCACATGGGAAATGGTAGAGTAGCAGCCTCCTCTCCATCCTCCCATCCTGGGCCACAGGAAGGACCTGGGAGGAAGGACAACTATACAAAGGAAGATAGAAGATACTGGAAAGGTATCCCACCTTTCACTAAACTCCTGAAAGCCCCGCCCCTAAGACATCCAAAATGCCTGGCAGGACAGATCATTCCCACACCTCCCAGCAAGATGCTGAGCCCACAGGAGCAGTTCTGGCCCCAAGTGAGGCCTAAGGCAGGCTTCACAACATGCATGTCCTTGCCGTCTTCTGGGACCTGTGCAGCAGCAAGCCAGCACCTTCAAGGTTCACCCTGCCCCCCCAGACTCCAAAGTCCTCTTGGACCAGAGGTCTTAAGGGTTTTCCTCAACAGACTGTAGGGTAAAGGTATAGGAAAAGGAGAGAGGTTCGCTCCTTCAGTTAATGCCCTATGGCCTTCCCAACAGGGGAGGAACCGAGGAATCACTAAGAGGTGGTTGGAAAGAGCAATGAAGGTCATTCTAGAAGACGACATACATGGAGAAACAGGTGTTCAACGCAGGTGCAGATTCTGTCCTCTTTGACTAGTGGCTTTGCTCAGCAGAGTCCATTTCCAATGGGGCTCTGGCCAGGAGCTCTTCTTGAGTTCAAGGGTGGCCCCAATTCCCGCACAGTCAACATCCACACGCTCAGAATGGCTTGGTCCACAAAATGGAGAAGGGGCCATGGAAGGGTAGATGTGGAGAAGGGAGTGGCAGGACCCAGAGGCACAGGGAGGCAGTGTACTGCGCCACTGATTTACCTATGGCAAGGAAAAGAGGTCAGGGAAAGCTAAAGGAAAAAAAACAACCAAAGACAAAACTGAACCAGACCCTGAGACTCACATGGTCTGAGGGGTAAAGAGGCTGGAAAGCTGGAAGCACTGGGAGGCAATTGCCTGGGAGGCGAGGTTCAAGGCCGGACTCAGAGCTACAACAGAGAGAGGCACGAGTTAGTGAGCACAGAGCATTTCTTCTTTCCAGGCCCTAACCCCTCCTCCCTTTCCCAAGTCCAAGTCTACCGGTCAGAGCCGCAGGGTTCAGGGCCCCCAAGGGCACTGTCCCATTCAGCTGCAAGGCAGCAGCAGCCTGGGCAGCGGCGGCGGCAGCTGCAGCTGAGGTAGGCAGCTGGATTCCAGAGCCTAAAAGGGAAAGAGAAGTTGGCATTAAGTCCCAACCCCTGATCTAAAATCCCACCCCCCGTTCTTCACTCTGCAGAGAAACACTCTCCACCTTCTGCCAATTTGGCCATGAGCTGCAAACGTCCACCTGCTGATCCCAGATCCAGCTCCTGGTCCCCATCCGGAAAAGTGATGTCTGTGCCACCATCAAGACGCTCGGTCACATGGCCAACTCTCATAGGTCGACCAGCAAGCTCAAAGCCATTCAGCTGTTCCAGGGCCCGCCGGGCACACTCAGAGTCTGAGAACTACAAGAAACCCCAGGCCGTATCAGTCACCTCCTGGGCGTGGACATGCTCTCCAAGCCCCACTACCACCGCCTAGTCAAGCTATCCCAGGAAAACTGCATGCTCATTGTGGCACAAATTCTTCTGTCCCAGGGAATGTGACCAAAGATCCCCAGCCCCCAAAATGATCATGTGAAAAGGACCTTTTCCAACTGACTCAATGGCAATCACTTCAATCTTCCAGCTCTACTAACCTAATAATGCAAAAAGTCTATTATCTATAGGGTGGCCTACCCTTACAGGCTGCGGCACAAACGAGCACAGCAACGGAAGTAAGACAGCCTGAGAGTCCAGCTTCCTTTATTTCAGCCTTTAGGGCTCGTCAGTTGCAATTCTCAATCAAGAAGTAGGAATCTGGAACTCCAAAGCCCCACCGTAGGAGGCAGTGCACCTTGGCACGGAGAGCAAGACGGCACCCCAGCCCTACTCGCCTCCACCAGTGCTGCTGATCATAGGGCTCTACTGCCCAGCAGCACCAGAGCAGCCTGCTATGGGGAAGATCCCAGTCTGCTGCTGACGTGTCAAGGATATTGACCAAAAACGTGGCAGCACAAGGGCAAAAAGGACTCAAAAGCTTTTCTGCATCTGAGTCACCCAGGAGTTAGAAGAGGTACTTGCCACTGTGAGCACCGGAGCTGGCTTTGTTTCCTCTGGTAGCACCTGCCCTAGGGCCTGGCACGCAGTACTGACAGTTCCTAGGCAGGTGGTGTAGGTGGCTTGCCTTCACCGGATACTTCTGAGGTGAGCAATGCCCCTGGTGGAACACAACCTACCTCTCCTCAGCCCTGCAGGCAACTGTGGGGGGGTGTATGCTGTCTGGACTGAACCTAGAAAATACCGGCTTCCATGAGACTCGGGGACTGGCAGCCAGTCCCCAACCTAAAGTCACACAGGGCTGGAAGAACCAGTTATGGGAACTGGAAGCAACTGTGTTGGGAGTGTCAGGAAAAGGTAAGATGTGGCCTCGCTCTTCTCCCTACAGCGGTCCCTGAATATAAAGATATTTCTGAATGGAAAAACTGCTTTTAATGGGGGTAGGACCAGGGCGGGAAAAAAAAAAATTCCCTATTCCTGCTCCTATCATGAAAACATACCAATTTCATGAAGCATATCTATAGAAGCCCACACCTAACCTCCCTCAGGCCCCCAGCCCTGCAGCTGCAGCCTGAAGTCACTTCTATTACCCAAAGAGCAAGACGCGGCACGAGAGAGGCTGGTTGAACGCCTGGACACGCCCACACCAGGGCCACTGACAGTGTGCAGGAGCAAAGCCAAGATCTCAAGCAATGCACTCATCTCAAGGGGCAGAAGGCTAGTCCAGGCTTCAGGCACCGGGGCTTATGGGTCATTTAGACAGTTCCTAAAGGAGGAGGACGAAGCTAAGCTGCAAATCAGACAAGTGGACAAACCACAATGAAATTCCGAAGTTAAAGACCAGAAACTCACCGTAATGAAACCATAACCTTTAGAACGGCCTGTATCTGAATCCTTCATCAAGACAATATTATCAATCTGTAAGAGAAGGACAAATTATTAGCAGTTTTGGGGGTACCTGCACCTGTGATCCTTCCTGCCTGTTCTAACTACCTCTAACTTTGGAGCCAACTAGTTCTAACTCTCCAAATCACTTTAAAAAGAGATAAAGGCCGCCTCTTTCCATAACACCTCTCCCTGCTCATCTTACTGAATCTGGACCCCGTTATCTGAGCTCCCAGTGCTGGACTCACGTGTGCACCGAGCACTCTGACTGCACAGACGGAGCCTCACTTCGCTGGCACGGACCATCCGCACGTTCTGGCGGGTGCGGTGGGCCAATCGTGGTCAGACAGAACAAAGAGGCAGGCTCACCCTCCCCGCTTTTCCCAATTCCCTTCAGAGGTTTCCATCACTTTCTACTCACTTTGCCAAACGGCTCAAAGATGCCCCGAAGCATGTCCTCCGTGATGTTGAAATGCAGGGAGCCCACATAGAGGCGCATTGGCCCACTGCTGCCCTTCTGCAGGTTGTTGGCCATGGCTGCCAGTCGGTTTTTCTCAGCCTAGGCGAGAAGGAACCAATAGCTCGCATCCCAAACCTCCTCCCTCCAAACCCATTTTCTCCTGTCAGCTTCGCAGCTCGCTCACCTGTGAAGCCTGGACAATGATGGGCACTCCAAGCAGCCGCTGCCCGGTCAGCCCAATGGCCAGCGGCACAGACTGGATTTCACAAAACTCCACATAGGCAATGCCCTTAGAACGACGGGAGTTCCGATCAGAGATTATTCGGACGTCACGAACCTATCCAGGGCAAGGAGAAAATCCTGAGTTGGGCATAAAAGAGGATGGACAGAAGATAGCTATACAGGGAAGACAGCTAAGGGTGGGGGAGAGTTACCTTGCCAACAGCAGAGAAAAAGTCCTCCAGGTCCCGAGGCCGAATGCGGGCAGCTAACTGCATACAGAAAACTGTGCGGGCATCACGCTCCTCGGGACTCAGATTATCAATGGGCTCCCTGAAGAGCGAGTGCAATTCGGTAAGACACCCGCTCTTAATACACGGTTACTGCTCTCCAGCTCCCCTCAAGTACCACGCATTCCTGGACTCCGGCTCAAGCGGCTTTCTAGTCAGACCTCACAGTCCCTGGAAGACCATTCACTATCAACTCACCTGACCGGGCTCTTTTCTCTGAAATGAGGACTCTTACTGTGTGTGTACCTGCGCCTGTGGAACAGACAACGACAAATGGAAAATCATATCATCCGGTTTCACCCACATCAGTCCAATGCCTGGACTTCCAGCACGAGAAAGCCAGATTCCAGCACCTCATCACATGGGAATTGTCAACACCACCCTTCCGGTCCCGGGGCCTCCTGCCCGCCACAGTGGGTTGCAAGCACCCGCAGGCAGGAACGACAGCACACGGGGCCTACCCAGACTCCAACACAAACACCATTGTATGAGCAAGAGGCAATACCCAGTGGCAAGTGGCGGGCTCCTGTAGCGCACGCGGTCCTCACGCCGCCGGTCGCGACTGCGGGACTCACTGCTGTGCCGCCGGTCCCAGCTCCGGCTGCGGTGGCGCCGCTGCCGGTCTCGACTTCGGCTCCGACTGCTCCTCCGCCTGTGCCGGTCCCGGTCCCGACTGCGACTACAGGGGGAAGGCACAACTGAGTTTGCTAAAGGGCACCCTGGCCTCTTCTGGCCTCTCAGGATAGCTCTCCCTGCTATCTTCCCATTTGGAAGACTTCTCAAAATGCAAAAGCCCCCAGAACGACTGACCTGCGCTTTCTATCCCTGCTTTTACTATGGCTCCGACTCCTCTTCTTCCTATAAAGGAGAGGATAAATTCTCATTATCAAAAAGGTTTTCTCCTCTCCCCCAAGGAAAAGGAGTGACAGAACGGCCAGGGTAGAACAGCAATAAAAGACCAAAGAGCCCCAGGTGACCTGGCAGGCGTTCACAGCAACACCAACTTGCACACAGCCCTGAATGCTGTCAGGCATCTGAAGTGGCCATTTCCCCCCAAAGCGCAGCAAAAGCTGCTGTTTCCAAATCAGGGGTCCCCTGGCTGTTTTCTTCAACTGAAACAAAAAGATGCTAGAACAGAACCACAAGCCTATGTTGGAATGTGAAGAGGAGAAGATCATTAAACCAAGTCACTGTGACTCCCAGGACCCAACGGAGCCATCTCTAAAAATCCACCTCCCCGTTCTGGCTGTTTCTCCGATGACGGACGCAGTTGCTTCCTCACACCACACTTACTTGCTCGCCTCCCCACCGGTGCTGCTCCCACTGGTGCCACTGGTGCCGGTACTGCTCACGCTGGTGGTGCTAGGGCCATCTTTTTTAACATCTTTCCTTTGCTGTTCTTCCTGAGGAGTTTGCCAGGAAAAATGTCACCAGATACAAGGTGGTAGACACACACATTCCATTGGGCAAGAGAAGAACAAAAGTGGACAGAGAAGAAAGCTTATGAAATCAAAGCTCACAATTATCTGGCCAGTTTGTGAGCACCCAGATCTCCTGACAAAGGGAGTAAGAGAAGAAAGAAGGAAACCACCCAAAAAGAGATCAGAGTGACAGATTACGATGTCAAAACTTTAGCTACCTGACATTTGTTGCACCGACAATCTATTTCCCAAAAGAGTGAGAAATTATTTACGTCTGAGATACACTGACTTTCTACTCTGTCATTGAGAGCTAAGAGCAAAGCACTTATTCCCAGCACGTTCTACCCCAACCTCCTCCCACCCCTCACCCCAGCTTTGGGACCCTCTCTGCCAGCATGCCTTTAAGTACAGAAGCTGGAGAGTGGCGCTTACTAAAAAACTATGACTTTTATGACTAGCCACAATACATAATAAACATGCCGGGAAAGAGGATTTACAAAGTGTTGAAACTTATGATCTATAACCGCTTCTTCTTACCAACCCAATTCCAGGAGTCAGATGGGGAATATTACCTCCTCTTTTTTATACGGCGCCTCCAGCATGGCCTCAATCACTATATCAAAGTCATCGGATGCCATAGTAGCAGATCTGAGGAGAGGACATGGATACATAAGAACCTCATGTTTTTCTACCCCTGCTGGCACCCCACATTCCCTTCCTCCTCCAAGACACAGACTTCAGAATATATACTTCTGTTTCTTGAATTCCAAAGGGATCTTCCTGGCTGTGGCTTACTCTAGGTTTATTTATTTATTTATTTATTTATTTATTTATTTTTAAAGATTTTATTTATTTATTTGACAGGCAGAGATCATAAGCAGGCAGAGAGGCAGGCAAAGAGAGAGAGAGGTGGAAACAGGCTCCCTGCCGAGCAGAGAGCCCGATGCGATGCGGGGCTTGATCCCAGGACCCTGGGATCATGACCCGAGCCGAAAACAGAGGCTTTTAACCCACTGAGCCACCCAGGTTTACTTTTTGCACATTTTGAATCTGAACTAGTTTTGTTCTGTAGCTTTTAAAAAGTCAAGTGTTTAGAAAGAAAATAAATATCTAGATAGAAACAAAATATAGGGGCACCTGGGTGGCTCAGTGGGTTAAGCCTCTGCCTTCAGCTTAGTCATGATCTCAGGGTCCTGGGATCGAGCCCCACATTGGGCTCTCTGCTCAGCAGGGAGCCTGCTTCCCCCTCTCTCTCTGCCTGCCTCCCTGCCTACTTGTGATCTCTCTGCCGAATAAATAAAATCTTTTAAAAAACTTAAAAAAAGGGGCGCCTGGGTGGCTCAGTGGGTTAGAGCCTCTGCCTTCAGCTCAGGACATGATCCCAGGGTCCTGGGATCGAGCCCCGCATTGGGCTCTCCGCTCAACAGGGAGCCTGCTTCCTCCTCTCTCTCTTCCTGCCTCTCTGACTACTTGTGTTCTCTCTGTCTCTGTCAAATAAATAAATAAAATCTTTAAAAAAAAAAAAACTTAAAAAAAAAAGAAACAAAATATAATACAACCCTGTCCTGTGAAGAGAAAGTGTTGGCATTCAAAATTATTATTCACTTGACAATGGACTAGGCCTCCATTCTATAGTTCAAAATTCTGTGTTAATAACCAGTTTAAACTTAAATCATAGAAATAAGCATGTATTTCCAAGAAAAAGAAAAAGATGTAAGACTAAAAATCAGGAATGAGACAAAATAACACCAGAAAGCAGATCGGGCCTAAGCTCTTCTCCACATCCTCCACATAAACATCAAAATTAGAGGACTCAGCACTAAGCATTTCCCATATAATACCAACTAGAATTCAGATAACTCAGAAAGATAATGATTAAGACCACCTTCAACAGTTTCACCCTGAAGCCTGTCTAGGCAGGAAGGGTAATACTTCCTGCCTCCTCCAAGCTTTCACACCTAGCAATCATCTTTCCCAAGTCTGGACCACCAAAGGCCGGTCCAAAAAAAAAAAAAAGATGATGATATCAAGGATGCCTGGGTGGCTCAGTCGGTTAAGCATCTGCCTTCAGCTCAGGTTATGATCCCAGGGTCGTGGGATTGAGCCCCTGCTTGTCTCATTGTTCAGCAGGAAGCCTGCTTCTCCTTCCCCCTCTGCCTGCTGCTCCCCCTGCTTGTGCATGCACTCAAGCTCTGTCAAATACATAAATACGATCTTAAAAAAAAAATTAGAAAAAAGAAAAAGAAAATATCAAAAAAGATCAATAGGATAAATAATTTTAAAAATATTGGTCTGGAATTATCAATATACAAAACATGCACGAATCTCAAAATAATTATGCTGAGTGAAAGAAAAAAGACAAAAATACACACATACTGTGTGCTTCCATTTAAAGGAAAAAAATCTAGGAAATGTAAACTAACCTGTACTGGCAGAAAGCAGATCAGTGGTTGCCTAGGGATAGGAGGAGGTGGAGAGGGGCTAGGAAGAAAGGATTACAAAAGAGCAGAAGAAACTTTTGACGGTGATGGTTTCATGGGTGTTTAAACATCAAAACCCATCAAACTGTGTACCTTAATGTGTACAGCTTTACTTTACGTCAACTATACCTCAATAAAGCTGACTAAAAACCAAAAACCAGAAAAACTCCAACTAATCTGAAAAACTTCTGTGGAAGGAGGTTAATCATAATCAGAGTTTCCATATCTATAAGAGCTTTGTCTTTTTTTTTTTTAATTTTTTTAAGATTTTGTTTATTTATTTGACAGAGATCACAAGTAGGCAGAGAGGCAGGCAGAGAGAGAAGGGGAAGCAGACTCCCCGCCAAGCAGAGAGCCCGATGTGGGGCTCGATCCCAGGACCCTGAGATCATGACCTGAGCTGAAGGCAGAGGCTTTAACCCACTGAGCCACTCAGGCGCCCCATCTTTTTTTTTTTTTTTTAAGACTTTGTTTATTGGGGCACCTGGGTGGCTCAGTCATTGAGCGTCTGTCTTTGGCTAGGGTCATGATCACAGGGACCTGGGATCTCCACGTCAGTCAGGCTCCCTGCTCTCCGGGAAGCCTGCTTCTCCCTATCCCACTCCCCCTGCTTGTGTTCCCTCACTTGCTGTGTCTCTCTGTCAAATAAATGAGCGGAAGCCAGACACTCAACGACTGAGCCACCCAGGCGCCTGAGCTTTTTCCTCTTCAAAGCAGCTAATGCATCATCCAATGATGCTGTCCTTGCTGCCCTCAGATTTGGTGATTTAAGAGTAAAGCAGGAGCATAAAAGTAATAACTAATACAAAATAAGTAATATAAAAATATGACTAATCACTCCTACAGTACCTAATATTCCTAGGCACTGTACTAAGCCTGTTACAGAGACAAGATTCTTGGAAAGAGCCAAACAAAAATTACCTGGAATCAAATTTAAGCCTTAAAATGGAAATCAAATAAAAAATAGCTGTGTCTAAGAACCAGTGACCTTGGGGCGCCTGGCTGCCTCAGTTGGTGGGGCCTGCAACTCTTGATCTCAGGGTTGTGCCTTCCAACCCCATGTTGAGTGTACAAGTTACTTAAAAATAAAATCTTAAAATAAAAAAACAGTAAACTCAATCTCTTATTATAATAACATTGTACACTTTTAACAAATATTTTTTTAGGGGCGCCTGCGTGGCTTAGTCGTTGGGTGTCTGCCTTCGGCTCAGGTCCTGATTCTGGAGTCCTGGGATCGAGCCCGGCATCCGGCTCCCTGCCTGGCGGGAAGCCTGCTTCTCCCTCTCCCACTTCCCCTGCTTGTGTTTCCTCTCTCTCGCTGTTGTCTCTCTGTCAAATAAATGAATAAAATCTTTAAAAAATAAAAATAAAAATAAAGATCCTATATATTTCAAAAAAATATTTTTTTTAAATAAAGTTTTATTTATTTATTTGACAAACAGCGAAAGAGGGAACACAAGCAGGGGGATGGGGAGAAATAGGCCTCCCACTGAGCAGGGAGCCTGATGTGAGGCTTGATCCCAGAACCCTGGGATCACGATCTGAGCCAAACAAAGGCAGATGCTCAACAACTGAGCCACCCAGGAGCCCCAGTGACACAGTACATTCATTTAACAATCAAAGGTAATATATGCTATAAGCGGCTATCAGGTCCAATGCACAATGAAAAAACTGAGGTTTTGTCAACTGCCCAGAATCACAAAACTTAAATGGAGGAGCTGACTCTTGATTAAGGTCTCCTGACCCAAAGTCTAATGTCTTATCCATTCTATCTCTCTCCCGTACTTTATAACTCTCTCTCTTGTACTTTATACCTCAGCCTTAAAAGAAATTTTAAAAAGAAGAGCACACAGCGTGATCTAGTTTTTTTTTTTTTAAGATTTTGTTTTTAAGTAATCTCTGCCTCCACTGTGGTACTCGAATTTAACCCGAGATCAAACGTCTCATGCTCTACCCACTGAGCCAGCTACACACCCCAAGATGTTTTTTTATTTTCATTTTTCAAAGATTTTTATTTATTTGACAGAGAAAGAGTGAGAGCACAAGCAGGGAGACAGAGGGAGAGGGAGAAGCAGGCTCCCCACTTGCAGAACTCGATCCCAAGACCCCAGGACCATGACGTGAGCTGAAGGCAGCTGCTTAACTGACTGAGGCTTAAGCCGACTCAGGTGCTCCCCAAGATGTCTCCTTTAAAATACGAGCTCATGGGGCGCCTGGGTGGCTCAGTGGGTTAAAGCCTCTGCCTTCGGCTCAGATCATGATCCCAGGGTCCTGGGATCGAGCCCCACATCGGGCTCTCTGCTCCGCGGGGAGCCTGCTTCCTCCTCTCTCTGCCTGCCTCTCTGCCTACTTGTGCTCTCTGTCTGTCAAATAAATAAAATCTTTAAAAAAATAAAAAATAAAAAAATAAAATACGAGCTCATCTAAGGAATTACTATTCTGAAAGGTTTATCAAAAGCATTAGTGCCATTAGTCACACCTTACAGTGTGGCTTCTAGATAGGAAGCAAAATATACTTCAAACTTCAAAATATCAGGAACCGAGCTCATTGTAACACATACTATTTGACCGACTGTGGAAAACTGCTTCTTAAAAATAAAACGTTCCAATCTATCATTTCTGTTCTTTCCAGTCATTTTTCCCTGCCAAGTCTATACAAGTTTTCTAAATGTCATACAGCTCCTCTTTATTCTTTTAAATCTGCTTTTTCCTCCCCAATGAAATGCTTCTGATTTCAACAACTGCTCTTTGTTGACTGCTAGTACAGAGTAGGAGTAATTCAACACATGCACAAAAACTTTCACGCAAGTTGACAAATGAGCCACCACCTATGAAGTAAAGTTTTCACCCAAGTACTCAGAAATGAATGAAATCTATTTAAGCACAGACATACAGAACATAAGCATATTTTGAAACTTGAAACCTCAATCTGTTTGGCGTATCTTTTCAGGTGTCCTAGAAGCAGTAAAGTCTCACACACTGCATTTTCAGGTTGGTAGTTTTCAAACTCTTCCCATGTCCTACGTTAAGGGTCAAAATCCATCAACCCCATCCACTAAAAAACCACAGAGCCTTCTTCCATCCCTGCTCCAAAAACTGCATTAGGAGTGCATGCAAGTGTCTGGACTTTGTCACAGCACAATCAAGAACTCCCAACAAGCGCTTAGGCCTCACGGCTGAAGGGACAAAGGAGAGTCAAGAACCGCTGTAGGCTCAGTTCAGGCAAAATTCACCATATGCGGAGACCCATGTGGTGATGGGTCCAGTCACAGAGCTGGGCACAAACACCTTCAAACTGAAGGCAATTTAATCAAGAACAGGAACAATGAGAAAGGTAAAATACATTCCCACGCTGTGCAATAAGCCAAGGCTACATTTTAAAAAAATGGTCCTGTAAGTAACCGATTCGCATCGTCCCTGCGAGGGCCAGCGTCCCAATGCTAAAACCTCATTATGTGGCCTCACTATACTCCTGTACCGCCACGGAACGTGTGGTCAAAAAAAAAAAAAAAAGGAACCAGGGAAAACCCCAGAGGCCAACACAATGAACAGGAGTCTTCCAGAGCCTAACAACTGAGAAATAAGTCTCAGTTCCCTAACCTCTCTCGGAGTGCTGGCACTAAATGCTGAAGTCCCATCCTGTGAGCCCTCTCAAAACGGGCTGAGTCGATGCTCCCCCCATCCCCACCCCAGTACAGGCGACCCTAAACGTCAGGGCTGCGGGGACCTGGAAAGAGATCGGTCACTAGAATCCCTGAGACAGCATCTTCGTCTTTAAGAGAGAGAGCAACGAGAGTGCCGATCCCTAAAGTCATGCCATCGGTCTACATTAAGGGAGAGTACACTTCCGGACCAAAGTAAACAACAATATAGTCTTAAAAGTTTGCCTGTTTCTGCTCTTGACGCCATTTTCTGCCTCTGACGTCAGGGGGAGGCGCCGTGCGGCAACGTCACGCATAGGTGACGTCGCGGGGGGACCGGGTTTCGGGGATTCTCACCAGTTCCGGGTCCCCACGGGGGGGGGGTCCCGGTTTCCGCCGTTCCTTTGGGTGTGTTGGGGGCGCGAAGCACGGCTGTTCTCCAGATTTTCAGCAGTAAAAAAGGCACTGCCGTCAGAGCCACTCGTCTTCCCGCAAAATGGCGGCAGCTCTGCCGTCTTCCAGAACTTTCCCCAATCTGCGCAGGCGCCGAAACATTCAGGTGGTGGAACTAATCTCACTGGTTTCGCGGCAACAGTCCGAAGTACAGATTTTCATTGGCCGAAACCCTAGCATGGGTGGAGCCACACTCAGATGTTTCTTAGCAACCACCAAGTTCCCACGGATTGGCTAACCTCTCCGGGAGTGGAACGACCTAAGGCAGCCGCCCATCGCTCTCTCTCATTGGTTAGATGACACGCGGAAGGCGGAGAACGCGGGCAAAGAACCAGCGAGGACTCTTCAGCCCCACTCCCCGCTCCTGGTGTCTAGGCCACTGCCGTGGGCGGAGCCAACGAGGAGGTACAATTGACTTCTTTGCTACAGTTTACTGATTTCCTAAGAGTCACGGGTCCTGCTTAGCAGCGACAGCTTCGGGATGAGCAGCTTCATTTGTCTCATGTCAGGAAGGAGGGTGGACCAGACATCCCCATTCTGAGCGGGCTGTCCACACAACCCTATCTCCTCCTGCCCTCTGTGGTTGGGCTCCAGGAAACACAAGTCTTGCCACATATTTCGCACTCTGTCTAATGGTCATTGCCTGGTTCCACAGCCACACACCTTCCATTGCAAAAGTAAAGTTGGAAGTTTCTTCGGTGACTCTTTGGGTGCAGCAATACTCAAACCACTACCCAGAAAGAGAAGAAGCTGATGTCCACTCTCAAGTTACAAGGGCTTCCAGAATCCCCATACTTTAGTTTTCCCATCTATTAGCTGCCAGAAACGTAGCGGGTTAGAACATCGAGAGAGCCAGGATCTGTGTTCCAGTCTCGATCTGAATACTAACATGACATCTTTGTGTCAGTTTCAAATTCCTTCTCTGTAAAATGGAGAAATAGGGCTCATGACTTTGAACTCTAACCATGTGACTTTTTTTTTTTTTAATTTGACAGAGAGAGAGAGAGAGATCACAAGTAGGCAGAGAGGCAGGCAGAGAGAGGGAAGCAGGCTCCCCGCTGAGCAGAGAGCCCAATGTGGGGCTCGATCCCAGGACCCTGAGATCATGACCTGAGCCGAAGGCAGAGGCTTTAACCCACTGAGCCACCCAGGTGCCCCTAACCATGTGACTTTATTCAAACAAAACAGGTGGCTTCTTGCTGGAGATACCTGCATGGCTTCCAGCTTCCCTCCTAAGAGGTAGCTATCAGTGCAGCAGCTCAGCAAAGTGGAAGGGAAGCTGGCTTCACTCACTACTCCCATCTTTCTCCACTGGGGCACTCTCTTCTCCCCAGAGAAAAGCCTAATCACAAATCTTAATGGACAAGACCTCTTTGTAGCTGGTCAGAAAAACCTCCACCCAGGAGTCCCAAGAGTGACCATTAAACTTCCTAAATAGGAAACAAAGTGAGGACTCTTTGGGTCTTGGATAAAGGCATAGATTTGAAAACACATAGGTTTAAGTAGGGTATGGGAAAGCAGAGGCACAGGGCAGCAGGGCTGGAGCAGGAAAAGCTGTAACTTCACTTTATTTGTATTTCCTCCCACACAAA
Organism: Martes martes; assembly: GCF_963455335.1. Classification (NCBI taxonomy): domain Eukaryota; kingdom Metazoa; phylum Chordata; class Mammalia; order Carnivora; family Mustelidae; genus Martes; species Martes martes. The sequence continues at coordinate 72,471,378 of NC_137894.1, forward strand.
ACCATCATAACAGGAACAGAGATGGGCAGGGAAAGGGCTGAAAATGTGTTCAATGTGCATATTCTCAGGGCTATTCCAGCGAGCACTTGAGGCGCAGCACCTGTTGGAACAGCTTCAGATCCAGCACTAATTCCTCCCACCCTCGCCTGAAGTCTTCAGATTGGTGGCTTGAGCCCTGCAATTAATTCTCATCCTTTGCCCACCTTGATGGAAGGCAGGAAAGCAGACTGAAATGCTCCACTCTGATGGGCAGATGTACTGTACTTTCTGTGCCACAGGAGCAGAACTTGAAGCTGCTTCCAAGGCTCTGGAACACTTGCAGCAGGGCTAGAGGCCAATGGTGTATGAGCGGCCTGTGGGATTGTGAATAGCAGAACAGACTGGTGCTGTCACAGCCCACTCATACCACACCTTCTTGGAATTGCTGCATCGCCAGAAACGCACGCAGATGGTCTGGCCTTCACGTACCGTAATGGGCTGCTGCAAGAAGAAAGACAGGGAGGTTCAGAGTAGAGCTGATGAACTCTATGTGGCAATGTACTGCTGAGCTGAGCATGGAGAGAAAAGGATAAAACGTGACATTCCAACCCTCATCAAGTTTATTTGAAGTCTTTCAGAATGAATAATGAGAACTGAACCATCAGACACTGAACAGATCATCGAAAGTGTAATGAGTGCCGTGAACATTCAGAGAACACGCGCTTACAAGAGCACCTAGGAGAGGGAGCGTGCACCTAGTCCCAGTGGTCCCGGAAAGTTATTGTACAAGAGGAATGTTTAAGGAGACCTGGAAGATAAGTACGCTGGGTGAAAAGATGAACAAAGAACTTTCCAGAAAGGAGAAAGGTGTGAATGCCTGAAGCAGGAAAAAAGACAGGGTATTAGAATCATGATGAGCACTGAGTAATGTACAGATTTGTTGAATCATTATGTTGTACATCTGGAACTAATGTAATCCTGTTAATTATACTTCAGTTAAAAAAAAAAAGAAGAAGAAGAAGAAGAACATCCATAGGGCTGGCGCAATATAATCAAGGGGACGGTAGCTGAAAAAACCACCTAAAACTAGATCACACCAAGTCTTACAATGTTAAATCTTTATCCTGAGGGCAGTAGGAAGTCAATGAAGGGCTGGGTTTTGTTTTTCTTTTTCTTTTCTTTTTTTTTTTTTTTTAAGATGTATTTATTTATTTATTTGAGAGAAAGAGAGCTTGTGTGCACAAGCAGAGGGGTAGGGAGAGGGAGAAAGAATCCCAAGTAGAATCCATGCTTAGCGTGGAGCCCAACACCCATGCTGGGCTCAACCTCAGGACCCCAAAATCACAACCTGAGCCGAAAGCAAGAGCAGACACTTAACTGCACCACCCAGGCAGCCCGAAGTTGTTGAAGGGTTTTAAGCAGGACAGAGACATGATCAGATCTGGGTTTTTAAAAGATGATTCTTGCTTAAGGTAGAGACTAGACAGAAGAGTAGACAGAGGAGATGTTGGGAAGCCAAGTAGAAGGCACTGAAGACATCTCAAGACCTACAACAGGGCTCCAGGAGCATGTGGGAGCAGCAGAACATGGGTCACAGTCAAGCATCATTGTGAGAGTAGGGAAGGGGCAGAATACCAATAGCAAAAGTTACTTCCTTAACCCACTGAGTGTAAAAGGTGATTCCTACCTTAATGGGGAAAAGGATGGGAAACCATGAGAACATCCCAGGAGAGTGAGTCTCTGGACGGATACCTATGTGAAAAAGAAATTAAAAAATTGTGGTCTCTGTGAGTCTACTTTTTGCCTGGATTGAGGGGAGTGTCTTTTGTGAACGGAGAAATAAGTAATCAAAGACCCACATTCACGGATGTCCTGGGCTCCCTGTGACTCTAAGTGAAGCATGTACATAAGCTGCCCAGGTAACATACTCACACCCTGCCACCCACTACCCCAGACACTCACTCAGGGTGATGTCCTGATAAAGCACAGTCTCAAAGTAGCCCGCAAAACCATGAAGTACTGTGTTCACCTCCACGGGAAACTCCAAGGTGCAGTAGCGGTTGTTGTCAATCATAGGATCTGTTAGGGAAGAGTTGTGTGGATGACAAGGGACCAGAAGTTCTAGATAACTTGGTAAAGTAATAGCAAGAACTAACAAGGGAAGCTTAGAGAGAGCAGAACCGGGATAGCAAGAAACCAGAAGGTAAGCTCTCGCCCATTCAGTCAGAGGACAGTCACACAGGAACCCACCTCTGTTGGGATGGCTGAAGGTGAAACAGGGCTGGGGCGCAGACAGCTGGTGGAAGTTGTGTAGCCGCACCACGTAAGGCATCTCAAATTGGGCCTGTCCCGAGAGACCGAGCAAGAGCTAGAGCAGATAGGCAAGACACACCACTCTCCCAGGGAAAGAAGCCTGAGCCTCCCGGACACAGAAAAAGATAAAAACATTTTCACTTCAACCACTCGCCCACATCCCCATCTCCTTCACCTCTTCACCTTCTCCAGTGGAAGAAAATAGTTGATGTTAATATAGGAAAGAAAAAAAAAAAAAAGAGAGAGAACTAAAGAAAATAGAGCTCTCCAGAAGAGAGTGGCTTTTTACCTCAGGGTCTCGGTCCTTTTCCCGACAGGCTCGGACCTCATTGTACAGCTTGGAGGAGGAGATGGGAGCCAGAAAGGAGGTGTACTCCCCAGGGATGCTCACACCATCATCTGCAGAGCAGGAGGGTCATATAAGTTCCCAAGGTCCCAGGCCAACCTACTCCCCAACTCCTGTCATAGGAGATGCTACTTCTAGGTAAGAAATCAAGATATTCTAATCTAGTGGTTCTTCTGTGGGTCAATAGAAGTCTTGAGATCTGTATGAAAGCTAAGGTCGAGGTACATATCATGTCAGTGCAGGGAATCCACAGACAGACTGACAATCTCTGCTCTAGTTCATTCCTCCCATTTACAGATGGAAATGCTGAGGTTCAGAAAGATGGCTTTATTTGCTAAGGGCACTGACCCACATCCAACCCACCTTCCCCTAAACCTTTTTTTTTTTTAATTTATCTATTTATTTATTTAAAGACTTTATTTATATATTTGACAGACATAGATCACAAGTAGGCAGAGAGGCAGGCAGAGAGAGAGAGGAGGAAGCAGGCTGCCCGCTGAGCAGAGAGCCCGATGCAGGGCTCAATCCCAGGACCCTGAGATCATGACATGAGCCAAAGGCAGAGGCTTTAACCCACTGAGCCACCCAGGCGCCTCCCCTAAACCTTGTAACCTCCTCCGCAGCTGCTGCCCTATACCACCCCCCACACACTCCCCCTCCACAACCTGCCACAGCCTTCCTAGTTGATAATCCATTCCCCCTACTCAGTACATCCCAGCCTGGAGGCACCTTTTAGGAAGTGTTGGGCTCCATCCAGGCACTCAGGCGACAGTTCATTGTCAGCGAAGGAGCCTAGAAGTTCACTGACGATGATGTCTGCTTTCTCTGGAGCTACCCATTCCCGCATGTCCGATGAAACTACTGTCACCTGGCTTCCCCATTCTTCAAACTGCCAGTTCTCTAGCCTAAGATAAAGATAATGCGAGTGAGGACTCTGAAAAGAAAAATTGGCACTGGACACAAACTTCCCAGCAAGGAGGTTGCTACTCACGTCACCACGGCATTTGGGTTCTTCTCCACAGCGTACAGCTTTATCCGCCGGTCAGCCTGCTTGGCTGCCCGCAGGGAAGCGTTCACCAGGGGACCCCGGCCTGCTCCCAGCACCATTAACACCCTAGGAAAGAAAGGGGAAGGCTCAAGCTGACTAGGCAGATGAAGAAGTAAGTATGCAAATCTCTGGGATTATGGGGAGGAGCACTCACTGGACATTGGTATCCTTCTCTTCATCTGGCACTCGATCTAACAGACATTTATAGATGGCCTGGGCAAGGAGGGAGAAAAGAATTCGTGGTTATAATCTCATCTTCACCCAGGTCAACCCAGCCCTATACTTGAACCGGACCCAAACTATACCTGCTGATACTGAGAGTATTTGATGGGGTCCTTTTCAAACACTTCATATGTCTGAGATTCCAGGTTGTCCATCAGTGGCTGATGAATGAGAGGAAAAAGGCAAAGTGAGGCATCCCGCTTCTGGCAGGGGCACTGTGCCAGAATACCAAAAACTTTCCCACTGCCTCCTGAGCTTTGGTAGGATTTTAGGGCACCTACTGCCAGAGACATTTTCCCCATGGCTCCCTCCTCTCAGTGCACTCCAGACCCACCTGGAGCGGGGACTGCAGATAGTCTTCATAGCCCTTGGCAAAGAGTTCATAGGCATTGGGTGGAGGGCGGTTCTGGCTCAAGTATTCCAGGTACTGGAGGTAAGAGCAGAACTCCTTCTCTGAGTGGTGATTGGTGCCTGTGATGATGAACTGCACTTCCAGCTGTGAGAGAGGGCAGAGAATCAGATGCAGTCCTTGAACCAAGCTTCTGGGATACTGTTATGGGTTATGGCCAAAGAACCCTAGTATAAAATAAGGCCTGGACCGACAGTCTTCCCGTTCAACAAATCCCTCCAGGTATCAACAAAACAGCATGAGGCTGTAAACTCATAAAGCCCTTCTATGTCCCTCCTATGTCATATAAGCACCATCATGGCTCAAACAGCCCCGTGGCTCCTCGCTGTAACATCTTAAATGAAACCCTCTATAAAGTTCTCATGAGATCTGGTTCCTTTTGAAATGTTTCTGGGACTCCTACTGCCATTTGCCTCTTTGTTCTCAAGACCTCCAACTTTGCTGAAATTGCTCTCCAGAAACCAGAGAGGAAGACAATCAGTCCCACAGGAAAAAAAAAATTACACATATATGAGTAAGGCAAAAGGATTAGCTGGAGTACCTCTGAAACCCTTTTACCACCCACCTTGAGGAGCCGGAAGATCAGCCTCTGGTGCATCTTAGAAAGAACAGGAAATCCCTTCTTATTGGTCAGGAAAATGCTGGTGGGGAGAATGGCTGCTTTGATGGGCTCCCCAAGCCAACGATCAATGACATGATTAGATGGGAGGTCAGCTCCAATTTCAAGAGCTATGAAAAGATAAAGAAAGACCATTTACCTACTGCTAGGCAAGACAGCTTTCCTTTGTGCTTTTTTCTGCAAGATCTGTTGACTACCTAAGAGCAAGGCAGACTGAGGCACAGAGTAGCAAAACTGCCTAGCAGCCAAGTATACGTGAAACTCCTGATTTTTTTTTAACTGTATCCAGCTTCACTAAAGATACTTTTCATAAACAATCATGGTTATTTCAGGCAGGACATGGGCAGACAATCCTCAACAGTATACAACTACTTTCAAACTCTCTTCCTCAGTGGACTACCAAAATTAGAGAGCTACAGTAAAACCCAAAGATGTGATGCCCTGAACAGGGAAAGTTTAGAGTGCGGGTTGACAGTTCACATTTAGCATGTTGTTTAACAACTTTTCACAAGCCGACCCTGACTTTCAAAAAATTAAATGAAAATGGCAGAATTTTCAATCTGAAGATCCACAAGCTAAAAGAGGAACTCTTTTGAGGGATGCCACCTCCATGGTGACAATCCAAAGTCCATATTGTTTGATATAGTAGGAACAATGTTTTGGGGTCAGGTTCCAACAGGTCCCTGGGTTTAGGAAGTCAAGTCTATATTGAAGGCATAGAGGGGAAAAGAGGATGTAAAAAATGAATTTTAGTTTTTCCCCACCACAAGGCATCTGATCCAAGGTGGCTAATGTGTATCAACATCAAGGAATCCCTCCTGCAGGGCACCTGGGTGGTTCAGGCGTTAAGCGTCTGCCTTCAGCTCAGGTTATGATCCCAGGGTCCTGGGATCGAGTCCTGCCCTGGGCTCCCTGCTCCATGGGAAGCCTGTTCTCCCTCTCCCACTCCCCAGCTTGTGTTCCCTCTCTCACTGTGTCTCTGTCAAAAAAATAAATAAAATCCTAAAAAAAAAAAAAAAGGAATCCCTTCTCCTGGGAACCAAGAGGAAGCTTCTCAAAACTAAAAGGGAAGCTGTTCCCCCTCCCAATGCCACTCCTCGAGTATTAATCTAGCTTTGGAGATATTCTATTAGTGACATATGCCCTTCCTCCAAAACAACAATGAAGTGTTCTGTGTGCTAACAACATAGCTTTAAAAAAGAGTAAAACAAAATTCTGCATTTTTTATAAAAATTGATAAAGTAGTATTTCAAACTGTAAAGTCACCAGAAGTACACAGTTATCAAAAATGCACACACTTCACTTGGCATCTCTGAAACTCCTGATTCTTATTCACAGAGAAGGGAAACCTACCCAAGACCCTTGCAGACTTACCCACCGCAATCCTCTTGCTATAGTCACACAAGGTCCGGAAGTTGTGCCACCTGTCCAGGGTCAAATACACAAAAATACAATCAAATATATATGGCCCACTAATCACCATAGCCGGAGACTACCCTACAGGCTCTACCCTGTACTTCCCCTCCCCCTCCCCTCTGCCCTGGTACAGCAGCAAAAGGAGACATACCACATCCATGTCTTCTCCTCTCCACTATACTCCTCTGTATGTGTACTCGGTGCATTCTCAATGATATCATCTCTCAGGTCCTCTGGAGCCACCAACGGTACCCGCATCCAGAACTGCACATGAACAAGTACCCTATTTAGAACTCCATTTTGAACTCAGGGGGTCCAGAACGCTTCCTTCAATTATCTTGATCCAGATCTCAAGTTAATCCTTTTATATGTTTTTCCCAACTTGTGATTATATGTACCCGTACTCGTATCTTGTATATATCCTTATGTAAATATCTGTCCTGTTCTTTTTTTTTTTTTAATTAAAAGATTTTATTTATTTATTGACAGAGAGAGAGATCACAAGTAGGCAGAGAGACAGGCAGAGAGAGAGGGGAAGCAGGCTCCCCGCTGAGCAGAGAGCCCAATGCGGGACTCGATCCCAGAACCCTGAGATCATGACCCGAGCCGAAGGCAGAGGCTTAACCCACTGAGCCACCCAGGCGCCCCTATCTGTCCTGTTCTTAATTGCAACTGTAAGTTTCTAGAAATAATTGCACATTTTGTATGTTTTCTACCCCTCTGCTTACTACTTTTAGATGGTGGTAGGCAGTACTGACATTTCAGTTCTGCCAAATGTACCGTTTACTGAATGGCTAGGAACAAGAAGGTACCTAGCACAGCCTGACTACCATAATATGCAGCAGGAAATGAGGTTCTCAGCCATACCATGGATGAGTGGTGGCCAGTGTGGATGTGGTTGGTCAAAACCCTGGCCAAGTTTGTGTTATCTTCCTGATTTAGGGGCAGCAGGAAAGCTGGAAGGCCCAAATATGCCCCAAAATTCAGCTCCTGTAACATAGCCTGGAATGGAGATCAAGAGGAAAAGGTTAAGAGCTAGCAACCCAAATAACTTTGACTACATTATATTAGATTTACTAAGTTATGGAAGGAAAAAAAAGGCTCTCTGCACCCAGGTGGGTTAAGGACTTGATCTCTAGAAAAGATCCAGTGGAGAGGTCAAACAGTCTTACCGCCTCAGAGTTCCTGCGAATCTTCTCCACTTTTGAGTCTGGACGAATCCATGGGGAAAGCTTTCCCACAATTAGCGTATTCCAGTCTGCACTCCCCCCATCCAAGAAAGACAAAGACTAAATGAGGTTCAGCACTTTACTTGTTCAATTTCTATTTCTTAACAGGAAATAGAGAGTAGAGTTGAGAGACAAAGACTTTTTCTATCAGAGATGTGGGATAGCCTGATGCAGAATAAACTAAGGCTTTTTAAGAAGGTAAGCAAGAAGAAAACAAGAGTTATCTATGTCCCAGAACTAATCAATATATCCAAGTCAGGAAAGGAGGAGAATAAGGGCACTGTTAGAGCAGTTGTTACTGCCTCTAATAATTAAGGGGCATATGGGATGGTCCCTACCCCTTCCTGACAGCAGTAGGTCTGATCGTGTCTGGGGGCCCGGCCGATTCTTAGCAGGTTCCTGAGTGAACTCCCTCTTGAAACGCGGGTGGAAGACAGGCATGCAGAGGAAATCAAACCTACAACCGCGACAGACCCAGAATCGTCATGTAAAGAGAGTAGCAGTGCCCAAAAAATCCAAGCAACTGGATTAGGCTATCTCAATTCTGCACAACCCTTTTAGCCACCATCAGTCACCCGACTGGACTGCTAAGTTCAGCCCACCTTGGTGCCTATCACTTCCGCTGCACTGTGCCTCACTTTCTTCCCACAACATAGGCATGGAAAAGGAGAAAAGATAAAAACCACGCCAAGTGGATTTTCTATTCTGCTGTCATGGGTTTTCCAAGACTGTCACATCCAGATTTGCCCCAGTACCGCCCATGCCTTCCCCCTCAAGGTTTATCTCTTCTCTTCCTAACCCTCTAACACTCCCCCGACTCTCAGACTATAATCCCGCTCTCCCGGGCCCTGGAGGTCTGTAGTCCCCTTTTTGAGTTTACCTGACAACTCCCCTGACTTTGGGGCTCAGTGACCATATGCCCCAGCAAGTTTTTGTTTGGTTGGTTTTTGTTTTTCTTTTTTTCCCACGCTCCAGGCTCTAAGGCTTCTCGATCCTCCCCCAAGGAGTAATGGTTTCTACCGCCCTAATCTTACCCATTCCGACCCTCTAACCCCTGCCTCTTAAAGATGACTAGTCTGTCCCTCTTCGACCCCAAGTTCGGAGCCCGCATTCCGCTTGCGGAGGTCTGGGCCCTCACCCCTGCTTGGCCACAGCCCCCAAAGTGTCAGCTATTTCGGGGACGCAGTTCAGGTCCCGCCCGCTGGACACGCGGCTCCCACCAGCACCTCCGACCGCCATCGCCGCCATCTTTTCCCTCGCGCTGTCCACGCCGGGATTCCTTGCTATTAGCAGCCAATCACAAAGCCAGAAAAAAGCCCCCGGAAGGCGGGATGAGTCGCCCTAACAACCAGAGCGTCTTTTAGGGCTTCAGAGCAGGAGGCGTAGGGGTGGGGAGTGGCTCTTCCCGCCAATCCGCGCGCTGCACAGTGACGCACGACGTGGCTCCGGAAGATCCACCAATCTCAGGGTCTGATTCTCGACGAACTTCAATCTCCCATAATGCTTCGTGAATTCATGGACCTCTGTTGAGGGACTACACGTCCCATGAAACCCTGCAATAAAAGCTTGAAGTAACATCACTGAGAAGCAGGTAGTCGTCTCAGGGCCAGTGGCGCAATGGATAACGCGTCTGACTACGGATCAGAAGATTCCAGGTTCGACTCCTGGCTGGCTCGGTGGGACTAAGGTTTCTTTATTGTATGCTGTGCTAAGAAGCATCTTTTAAGTCTCCCTTCCTTTCCTTAACACTTTCCGAAGTTTTCTTGTTCTTCACGCTTTCATTTTTCAGGTCTTAATTTGATTGAGTTCTGCGCCATGTATAGTAGCTTTCTGCCGTTAATTAATTCAGAGTTGGTCCTCTGTCACTGCTTGGGTCCATCTAAACCTTGAGAAAATTGGGGTAATGGCTGGTGCTCTTAAAATGGGCTTTGTAGGGCCTTAGTATAGTTACAAATAGATTGTGGCAACTCGGCCACTAATTCCTCATGATTCTAAATCTCAAACACAAAAGGTAAACACACGCACGCCCGCACTCCTTCACAGTGAAGCATTACAGCGGAGAGGAGTCGTGAACGGCCTGGCGGAGGCCTGGGAAAATATCTTCATTCTTGTTAGAGGGACAGAACGGAAGGAGAGGAATGAAGCAAGGAAAGACACAGGGATGAGAAAGGGGATACCCGAAGGCAGGGAGCCCAGAGGTGTTCAGGGCCTGGCAGCGGGGATGGAAAGGAGAGCACAGTACAAAAGCCCCGAAGAAGGAGGCATTGACAGAACTTCGGAACTACCTGGCTAGAAGCCTTAAGAAAGAGGAGTCTGGGTTCTGGCCTCTCTCTGAGTGAAACAAGAAAGAAGTGGGTTTAGGGACAATCAGAGTCGGGTTTGGAAAGCTGAATTAATTGGACGCCTAGGGGGCGCTGTGTAATAGAGAGTTGGATGAACAGTGAGGTGAACCAGACAAGATTTGGAAATGGCCAGAAGAGAGGTAGTGACAGAAGGCACCAGACTGAATGAGATCATCCTGGCTCGTCTGGGACAAAGTCCTTGGACACATGGTAAGGGTGTGGATAGGATAAGCTCTAAAGAGCCATGGGTGCAATGTAAGTGCTCCAGAAGATTGAAAGCCTGAAAGCCAAACAAGTTAAGAAAATATCTATGAAGCCTAAAAGGGTTGGAAGTGCTTTTTTCTCATCTTAGTCTTCATTTGGTTCTTGCAGATATTACTACTAAAGTTACTACAACAACAACTACTACTAGGCTTTATTTTTAAAACGATGTTATTTATTCATTTGTCAAAGAGAGAGCACAAGCAGGAGGAGTGTCAGGCAGGGGAAGAGGAAGTCTCCCCACTGAGCAAGGAGCCCATTGCCCATGTAGATGCAGGACCTTGGGATCATGACCTGATCCAAAGGCAGACATCCAACTGACTGAGCCACCCAGGCTTTATTTCTTCTTCTTCTTCTTCTTCTTCTTCTTCTTCTTCTTCTTTTTAAGATTTTTATTTATTTACTTGACAGAGGGAGAGAGATCACAAGTAGGCAGAGCAGCAAGCAGAGAGAGAAGGGGAAGCAGGTTCCCCGCGGAACAGAGAGCCAGATGTGGGGGTCGATCCCAGGACTCTGAGATCATGACCTGGGCTGAAGGCAGAGGCTTAATCCACTGAGCCATCCAGGTGCCCCCAGGCTTTATTTCTGAAAACAGTTTTAGATTTACCCAAAAGTTGCCCAGACAGTGCAGGGAGTTCCCATATGCCTCCCCACAGGTTTCTCTGTTACTAACATCTTAACATATATGGTACATTTATTACAACTCATGGACCAATGCTGATACATTTTTAATAACTAAAGTCCATAGTTTATACAGATTTCCTTAGTGTTTACCTAATGTCTCCTCGGCTCCTCTGGGCTGTGTCAAGTTTCTCAATTGTTCCTCATTTTTGATGGCCTTGATAGTTTTGAGAAATACTGGTCAGGCATGGTATAGGATGCCCCTCTATTGGAATCTGTCTGTTTGTCTTGTTTTCTCATGATGAGACTGGGATTATGGGTTTGGGGAGGAAGATGACAGAGATAAAGTGTCATTTTCATACTGTCATGTCAATAGTAGGTACTATCAACATCATTTATGACTATTGATGTTGACCTTTATCACCTGGCAAAAGTAGTGTTTATCAGGTTCCTCTACTGTAAAATTACACCCTCCCCACCCCCTTCCATCCTATGCTCGTTGGAAGGAAGTCACCATGTGCATCCCATACTTAAGGGGTAGGGAGTTATGCTGACCCTCCTTTAGGGCAGAGTGTCAACAATATTTATTTGGAATTCTTCCCTGCAGGTCTTATGAGTAGGTGGCTGTCCAAAGGAAGTGGGTGAGTGCTCTACCAACACTGTAAGAGGTAGAAGAGAGTTTGGAGGAGGCCTGCTTGTTCTGTGCCCCAGCTGTGCCCAACCAAACTCTACATTCAGAGAAGACTTATTAGATGTTGTTTCTTCTTCAGAAGCTAATTATCTGGGCTGCGGACCATCTGTGCTCCTGGCATCTTCCTCCTATGTCAAGCTGGTGGCTGCTCTGTTGGTTGTTAACTAACCCATCCATAGGTAAGAATGAGGGAGGAATATCTATGAAACAGTAATGTAAGTTTTGCCATTGGTTAAAATAATTTTCGAAAGAACTTGTGCAAAAAGAGCCTGGAATGTCTGGCTAGCCTTAAAATAACTTCACATGGGCTGAATTTCATTTGTCTGTGATGTCTTTTTTTTTTTTCCCCATTCAAAATGGCCCCAGGTCTATGGCAAGCATGATGCTGAATGGTTCCCAGTAATTCCATACCGCATTGCTCCCCGCCTTTCCGACAGCACTTTCCTGTGACTTCTAGAAACAGCAGGTACTATGAGTCTGCCTATATGAGCCAGAGAGAAGCAGAAGCAAAGGAGTGAAAAAGAAATAGAGCACCTCATAAAGTCAGAGTTGGTGAAGAAGTCTGTCTTCTGTTCAGCCTCCCTCTGCCCTGCCCTCCATGCTGAACTCTTGTGCTCAGAAGCATGTAAGTCACTGACTGGAACGCCTACTGGATGCAAGCCTTTGCTGAGATGAAAAGGTAGGGAGATGGCAGGTCAGACGGAATACCCTGGGTATTTGAGAAATAATGTACTTTCTCCAACAGGAGCCAGTGACCAACAGGCAGAACCTTGGAAACTTTTCTGGAAAGGAAAGAGTATCCTCTCGCAGAGAATTCTCCCCTTGCCCCTCCACCCCCTTCCCCTCACATTCCTCACCTCCAGGCCCAGTTCTTTTACCTGATCCTGTTTTTGTGACCTTGTTTAAACACCTCCAGCCTATTGTAAACACTCCTTTCATCTCTGGTGCTCAGCTCCTCCCTCAGCACTTGCCTCCCTCCCCAGCACCCCTTCACTCACCTCTGTGCCTGCCCAGCCAGCTAGACTCTTCAACACCAAAATAATGGCCCGTTTGACCCTCCTACTGCTCCAAATTGCTTCTGTACAATCAAGGCTGTCCTGCAGCTACCAAAGTGGCAGAGTTACTGAGGCAAAATAATCTGTGCCGATTTGCATTCTCTTCCTTGTCAGCTCTATTATACAGTGTTTATCTGTCAAAATGAATAGAAAGTAGAAACTGTTCTGGAACACAGGAAAAGATGGAAAATTACCCGATTTGTTTACAAAGCCTGAACATATGGAATAGCAAAACCTGTCAGAAGAAGCCCCCTGCCCCAAAAAAACCCTATAGACCAATCTCACTTATGAATATATATGTAAAAATCCTAAAATATTTAAGTTTAACACATAAAAGACAGCAGTATATTAACATAATAATTACATACCACAATCAATTGGGGTTTAATGTTGGGACTTAAGATTAGGTCTGAAGAAATTTATTTATATAAAAGATCAGAAATAAACCAAACAAGAAAAACATCTGATCATTTTTAAGAGTCACCAAACAGAACATGGCAAATCAATTCCATTTGCTATAAACTCTCCTAATAGTCTTAATATTCTTCATATATAAATGCATGTATGTATATATATGACATCAACAATGTATGTAAAAACAAGAATGTCTAGTCTCATCACTATGTCATTTAGTATTATTGTGAAGAATCTGGAAATTTTAGAAAAGGGTTATAACTTTTGGAAAGAGAGACAAATTTATCACTGTTTGCAGATGATATGATTGTATACATAGAGAATCTATGAGAATCAATTTTAAAATGAGAATTAATAACAGAATTTAGAAAAGTCACTTGATACAAGACAAATACAAATCTGTAGCCTTTTAAATGCTGAGAATAACCAGTCAGAAGACATAATTAATAAAAATATCCCAATAACATGATAGTTAAGATAATGGACTATGGAGCCAAATGGTTAAAGCTCTGTTCATCCACTTACTAACTACATGAACATAACCTCTCTGGCCTCGGGAATGTAAATGGGAATAAAATGGGAATGTAAATAATAGTTCTTATCTCATAAAGCTGTTAAGAGGATTAGTTAAGTTTTGGGTTTTTTTTTTTTTTTAAGATTTTATTTCTTTATCCAGAGAAAGAGACAGTGAGAGAGGGAACTCAAGTGGAGGCGTGGGAGAGGGAGAAGCAAGCAGAGCAGGGAGCCTGATGAGGGGCTGGATCCCAGGACTCTTGGGATCATGACCTGACCCAAAAGCAGGTGCTCAACAAATGAGCCATCCAGGCACCCCAGGATTAGTTAAGTTTAAATTAGTTACAAATACTAAAGCATTGAGAACCTACCCTGCACATAATAAGCCTTCAGTACTGTGATTAGTTTTTTCCTCATTCACAACAATAACAAGAACACCGCTATAAAATACTTAGCTAGAACCTTCCTGAAAAATGTGAAGAACCTATATAAAGAAAATTACAAACTTTTGCTGAGAGAAAAACTGAAAGACAGAAATAAAATGGAGAGACAAGCCTTGTTCTTTAAAAAAAAATCTTATAAAGATGTCAATTCTTACCAAATTAATTTCTCACTTTTACAACATTCAATCACAACTCTAATGGAATCTTTTGTTACTTGATAAAATGATTCTACTGTTCATTTGTAATAAAAATCAGACAAGAAAAGCAAAGAAAATTCAAAAAAGGAGGAGAAAGGAGAAGGAACTGACTATATTTTAAGCCCTTTACCTTAAACCCTTTATGAAATAAGCAGTAGATAAATAAATAAAGGGCTACAATGTGCAGTTGGTTTAAGAATAGAGAGACTAAAAGAGCTAAACCAGTAGCCCAGAAACAGACCAGTTATATGTATATACATGTTTGTGATGAAATATATGATTTGATTTTTAATAATAAAACCAGCTAGCGTACTGAGCCCTTATTCTGTGACAGATTCTATGAAAAGCACTCTACATTCGCAAGAACTCTGTGAGGTAGGAGGTATTATTCTCTTGGTCTTAGAAAGATAAAGTGAGTTGCCCCCCTAAGAAGGGGTTTAGATGGGATGCAAACTTAGGTCAACTGACTCTGGAGCCTTTGATCTTAACCTTAAGGCATATTATCTATAATTTTCCTTCCAGAAAGCTATTCTAGACAATCTTCACGAACTAGGACAAAGATTAATTAAGAGAAATGCTTAGTGTAGCATTTTTTTATGATTACAAAGAATGTAAAACAACAAGTTGGATATCCTATAGAGGTATGGTTAAATAAATCATCCATGCAATGAAATCTTAAGCAGCCATTAAAATCAATGTAGCCAGAGAAAATTTAATAACATGGAGGGGCGCTCAATGATATGCTCTTCTGACACAAATTACAAACTGTACATACAGAATGACTTTGATATGTGGGGAAAAATGGTATTTTCCAAATTTTCTGTAATAAACATGTTTATATTATAGGGAAGACATTTTTAAAAATGAGTATAAAACCAAGGTGCCTGGGTGGCTCAGTCAGTTAAGTATCTGCCTTTGGCCCAGGTCATGATCCCAGGGTCCTGGGATCAAGCCCCACGTCTGGCTCTCTCTCCGCTCAGCAGAGAGACTGCTTCTCCCTCTCCCTCTGCAGCTCCCTGCTGCTTGTGTTCTCTCACTCTGTCAAATAAGTAAAATCTTTAAAAAAAAAAAAAAAATCAGTATAAGATCTGTGCCCGCCCTCTGGGCTTTCGGCTTGTTTAGATCCTTCTTTCTGTTGAAGACCCCACCCGTTCCTGTCTCCAGGCCCCTAATGCTGTCCCCGTCTTCAGCAGTTACTCTCACCTCAAAGCACTAAAATAGCCCTCCTACACAGACTAGTATTTGTTCAGTCCTATCTCTATGCCAGGCACTTCATTTATTTATTTATTTTTAAGATTTTACTTATTTATTTGACAGACAGAGATCACAAGTAGGCAGAGAGGCGGGGGGGGGGGGCGGGGGGGGGGAAGCAGGCTCCCTGCTGAGCAGAGAGCCTGATGCAGGGCTCAATCCCAGGAGCCAAGGATCATGACCTGAGTTGAAGGCAGAGGCTTTAACCCACTGAGCCACCCAGGTGCCCCTATGCCAGGCACTTTAAATATATTATCTCACTTAATCCTCAGGACATAATCTTCTGGGGGAAGAATTACTGGTATACCCATTCTGTAGATGAGAAAACTGAGATTAAGTATCTTGAATGAAGTTATGCTTTTGTTAAATGGTGGAGCCAGAAGGAGAATCCAGTTCTTCTAATTCCCAACTCACTGCTTTTTCTTTTACCTTTCCCAAAATGTGGTCCAAGGACCTTGGGGCTCCCTGAGACCCTTTTCAGGAGGTGCTTGAGGATCTCCTACATGTCTGTGTGAGGCCATGTTTTCTTTATTCAACCAAAGCCATGTATCACCACAGAAAGAAGATAAAGGAATTCACTTGTCTTCTATTAAACCAGGTATCAAGGAGATTTATAAAAATAAAAAACAATGTTACTCTTGTCGTTAAATTTTGTTTGTTTCAGAAAATATACTTCTTTTACCAAAATGTATTTTTGGGGTGCCTGGGTGGCTCAGTTGCTTAAGTGTCTGCCTTTGGCTCAGGTCATGATCCCAGGGTCCTGGGACTGAGTCCTGTATCAGGCTCCCTACTCGGCAGGTAGTCTGTTTCTCCCTCTCGCTCTGCACCTCCCCTCTGCTTGTTCTCTCTCTCTCTCTCAAATAAAAAAAATATATCTTTTTAAGATTTTATTTATTTATTTGTCAGAGAGAGAGAGCAAGAGAGCGAGCACAAGCAGGGAGAACAGCAGGGCAAGGCAGAAGCAGGCTCCCCGCTGAGCAAGGAGCCCAATGCGATGCGGGACTACATCCCAGGACCCTGGGATCATGACCTGAGCCGAAGGCAGTGGCTTAACCAACCCAGGAGTCCCTCTCAAATAAATAAAATTTTTAAAAAATGTATTATTTATGCTAACATGCAATGAGCTTTTTTTTTTAATGAATTAATAAATTCTTTAAAATTTTCTCAGTTTTAATTTTTTTGATTGGGAGAATATTCAGTTTATTCAGTTTATTGTGAATGTCTGGAATATCAGATACATCATTTCAATATATAAATATCCAATCACAATTCAAAGTCCAATTTAGATTACCTGGATTTTTTCTTTGCTTTTCTCTAACAATGGCAACTAAGACCCTTCTATATCTTATTAGTTTCTTTATTTTTTTAAAAGATTTTATTTATTTATTTTTAAAGATTTTATTTATTTATTTGACAGATAGAAATCACAAGTAGGCAGAGAGGCAGGCAGAGAGAGAGAGGAGGAAACAGGCTCCTTGCTGAGCAGACAGCCCGATGCAGGGCTCGATCCCAGGACCCTGGGGTCATGACCTGAACCGAAGGCAGAGGCTTTAACCCACTAAGCCATCCAGGTGCCCCTAAAAGATTTTATTTATTTATTTATTTGACAGAGATCACAAGTAGGCAGAGAGGCAGGCAGGGGGAGGGGGAGCAGGCTCCCCGCTGAGCAGAGAGCCTGATGTGGGGCTCCATCCCAGGACTCTGGGATCATGACCTGAGCCAAAAGCAGATGCTTAATAACTGAACCACCCAGGCATCCCTATCTTCAACTTTTTCTGAATAAAAAGTTTCTGTTCTTAAGACATAAGCTTAAAATTCATATATTTGATATTACTACATGGCATTTTATCTGTAATAGGAAGAAGAAAATCGAACTTCAATGAATACTAGAAAACTATTCAGCCCTTACTCATTATTTACTGTTTTTTCCCCTCTGACATGATGCAGAAAGTCCTTTTGGTTCTATGTCTGCCACCAGGGACTACGTACTACGTTCACAAACTTGAGATCTAGTCAAGAACATATTCAAGAGGCACCTGGGTGGCTTAGTTGTTAAGCATCTGCCTTCGGCTCGGGTCATGAACCCAGGGTCCTAGGATCAAGACCCACATCAGGCTCCCTGTTCAATGGAAAGCCTGTTTTCCCTCTCCCACTCCCCCTGCTTGTGTTCCCTCTCTTGCTGTGTCTCTCTCTCTGTCAAATGAATAAATAAAATCTTAAAAAAAAAGAGTTAAGGAAAAAAAATTATTATTTTTTTAAGAAGATCATATTCAAGAAGATTTATTTGAGAGAAAGAGAGAGGAGCAGGAGTAGGGCAGAAGGAGGGGCAGAAGCAGGCTCCCTGCCGAGGTGGGGCTCGATTCTAAGATGCTGAGACCATGACCTGAGCCGAAGGCAGACACTTAACCGACTGAGCCCCCCAGGTGCCCCAAGATCATACTTAAAGATCAAAGCAGTTGTGACTTAATGGAACTTGGATACTACATCACTCCATCTTGGCAAAGGGTTACATTCAAGAAACTCCAATGCTCAATTTAAAAAAATAAATAATTTTTTTGATCACTGTTGATATTCTCTCCATTTTTATTATTTTTTAAAGATTTTATTTATTTTAGGAGTGCCTGGGTGCTTCAGTGGGTTAAGCCTCTGCCTTCAGCTCAGGTCATGATCTCAGGGTCCTGGAATCGAGCCCCGCATTGGGCTCTCTGCTCAGCGGGGAGCCTGTTTCCCTCCCTCTCTCTATGCCTGCCTCTCTGCCCACTTGTGATCTGTCAAATAAATACATTTTTAAAAATAAAAATAAAAGATTTTATTCATTTTGTTTGTCAGAGAGAGAGAGAGAGAGGGTACAAACAGGGGGAGCAGCGGGTAGAAGGAGAAGCAGGATCCGTGCCGAACAGAGCGCCCGATTTGGAACTTGATCCCAGGACCCTGGGATCATGACCCAAGCCGAAGGCAGATGCTTAACTGACTGAGCCACCCAGGTGTCCCTCCATTTTGATATTTTTTAAAAGATTTATTTATTTATTTATTTGACAGGTAGAGATCACAAGTAGGCAGAGAGGCAGGCGGGGTGGGGGGGGACAGGTGGGGGAACAGGGAAGCAGGCTCTCTGCTGAGCAGAGAGCCCAATGTCAGGCTTAATCCCAGGAGCCTGAGATCGTGACCTGAGCCGAAGGCAGAGGCCCAACCCACTGAGCCACTCAGGCGCCCCTCCTTTTTTTTTTTTGCCCCTCCATTTTTATTTTAATATGAAAAATATCTACAGATAAAACTTATATAAACTGAGCTCTTTGGAGTCCTTTAAAATCATTGAGAGTAGAGAAGTCCTGAGATCAGAAAGATTGAGAACCCTTGGTTTACTAGCAGCTGCCCTCCAAGAGTTCTTTTTTTTTTTTTTTTGTAAGATTTTATTTATTTATTTGAGAGAGAGCATGAAAGGGAAGAAGGTCAGTGGGAGAAGGGGACTCCCCCACAGAGCTGGGAGCCTGATGTGGGAGTCAATCCCATGACTCCATGACCATGACCTAAGCTGAAAGCAGTTGCTGAACCAACTGAGCCACCCAGGTGCCCCCACCAAGAACTTCCGATGCTGTAGATAGGATGAAACATACCTCCCCGAGTTCCCAAGGGCACTGACCCTCTCGAGGGTAAAATGTTCCAGTGCACCCTGTCTCACTACTTTAAAAAGAAATCAGATGGTTTGGATTGGGTTCCCTATCCATCGGCCTCCATTCCCATCAGAGCCCTGATGTAATCCTGGAAGAACCACCAGGTGAAATGGGTGGTATCTGCTTTCTGTTCTCCATCCCCATGCAGGAGACTGCTGTCTTCATAGAAGCAGAGGCGTGAGGGTGGGTAACGAGTTGAGAAGAAATAAGTGTCAGGGTGACCTATTTTTCCCAATGCCAGAAGAGTCCTGGGGCAGGCATTAGCAAACTCTGGAAGTTGGCATGCTGCCTGCTTTTTGCAAATAAAGTGTTATTGGAATACAACCATACCCATTCGAAATAGATAAATCAATAAACTTATCTCCCAATATTATGATGCAAATTCAAGCATTTCACATGGCAAGCCCCTTAAAGAAGTTGTGACAAAGCTGTGGGGATTTCCACTTGGAATGACAATGGAGAAGCAGAACTTGAGGTGGGCCTCAGAGATGCTAGGATTTTATGAGCTAAGAGTTCTGCCAGGTAGATAGAACTGTAACAAGCACAGGAAAGCCTGAAGGGGTGAGGAAGCCCATGGGGGTGGCAGAGGGTGAGGGGTGAGTGAAAACTGGGGTAAAGGTTGGAAAGTGGAGCTTCACCTCAAGGACCTGAATCCACAGCTAAGCCATGGGGACTCTTTGTAGAAATGACAAAACGAAGTGAAAATTACAAAATACTTATGAAAAGCAAATTAGAATCATCATAAAAATTGGCCCGGCAGAGGTATATGAGAGGAGGGACAGTTAGGACACTTGGTAAGGCCTCTAAAGGAGGACCTGCATAGGATGGAGCAGTGGCAGGAAAGGTGTCCATCAACCTCACAGGGTGGCAGGAGGACACTGGCGAGGTCTTCAGGATCTGGCCCCAGCTTCGTAGACCCAGAGCCTCTGTTTGCCAGTAGTCCCCTGTGTCTTCAACTCCCTGCACTCACTAGAGCCCAGTATCTGTACTATTGTGTCAATGTACTTGGGAGGATAGCACTTTCTAGTGGAAGGGATGTCCATCTGATGTGTGGGGCATCCTCTTCCCAGAGTCCGGGATAAGCAAATCAGTAAACATGATGTTGCTTGGAAAAGACATACCTGGACCTAAGGTACCAGAGGGTCTCAGGACAGCAGGTTCTGGAACCAGACTGTATGGGTTCATGCCAGGCCTCTTCAAGTTTTGTGACATTGCAACAGTTACCCCCTCTCTCCACACCTTACTTAGTTTTCCAATTTGTAAGCTGGGGATGGTCATAGTACTCACGTCGGAAGTTTGCGGTGATAATTGAATGACTTATTACACGCAAAGTACTTAGAAATCCTTTCTGGCACCTAATAAGGTTTCAGAGCTCTTGTTCTATGAAGAGAGCTTGCAGTCAGGCCTTGTTCCTGCCCCCAGTGTAGCCCCTCTCTCCAGTAACCTAACTTATATCCCCAGTTCAGTGTCTCTTTCAAACAGGTTTAGGGCTAGAAGAAAACCAGAATACTTGTATGATGGTGAATTTATGTGTTTCAACTTGGCTAGCCTATAGTACCCAGTTATTTATTTTTAAAGTAATTATTTTATTTATTTATTTGACAGAGACAGCGAGAGAGGGAACACAAGCAGGAGTGGGAGACAGAGAAGCAGGCCTCCCACTGACCAGGACTCTGGGACCATGACCTGGGTCAAAGGCAGAAGCCCAACAATTAAGCCACCCAGGAGCCCAGATTTTATTTATTTGAGGGGGGAGGGGCACAGGAGAGGGACAAGTAGACTCCCCACTGGGCAGGGAGGCTTGACATGGGGCTCCATGTCAGGACCCCAAGATCATGACTTGAGCCAAAGTCAGACACTTAACCAACTGAACCACCCAGGTGCCCCAGTACCCAGTTATTTAAGCAAACACTAATCTAGGTGCTGCACTGAAGACGTTCTGTAGATGGGGTTAACATCTACGATCAGCTGACTTTAAGTAGAGTACTCTTGATTATGCAAAAGTGTCTCATCCGATCAGTTTAAGGTCTTTTTTCTTTTTCTTATCTTTTTTTTAAAGTAAATTCTGCTCCTAGCATGGGGTCCCTAACAAGACCCTGAGATCAAGAGTTGCATGCTCTTGATCTGGCCAGCCAGGCACCCCGGTTTAAGGCCTTTAGAGCAAAACCTGAGGTTTCCCACTGAAGAAGAAATTCTGTCTCAAGACAGCAAGAACCACTTTCTGCCTGAGTGGCCTGCCTATAGCCCACCCTGCAAATTTCAGAATTGCCAGCCCCAAAATCACATGAGCCAATTCCTTAAAATAAATCTCATTTTATATAATACAATAAATAGAAAAAATAATAATACAATATAATATAAATCATAAGTTCTTTTTCTCTGGAGAATCCTGACCTTGCTCTTTAGATAACTCTTTTTTAAATTCTAGGCTGATTGTTTACTTTTGATTATACGTTCTTTCTTCAGCCAGGCTTGGTACATTTAGGTCTCTCTAAATTTCAGTTGTATTTTTCTAGACCAGGAAAGCCACTTAGGCTAGACTTCAGCCACTCGAATACAAAGCACTTTTCACAGTAAATTATTTCTACAGATTGCTAATCTTGGGACGCCTGGGTGGCTCAGTTGGTTAAGCGGCTGCCTTCGGCTCAGGTCATGATCCCAGCGTCCTGGGATCAAGTCCCACATCGCGCCCCTTGCTTGGCAGGGAGCCTGCTTCGCCCTCTGCCTCTGCCTGCCACTCTGTGTGCCTGTGCGCGCTCTCTCTCTCTCTCTAATAAATAAAATCTTAAAAAATAAATAAATAAATAAATAAATAAATAAGATTGCTAATCTTGTCCATTATCAGTTGACTCCTAAATTTTCACTGTCTCAAGATATAAGGAAATCTACCAGTTCCTTTAACAAAACCTAGCCCAGGTCCTTCGAGATGGGTAACGTGGAAAGACTGTTCAGGGGTGAGGGACCTCACAGAGGCTAGACCTCGGGGATTCCCCTCTCTTTTCGGGAGCATCAGGCTGGCCTCTAGATGGCGCTGGATTTCCTCTGTGCTGGCTGAGGAAGAAGGCAGGGTCATGGCCCCAGAGACCTGGATAGTCACCCTTTGTTGAGAACCTTGAGGGAACAGGTTGTGTTTGTCCAAGAGCCCCAGAGTTTCCTTATGGAGAACAATCCTATCCCAAGCTCTGGAGGTGATTTATTTTGTTTCTCATTATAGAGGAAGAATCAGCAAGACTGGGTTCTTGGTCAGATGGGGTAAAAGATAAGTGAAGAGAGAGACGCCTATGAAAGAAAGGACAGGCAGCAAATATAAGCCTTTTCTGAAAAGTGTGAGGGGGAGCAAGGGCAACTGAAGTCCAAGACGCTATCATTCAGCTCTCACTGTCACCCAGCTTCTCCAATGGCTCTCCATTCCCCTTCCCACCTATTCCACAATAGCCAAAAGCTCGCACAAAGGGCACCTCCTGCCATCTCCTGTCACCGTGAGAGGAATGAAAGGACCAGGACAAACCCACTTCCGGCAGCACTGAACACCTCTTGTGTCCCTTCTCGCACCTCCATGGCATACTTTTGAGATACTTTTTCTACCAAGCAATATTCATAAGCTCAGTAACTACTTTTTCATGAAATTACTAGAATTAATACACTTTCTGTAATACCAAAAAAGCAAAGATACCGGAGCAAGGTACAGATGCAATGATATTCAATTAAGCAATTTGTAGTAGGGCAAACTGGAAACAATCTAAATATCTCTCCTGAAGGAAATGGTTAAATTATGATGTAGCCATACTCCAGCAATATGAGCTAATATTGCTGTACATATGTTTGCAAATGTTTAGTAAAAGCTCTGCCATTATATTCACCAAATCACTCTGGTTACTGTAGCATAGTGGATTGGGGTAAAGGGCTGTGTGTGTGTGTCTCAGGGGGGTGTGGTAAATCTTTTACTTTTTACTATTATGTATTTGTTTTGTTTGAGCTTTTTTATAAAACACATTTTTGTTGTAGTTAAGCCAATAAATATATTTTTTTATATAGTTGGGCAGCACGGTTGCAAGCAAATATTCAGTCTTATTTGGGTTTTGGGAAACACGAGGAACAGCTAGCTGTCCAGCTCCATGTCATTTAGGGAGCGAGGGCTGGGAACCATTGCTTTGGAAGCCATTTTGATTTCTCATTTTCCAACAGGTAGTTGGAAATCTAAACATTTCTCAGACCCCAGGTCTCCAGAGATTTGATTGAAGCCATGGGATATTTTTCACAAATTCTGGTTATTTAAGATGAAGGCTTTCCTTGGTGCATGATTTACTCATTTCTATCCCTGTACCTTCCCCCACTACCCCTTCCCTTACTTTGTCTTTGTCATTTTTTCCAAAATGCCATCCCAAACTTAATTCTAAAGGCTGAACTAAAACTCTCTTCCCTACTAAGACTCCACCTTATAATTCCTGATTCACTTCTCTTGGTTTTCAACCATATTCATTTGCACTTCCTATTACTTTATATTCTTAGACTGTTTTTATGTGTCTACTATTAAGTTTTAGACCTTGAGGACAGGATCCATTTCTTTTTTATTATTATCCTTATTATTTCAAATACTAAAACCTACTTTGGTTTAAGATGAGTACCTAATTAAATGAGGAAATGCTGAATGCCATAATAAATATCAGGAAAAACTATTTTGAGATTTTTGATGTTCATCTCTAGATACTACTAACTACAAAGGGAAAATGTATTCTATATATAAGAGAGATTGGCAGTTACCACCTTGAACAAGCAATCAAACTCAGCATAATTAATTGTGAGACATTCCAACCTGATATGGCTCCAGGGTGATATAATGTGAAGTACATAATATCATCTACTAAGTATTTTTTGCAAAAACGTTTAACCTGAATCAAATAAAGCCTGTAGACCTACTTCCAGTTTACAGGAAATGTAGGCTTCTAGCACTGTCCAATAGAACTTTTTTTTTTAAAAGATTTTATTTAATTGACAGAGATCACAAGTAGGCAGAGAGGCAGGCAGAGAGGGAGGAAGGGAAGCAGGCTCCCTGCCAAGCAGAGAGCCCGATGTGGGACTCGATCCCAGGACCCTGGGACCATGACCTGAGCCAAAGGCAGAGGCTTTAACCCACTGAGCCACCCAGGTGCCCCAAGAACTTTCTTTTTAATAGTTGGTTTATTTTTAGTATTTATTTATTAAGTTATCTCTAACCCAACATGGAGCTTGAACTCATGACCCCAAGATCAAGAGTCATGTGCTCTACCAACTGAACCAGCTGGAAGCCCCTAGAACTTACTTTTCTTTTTTAAAAATTTTTTAAAAGATTTTATTTATTCATTTAACAGAGAGACAGCAAGAGAGGGAACACAAGCAGGGGGAGTGGGAAAGGGAGAAGCAGGCTTCCCACAGAGCAGGGAGCCCCATATGGGGTTCAATCCCAGGACTTTGGGACCATGACCTGAGCTGAAGGCAGAAGCCCAACAACTGACCCACCCAGGTGCTCTAGAACTTTCTATAATGATGTAAATTGTTCTATATTTGCACCACTCAATACAGTAACCACCAACCTACTGAATTTTAATTTTCATTTTAATTAACTTAAATTTGAATTTAAAAAGCTACATGTGGCTAGTGGCTACTATATTGGACAGAATAGGAGATCAAGTTCACCACCACTGGAAACAACTGGACAATAGAACATTCTACAAATTAACCAGACTGGATTTTTTAAAAAACCACTTTCAATTAAAAAAAAAAAATTTATGGGGTGCCTGGGTGGCTCAGTGGGTTGACTCTGCCTTCAGCTGGGGTCATGATCCCAGGACCTGGGATCGAGCCCCACATCGGGCTCTCTGCTCAGCGGGGAGCCTGCTTCCTCCTCTCTCTCTGCCTGCCTCTCTGCCTACTTATGATCTCTGTCAGATAAATAAATAAAATCTTAAAAAAAAAAAATTTAGGTGGGGTACCTGGGTGGCTCAGTCAATTGAGTGTCCAACTCTTGATTTTAGCTCAGGTCATGATCGAAGGGTTGTGGGATCAAACCCCACATCAGCTCTGTGCTCGGCATGCAACCTGCTTGGGATTCTCTCTCTGCTCCTCCCCACTCCGCAAAAATAAATAAATGGTAGGAGGAATGTTCTATTTTAAAAGAGATTAAAGAAACCTAATATCCAGGGGCACCTGGCCGCCTCAGTTGGTAAAGCATATGATTCTCAATCTTGGGGTCATGAGTTCAAGCTCCACATTTGGCACAGAGCGTATTAAAAAAAAACAAAACAGGGGTGCCTGGGTGGCTCAGTGGGTTGAGCCTCTGCCTTCGGCTCAGGTCGTGATCTCAGGGTCCTGGGATCGAACCCCACATGGGGCTCTCTGCTCAGCGGGGAGCCTGCTTCCTCCTCTCTGTCTCTGCCTGCCTCTCTGCATACTTGTGATATCTGTCAAATAAATAAATAAAATCTTTAAAAAAAAATAAAATTAAATTAAAAAAATTAAAAAATAAAAAAAACAAAACAAAACATGGGTGCCTGGGTGGCTCATTTGGTTAAGTGTCTGCCAGTTAAGCATTTTGATTTTGGCTTGGTAGTGATCTCAGGGTCTTGGGATCAAGCCCCACATCAGGCTCCCTGCTCAGAGAGGAGTGTGCTTTGAACCTCTCCTGCTCCCCCTGCTTGTGCTCTCTCATTGTCAAATAAATAAATAAATAAATTTTTAAAAACAAACAAACAAAAAAGCCACACACAGAAAAAACAAATCTAACATCCAAATGTAATACCCAGACCTTCAATGGACCCTAGACCAAGAAAACAAATTAGGAAAATTTTAATATGACCTAGATAATAGATATTATGAAATTATTAATTTTAGGTATAATAATTTTATTAGTTATACAAAGGAATGCCCTTATTTTTAAAAGTTGCCTGCTAAAAAATGAACTGTTGGGATTTCATCAAGATCAAAAGCTTTTGCACAGCAAAGGAAACAGTTAACAAAACCAAAAGACAACTGACAGAATGGGAGAAGATATTCATAAATACGTATCAGATAAAGGGCTAGTATCCAAAATCTATAAAGAACTTATCAAACTCAACACCCAAAGAACAAATAATCCAATCAAGAAATGGGCAGAAGACATGGACATTTCTGCAAAGAAGACATCCAGATAGCCAACAGACACACGAAAAAGTGCTCCACATCACTCAGCATCAGGGAAATACAAATCAAAACCACAGTGAGATACCACTTCACAGCAGTCAGAATGGCTAAAAGTAACAAGTCAGGAAACGATAGATGCTGGCGAGGATGCGGAGAAAGGGGAACCCTCCTACACTGCAAGCTGGTGCAGCCACCCTGGAAAACAGCATGGAGGTTCCTCAAAAAGTTGAAAATAGAGCTACCCTACGACCTAGCAATCACACTACTGGGTATTTACCCTAAAGATACAAATGTAGTGATCCAAAGGGGCATGTGCACCCAAATGTTTATAGCAGCAATGTCCACAATAGCTAAACTATGGAAAGAGCCAAGATGTCCATCAAGAGAAGAATGGATAAAGAAGGTGTGGTATATATATACAATGGAATACTATGCAGCCATCAAAAGAAATGAAATCTTGCCATTTGCAACGACGTGAATGGAACTAGAGGGTATTATGCTGAGTGAAAAAGTCAATCAGAGAAAGACAATTATCATATGATCTCTCTAATATGAGGAATTTGAGAGGTAGGGCAGGGGTTGTGGTGGGTAGGGAAGGAAAAAATAAAACAAGATGGGATTGGGAGGGAGACAAACCATTAGAGACTCTAAATCTCAGGAAACAAACTGAGGGTTACTGGGGGGGGGGGCGTGGGAGGGACAGGGTGGTTGGGTTATGGACATTGGAGAGGATATATGCTATGGTGTGTGCTGTGAAATGTGTAAGCCTGAGGATTCACAGACCTGTACCCCAGCGGCAAATAATACATTACATGTTAAAAAAAAAGAAAAGAAAAGAAAAGAAAGAGTTGCCTGCTTAAGTAATTAAGGAATGATATATCACATCTGTAACTTACTATACACAATGGCTCTGAAAGAAAAAAGTCTGTATAACTATCTATCAGTTTGTATGGGAGGAGGGAGAGAGAGAGAGAAAAAAAAGGCAAAATGTTTATAATTGTTGAATCTGGGTTGCTAAAACTATGCTGGTGTTTAGTTGCTAAGACTATACTGGTGTTTTCTTTTAATTTTTCTGTAAGTTTGAAACTAGCCCACTTTTCTGGGGAAAAGAAAAAGTATAAAACCAAGCAATATTGACTATTTCTGACTTTCTCCATTAATCTGTTTGTGATTTGTGAATTTCATATAGGCCAACATTTCCTTGTAGATAAATGGCAGTAAGTACCATTTATATAAAAAAATCTAAATTATGTTAAAGACCTTAATTTTTTCTATGAACCAATCCAAGACCATCATTATTTATTGTAGCAGAACACCTCAAGACAGTCTCCCTTGAAAGTAGTTTGAGGGGCATCTGGGTGGCTCAGTTCGAACCCTGGGTATAGAGATTACTTAAAAATAAAATCTTAGGCTCAGTCGTTAAGCATCTGCCTTCAGCTCAGGTCATGATCCCGGGGTCCTGGGGATGAAGCCCCACATCGGGCTCTCTGCTCTGCAGGAAACCTGCTTCTCCCTCTCCCACTGCCCCTGCTTGTGTTTCCTCTCTCACTGTCTTTCTACCAGATAAATAAATAAAATCTTAAAAAAAAAAAAAAAAAGGTAGTTTAAGAAGCTCTTCTAAGTAAGGGTGGAGGTCTTCTCCTTCTGTTCTCAGTTTCTGACTTTGATGCCATCAGGGCCCTGCCTTGCTCTAAGCTAAGTGGACTGGGAAACTTGGTTCCTTGGAGTGATCTCTTCCCACTGTCTGCTTTCAGAGAAAAAAGTGACCCTCAAATCACACCAGCAGGGACCAGGAATACAAGTGGCTTGTGTCCTTCCCCGTAACAGGGCTAGATGCCCTGCTGCTTTATGCTAACCACCCCACTGAGAGCCTTGGTGACAGAATCATCCCCTACCCCTATCCACCGTGGTGTCCAGCCGTCCTTGGGATATAACAGTTCTTCGAAAGCAAGCCCAGATTTAATCCATGTCTGCTCTCCAAGAATGAGGCCTCTAAGACTCTGGGCAGGCAGGCCGGTACTCCCACCTCCAACTCTTAGCGTAAGCATTACACATTTGTTTGTCTGGATCCACTCAGCTCCCCTCCTCACCCACCTAGTCTTTGATGTTCTTCTTTCATCTGTGCCTGAAGGAAGCATCATCACTTTATTCAGGAGATAATCAAATATAACACAGGGCCGACACTGACAAATAGTTGCACACAAAATTATATAAATCTGCTCCACTTCCCAGAAGAGACTCAGTCACTGTAAACAAGGAAGAAAAACCAGGATGGTGCCTAGCCCACTGCAGTGTTTCAAGCAAGCGTCCCCACACTCCCGGAGTGAAAGTGGGCCTGAGGTGGAGGTGGTCTTTTCAGCAAGAGGAGGGGGAGGCCACACCCGTATGGAAGTCCACCTCTGGACCCCCCGAGAGACAGCGGTCAGCGGCAGGCCTTGTTAAACTCCCGGAGGGCCCAGCGCTTGTTCTCAGTTGCCTGCTTGAGGCAAGTGTACTCTTTTACCAGCCTGTCAAACTCCTCCCCAAGGACCTCGTAGGTGCTCAGGACCTGTCGGGACTTCTCCATGTCCTGCTCTTGTAGGCGAATGGCCCCCTCCAAACGGTCCCTATATGCCCAGGGAACAGAAGATACAACGTAAGGATCTGGCTCCTCAGCAAGCAGACAAGAACGTGAACACGTTAACATGAACGGGTGTGGAGAGTGTGGGACCAGCCCTGAGCAGCAGGACCAGGCCCTTGGGAGTTCTCACCTAATGAGACGATGAACTTCCACTTTCTCAGCAGTGTAAGTGTCGGACAAGATCTTTAGCTCCTCCATCCTGACAGAGGGAAGAAAGAAATGCTGAGGGTCCCTGATGGCAGCAGAGTTAGGAACAGGACACGGTACCTGCCCGTGGTCAAGACGTGTGCTAAGCAGGGACAGGAAAAGCAAGATCCCTCTGAATTCCTGAGTAACGTATCTCACAAGAAAGCACCTACTTCAGGCTTTAAAATAAGACTCAAGGGGCACCTTGGTGGCTTAGTCGGTTGAGAGTCCGACTCTTGATTCTGGCTTAGGGTGGTGAGACCCAGCTCCAAGTTGCACTCAGCCCAGGGTCTGTTTGTCCCTCTCCCTTTGCTCCTTCCTCCCCCTCCCCAACCACCCACTGGCATGCTCCCTCTCTAAAATAAATACATAAATAAAATTTAAAAATAAAAGAAGATTCAAGAATGTTGAATGGGGGTATCTGGGTGGCATAGTCAGTCGAGTATCTGACTCTTGGTTTTGGCTCAGGTCGTGATCTCAGCATTGTGGGATAGAACCCATAGTTGGGCTCTATGTTCAGTGCTGAGTCTGCTTGGGACTCTCTCCCTCTCCTTCTGCTCCTTCCCACCACGCATGCTTTTGAGCTCTCTCAAAATAAATAAATCTTTTGTTTTAACTGAGACTCTCTTTTTATTTATTCATTAAAAAAAAGATTTTATTTATTTATTTGATAGAGAAAGAGACAGTGAGAGAAGGAACACAAGTAGGGGGAGTGGGAGAGGGAGAAGCAGGCTTCCCGCTGAGCAGGGAGCCTGATGCGGGGCTCAATCCCAGGATCCTGGGATCATGACCTGAGCCTAAGGCAGACGTTTAACAACTGAGCCACCCAGGTGCCCCTCAAAATAAATAAATCTTTTTTTTTAAATATTTTATTCATTTATTTCCCAGACAGAGAGAGAGCACGCAAACAGGGGGAGCCACAGGCAGAGGGAGAAGCAGGCTCCCTCCTGAGCAAGGAGCCTAATGTGGGACTCGATCCCAGGGCACCGGAATCATGACCTGAGCTGAAGGCAGACGTTTAATCGACTGAGCTACCCAGGAGTCCCAAAACAAACAAACAAACAAATAAATAAATAAATGTTGGACACTTCTGGGTAATCCAGTGGCTACCACTGCTGTGTGGCATTAACCAAAGACCATAGGATGCTAGGCATGGCAGACAGGAAAGAGAGTTGAGGGAGAGGGTTGGATGCGTTGGTATGTGAGACAGAGTTCCTGAGACCCACAAGGGTCATACAGCTCACCTCAGCTTAAGGATCATGGCAGTGCACTTGATCTCTAGGTACTGGGCATTGATGCGGTCCAGCTCGGACTGAGTCTTCAGCCGGTGCTCCTGAAGGAGCCTCTGTAGCAAGGCAAGGCAGCGCAGAAGCACCTGAGCCCCCAGGAGGCAGGGAGAAGGCAAAACCACAAGTCAGTAGAAAAGAAGGCAGATCAAAACTCTTTGGCTCCCCCAAAAGAGTCTCTAGGGCCAGGATAAAAGACAGAGGGGGCTATCCCAGTCCCCTGACAAACCTGGGAATAGGTGGCACTCTTCTTCTCAAGCAGCACCATCTGCTCCTTCTGCTGGCTCTTGGCATCCTGGCACTGCTGCTTCTCACCCACTAGGACCTCTGCCAGTTTCCACACCTTTGCTGCCTTCAAGGTTTCACCATCTGAATCTGGGCAAAGAGACAGAGGACTGGGGCACCTGGGTGGCTCAGTCAGTTAAGTGTCTGCCTTTGGCTCAGGTCATGATTTCAGGGTCCTGGGATTGAGCCCCACATCGGGCTCCCTGCTCGATGGGGCACCTGCTTCTCCCTCTTCCTCTGCTGCTTCTCCCCCACCACCACTTGTGCTTTCTCTCTTGCTCCCTCGCTCACTCTCTCTCTCCCTCAAATAAATAAAATTTTTTAAAGGTTTTTTTTTTTTAAGATTTTATTTATTTATTTATTTGACAGACAGAGATCACAAGTAGGCAGAGACGCAGGCAGAGAGAGAAGGGGAAGCAGGCTCCCCGCTGAGCAGAGAGCCCGATGCAGGGCTCAATCCTAGGACCCTGGGATCATGACCTGGCCGAAGGCAGAGGCTTTAACCCACTGAGCCACCCAGGTGCCCCAAGATTTCTATTTTTTTTTATATTTTATTTATTTATTTGATAGAGAGAGATCATAAGTAGGCAGAGAGGCAGGCAGAGAGAGAGAGGGGGAAGCAGGCTCCCCACTGAGCAGAGAGCCCGTGCGTGCGGGGCTTGATCCCAGGACCCTGAGATCCTGACCTGAGCCGAAGGCAGAGGCTTAACCCACAGAGCCACCCAGGTGCCCCAATAAATAAAAATCTTAAAAAGAGAGAGAGAGAGACAGACAGACAGAAGACTAGACAGGAAAACCCGAATTGCTATTGCCCTTCTGAGGCTATTTTTCAGCGCACTATCCCATATTTAGGCCTACAAATTCTCTTTAGGTTTTCTCCTGGTGTCCTATTAAAATGGCCTAGTTCTCATAAAATTCTCTTCACTCTTACCCTTATTTTTTATTTTTTTAATTTAAATAATCTCTACACCCCACATGGTACTCAAACCCATGATCCCGAGATCAAGAGTCACATGCTTTTCCAACTGAGCCAGCCTCGTGCCCCTCACTCCTACCTTTAAGTCCAGATTTGGCCCTTCATTCTTAAGGCATAGAAATGAAGATAAAGGGAATACCTATTAGCCTGAACTTTCTTCCCTATTCCATTCCAATTCTCTAGAGACGAATGAACTCAGCCGTCCCTGCAGTAAGAGGACACTTGGTACCTTGCTGAATAAAAGTTCTCACACAATTCCTTGCCTGTATTCTACCAGCAAGGAAGCAAACAAATAAGCATCTCCAGTGCTTCCTAGCTTCTGTCCCAAATCTAAAATTCAAAGCATTATTTGCAGAAGAGCAGACCAGGGACCCTAAAGGTCTGTTGTGAACAGAGCAGAGTGCCAGCCCTTACCTGAATTGGGGTCATGGTAGCAGAGTAGGGTGAAACATTTCTTTTTGAGCTGCTCCTCCACTTCCAGTGGGAGCCGAGCTCTCATCCACACAAAATCCTAGAGCCGCAGAAGCAAAAAGAGAGATGCAACACTCTCAATGATGGTAACACTCTCAATGATAACCAACAAAAATGCATCAAGAGACAACAGGGAGATTCATTTTTATTGGCCTATCAAATTTGCAAAGAATAAAATGATGGTCAAGACCCCATGTTGGGGCGCTTGGGTGGCTCAGTGGGTTAAGCCTCTGCCTTCGGCTCAGGTCATGATCTCAGGGTCCTGGGATCGAGCCCCACCATCAGGCTCTCTGCTCAGCAGGGAGTCTGCTTCCCCCCTCTCTGCCTGCCTCTCTGCCTACTTGTGATCTTTCTCTCTCTCTGCCTCTGTGTCATATCAATAAATAAATAAAATCTTTAAAAAAAAAAGAAAGAAAAGGTGGGGAACTGGCAATACGTACCAACATGTTTAATGTATATATCCTCTGACCAGTAATCATACAGAGGCAAATACACCTATGAACGAGTCTGTTACTATCAGTGTGGTTTCTAAGTGCAAAAATGTGGAAACAACTATATCTGTCATTAAGGTTAAGCAAACTATGCTACATCTATACAATGGAATACTTTTTTTTTTAATGTAATCTGTACCCCCTCCCCCGATGTGCGGCACAAGCTCATCACCCTGAGATCAAGAGCTGCAAGCTCTACTCACTGAGCCAGCCAGGTGCCCCCATACAATGGAATCCTATCAGTGATTTAAACTAATGATATAGAGGCACCTGGGTGGCTCAGTTGGTTGAGCATCTGACTTTTTTTTTTTTTAAGATTTCATTTATTTATTTGAGAGAGAGAGAGAGTGAGAGCGAGCATGAGAGGGGAGAAGGTCAGAAGGAGAAGCAGACTCCCCATGGAGCTGGGAGCCCCATGCGCGACTCAATCCCGGGATTCTGGGATCATGACCTGAGCCGAAGGCAGTTGCTTAACCAACTGAGCCAGCCAGGTGCCCAAGCATCTGACTTTCGATTTCAGCTCAGGTCATAATCTCAGGGTC
Source organism: Martes martes (assembly GCF_963455335.1). Lineage (NCBI taxonomy): Eukaryota > Metazoa > Chordata > Mammalia > Carnivora > Mustelidae > Martes > Martes martes. Next base: position 72,504,430 of record NC_137894.1, read on the forward strand.
GTGAGACTGAGCCCTGAGTCAGCTCCATGCTCAGCAGGGAGTTGGCTTGGGATTCTCTCTCCCTCTGCCTCTCCCCTCATTTGTACTCTCTCTCTCAAATAAATAAATAAATAATTTAAAAAATAAACTGATGATATAAGAACACTGAGCACAGACATGTGCCTGGCACTGTGTTAAGTATGTGTTAGAAGTTATCATCTTATTTACATTTATTTATTGACTTGAAAAAAGTCCCAAATATATTAAGTGAAAACAGATTACGTTCACTATACAAGCATAGAGGCTACAATACCATTTATGCTGAGCTGTATATGATATACTGTATTTATTTCTAAATGTAGAATTTCAGCTTTTACTTTCTTCTAACATTTTTCTTATTTATTTGAGTTTGGCCCACACGAATGTGTATCATTTTTACAAAAACAATAAAGTGTAACAAAAAAACGTTTAAATATATGGGAGAAATTAAGCCATTTCACTTTTTTGATCCCAGTATCTGCTCACCCCCCACCTCTGAGGGGGGCATGAGCTCCAGAAGGTCCGCCTTCTCCAGCCCCAGCAGTGGAGGCATATCCCTCTCCCGGCTGGGACCCAAGAGTCGTGTCAGTTCAGTCACGAGTAGCCGCTGTTCAAGAGTCTCGTGAAACTGAGAGAGAATAAAAAACAAAAGAAGTTACTATACAACTTCTCCCACTCCACCTCCTCCATCCTCATAAACCACTTCTTCACACATTTTCAAAGTCCTCAAACATGTTATCCCCTTCAGCTGCCAGTGCCTTCTCCTGTCAATCTTTCTTTTCAAAACTCTTGACAACACACCCACCTCTTCTGCTATAACTACAAAATAACTACAATAGACACACAGTTTATTTCTTCTTCTTTTAAAAGATTTTGTGTTTTAAGTAATCTCTACACTTGGGGCGCCTGGGTGGCTCAGTGGGTTAAAGCCTCTGCCTTCGGCTCAGGTCATGATTCCAGGGTCCTGGGATCGAGTCCCGCATCAGGCTCTCTGCTCAGCAGGGAGCCTGCTTCCTCCTCCTCCTCTCTCTCTGCCTGCCTCTCTGCCTACTTGTGATCTCTGTCTGTCAAATAAATAAATAAAATCTTTAAGTAATCTCTACACCCAATGTGGGGTTTGAACTCACAACCCTAAGATCAAGAGTCACAAGCTCTACCCACCGAGGCAGCCAGGACCCCCGGGTCCATTTCTTCTTTGATAACTATTACTCGAAGCTCCTATTTCCCCCAGAGCATACAATGAGGTGAAGCCATAGTTGGCTTGGTCATTCCTGCAGCTGGTAAGCACCCCCTACTGCATCTCTCCTGCTTCACCTTTTTGTCGTCCAAAGTTAAATTTGTGTCTTGTGTCTTCACATAGTAGTCCACAAGCAGCTCTTGAATGACCCTCTGTAAAATCTCAGACCTCAGCCATATTGTCTTATGGAGTCGAACTTCCTTCCATGCCTAGGAAACCAAAAAATCCCAGGTAGGAACCTCTTTCTCTCTTGAAAGATTTTTCCTTTCTCCTCTCATCCCTCCTCCCAGGGCTCTTACCTGCGCCTGTTCCTTTGCCAGGGTGAGGCTTAAGCCACTCTCATCCATGTGCTGTGACAGACCCAGCAGCAGTTTGCTGAAGTGTGGGTTCCGTAACAGGTCCTCTTCACTCAAGTTACAAGGAGGAAGCTGTTTGCTGCATACTTCATGGGATGTCCCCCACAGGGGCAAAAGAAATTAAAAAAAAAAAAAAAAGCAAAGAAGATATCATTATATTAATTGAGTATCACTCTTAGCTTAATACTCACTTCCAAAAACCTCTAGCTTTTTGGTAGGGAAGTTTTCGAAATATAACGAAATGTTAAAAAAAAAAACAAAAACCCAAAAAACTCGAGGCAATAGTCAAAGGTAACAAGCACCTATATATACACACAAACACATGCACATAAAGATATTAATGAAGAATTAGGGAACGAGTCACTAATGAAACCAAGAGCTTAGAAAATGAAGTATATTTGGAAAGTAATAGACAGAGACAATCAGGAAAAAGGAACCTTTTAGTAGGGGTCACCATAGTACTCCAAATGTCTCATTCACACAGAATAACTAGAATTCTTGAGGAAGGGGGAAAAAAAACCCAAAGGTAAAGTTCCAACTTTGGCTGTGTTCTCTAGTTGCATAAGCAAGACTGCAAGAAGGTATACTCAGGACTAACTAAAAAACTGAACTAAATTCTTTTTTTTTTTTTTTAAGATTTTGTTTATTTATTTGAGAGAGAGAGAGAGAGAGAGAGCATGAGAGGGGAGAGGTCAGTGGGAGAAGCAGACTCCCTGCTGAGCAGGGAGCCCGATGTGGGACTCGATCCCAAAACTCCAGGATCATGACCCGGGCCGAAGGCAGTTGCCTAACCAACTGAGCCACCCAGGAGCCCCCTGAACCAAATTCTTAGTGTAAAGAGAGCTGATTAACCCAAGTGGATTCAGAGCAGCACACACATGAGAAAAAGTGCAAGAAATTGGGATCCTGTGGTTATTCCATCAGCCCAAGGGCCTCTCTTTCCATCTCTTATTCCTACATGCTTTCTGCTGTGGTCTTCTGTTTCATTTCTACTTACCAAACAATCAAACTTTCATTCTTTGGACCATGAGAAAGTCCTTTTGGAAAAATAAGAACTCGGGCGCCTGGGTGGCTCAGTGGGTTGAGCCGCTGCCTTCAGCTCGGGTCATGATCTCGGGGTCCTGGGATCAAGTCCCGCGTCGGGCTCTCTGCTCGGCAGGGAGCCTGGTTCCCTCTCTCCCTCTCTCTCTGCCTGCCTCTCTGTCTACTGTGATCTCTCTCTGTCAAATAAATAAATAAAATCTTTAAAAAAAAAAAAAGAAAGAAAATAAGAACTCTCTCTTTTTTCTCCCCCTCAGGCACTGAAAGATCAACATGGCAATGTTCAAAATATAGAAGATTCAAGTTCTTGAAGGATTCAAGATATAGAAAGGCTTTGAGATAGGGAAAGAATTCAAGATACAGAAGGAGTCAAGATATAGAAAGGGTTTGAGATAGGGGAAGAATTCAAGATACGTAAGGAACTGAGATTTGGGAGTACAAGATATGAGAAAATTCAAGACCCAGGTAGGAAGGAAGCCTTCACAGAGTTTGCTGGCCACTCTTCTCTTCAGGTTATGCCTGCTGACACAGCACGGAAGCAACTTGAGTTTTTAGTCTACTGCACAGGTGAGTACTTAACAGTACTTAACAGGAGCCGGTGTGGTCTGTTTTCTAATAAGAGAGTGTCCAAGATTCTTCATGTATCCTAGTTTCCCCAGAAACTTCGGATTTCATGTGACAAACCATACTGGTGAACTTTATAAATCCTTTTTATTATAGAAAGCAAGAATTTGGCTCTGACCTCTCTGGGTAAGTCATCAAACTTCCTTCAAATGGCCTCCTTACCTTGTTGGAGTATTTCCATCCCTTCTCCGGGTAAGCAGAAATCCCCGGATGCCATCTGATTTTCTCGAAATTCTTAATGTGTGGAACTGAGTGAACGAGAACAAGAAGTGAGTAAGTTGGGTGGCTTCTTCAAAAAAACTACCTTGGGTTCACATTTCTGTTGTCTGCAACCTGGGGAGGAACCACAGGGAAGCCTCTTACAGGGAGAGACTATATCACACACCCTGGGTCCCAAGCTCCTCTATAAGTTTTAAGGGCAGACTTGTAAGTGGCAAAACAATTTGCATTCTAAGCACATAAACGTTTCCACTTGTTCCAAGCTGTCAAAAAAGGAGCCTCCTTCGGAAAGAAAATTTTCCAATTCACTAAACAGAAGGATGCTCCCCTCCCCTCAACATTATGTCTAAGTTAAACCTGAGCTGCTGCTTTCCAGTTATGAGTGAACTGCGGAAAGGGGGGGGGGGTGTCCAATGTCCGCTTTTTTCCCCCCAGTCAAATAACTCCACTATCAAATTCCACAAAATAGTTTCTTGAGCTTCTTTAACTTGTCCTTTCATCTAAAATCTGTTGGTAGTTTTTGATCATTAACTCTAGAATCATCCTTCAGGAGTGACAAATCATTCCACACTTGAACAACAACTGCTTTTCACATAACAGCATTAGTAGGGAGCACCTGAAGGAAAGAGCATGACAAGAAGACTGACAGAAAGGTCAGTACCAAGAGCAAGGCAAAAGTGTGGTTAATGCAGCTGAGGCTGGGATGGGAGCTGTCAGGTGTTTTGCCAGAACACGGAGTACACTGAAAAGTATGACATCAACACAAAGGGGAAGCAAAGGTGGGCACTTTGTGGACTCTGGAGACTAAATTTTTCCCTTGAGGTGATTTTCCTCTTTTTTTTTTTTTTTTTTTTTGCTCCACCCACTCCTCTCTGTAAGATATCAACTCCAAAGGGCAGCTGAGTCTCCCAAAGCACAAGACATCGAAGGTTATTATGATTTAACACTTTAAGTTCACAGAACATTTGGTTTACTCCCTCGTTTTATGAGTAGCATCAAAGTAAGTACTCATTTATTTTGCAACTTCGCAGAGGGGAACACAGATGAGGAGTCGGAATGCTAAGACTTAATTTGCAGCTCTGCAGTTCCTTCTTGGTGAATTTAAGGGAAACGTTGTTGGGGTTTTTTTTTGTTTTTTTTTTTAATGCCAAACTTTTTTCCACCTGCAGAACGGAGGTAACGAATCCTGCCTCGGCTGAGACACCAAGAATTAACAACACAATCGACCTGTCAACAAAAGCCACTAGTTAGTTAAGCCCAGTGTTTTAACAATTCTGTTTATCGTTGACCTAAGTTCTCCAGGCAAATTTCGCACACTGAAATGAGGACCAACACAAATTTTAAAAATCAGCTGTTCTTCCCTCCCTAGGGGAACTGCCCACTTGGGTTTTCTTGGGGTGCCTTTCTTTACCCTTTTAAAATGTTACAGGGCGTGAACGAAGGCGGCGATCAGGCTCGATTCTCCACCCTCTGCGCTCAGACGTGTTAAAACGCTGCTACAGGGACCCAAGCATTTAAATGTTCTGACTCAGGCGTCTTTTAAATTCTTAGAGCTGTCTTTACACGCTGCACTGAACGTTAAATTGATTTTACAGGTATTTTCACAAGATGTGACCCTTACAGGGCCCGAGATGAATCAAAATGCAGAGCGGGCTCTCCGGCGCCTACTTCCCTTCCGTCTGGGCAGCCAAGGATTCCCAAGGGCGAGGGCGGCCGCAGCGGACAAGGGCCGGCACTAACCCTCCCAGCACTCCGCCTCCCCTCAGCGCGGCCCGCCGACTCTCCGAGGCAAACCTGCACACGCGAGGGCAGCTGAAGCTCCCGCGGCCGTGCGGAGCCGGCTGGGGCGAGCCGGCCCGAAGCGTCGACACCGAAACCACGCCCGGGCTCCGGAACCTCTCACTCGGGCCGGCCGCTGAGGCTGGGGGAAGATAGGCCCGGGAGGACCGCGCGGGAAGGTCGGGGGAGGGGAAAGGCCCGAAGTGCGCGCGAGTCCTCCAGAGAGGGGAAGAGGGGCGGGGCCACGCTCGAGGCGGGAACGGCGGGTCCGCCCCGCGCCGAGCGCGAGCCCTGGGTCCTCAACGCCTGGGAACCCGGCTTTTAGAGTGTGAGCCGGAAGGGGCTCTTGACCCCCTTTTCTGAGTACCTACCCCTATGCTGAGGGCAAATGTTGAGAAAAATGGTAATGATTGCTCACATTTATTGAGGGCCTACAGTGAGGAACTGTGTCAAGCAAGGGTTTACTTGCCATTTCTCGCTTAGATCTCTTGTAAGTTCCTACAGCGTCCTATGAGGAAGTCACAATCATACCCATTTTACAGAGGGGAAAACTAAGGCGCTAGGAAATTAAGTAACTTGTTTGAGGTCGCAGCTCACAGCTTCTAAACTTGACTTGGTGGCCCTCTGAACCTTCCCAGACCTGCTGCCCACACTGATCCTGCCAGTCTCTTCGCTCTGGCACAGCCCCCTAGGTCAGCTTTTTCTCTAATTTCCTGCCCCAGGCTCCTCTAACCTCTCCATTATCTCTCATCCTTCAGCTCGCTAGCTCTCTCACTTGTGCTCTCTCTTGCTCTTCCTCCCTCCCTCCTACCTTCCCTGCCTCCTTTTTAAACTATAGGGGCTTTTATTGTTTGCTTAAGAATAAATCTGGAGCTGAAAGTCCCAGAGCTTTTTAGCAGCTCTGTGGGCAGTGTTCTTTGTAGTTCTCTGTATTTCCCTCATGGTCACAGGGTAGTTGCAGAAATCCAAGAAGCACATCCAACTCAACAGCATCCCAAGCAAGAAGGAAGGAGAGGAGCCTTCAGTCAGGGAAGAAAACCTTTCCCAAAGTACCCAGCAGACTTTCCCCTATGTCTCATTGGCCAGACTGGGTCACTGGCCATCTCTAGACCAATGAGCTAGATGTCTTCCATTTGCCCCCCAGATGCACATTCTGCTTTTTGACACCCTATATAGACCAGTAAGTATTTCAGGGTTCCATATTCTCTGACTGCTTTCAGCCAAAGAGGGATCCCAGCAGGAGGTCGCGTGGCAGGAGGGGGACAATTACCTCTGACACCACTCCCACCTTCTTTTCAAAGTGGACTGGAATGTAGTCCTTAAGGGAATTATTTCAAAAATAGTATTTGATACTAAGTAAATTACACTAAGTTTCTTAAATCTCTTGCATCAGAGAAGCTGATAGTCTGGGGTGGTGGGGAAGGAGCCTCGGTTAGGCATGTAGAGTGGTAAAGAGTTTCATCGTTTCCTTTAGTACCAACTAGAGAGTTCCACTAGCAATACTTAGAGGAATAGTGTGATCCAGAGCAGAAATTTTATATCTCTGGTCATCTTGTCAGCTGCCACCTTTCATGCTTAATATTAAAGTGCTGTCATTTTCTACGGCTTTTAAAAATCATTTATGCTTCCTCAGCTCTGTGGTGCAGCATCATTAAATATCAGGCATAATGTTCCTAACAAACGATACTTGGAACAAAATAGCAAGCATGCTTTGGTGACTCGGAGATGATCAGAAATCGACTGAAATTTCATGTCTCATATTTGTCCGGTTTTACAATAGGGTACTACAAGCTTTGGCTAAGCAGCTCTAAAGGACTTGGGGAATGGGAGAAGTGTGCAGAGGCCTGTCTTCAGGTAGGGTAGAAGGGAGGGGAGGGGGAGAGCCATGGGAAGCCTTGAATCAGATCAAACCGTCCTATGCAATTATCTATTCCATCTCTCCCTCTTTCTCTCTCTCTCTCTCCCTCTCTCAATAACCTTGGGCTTCAGGTTCCTTATTTGCCAGAAGGAGGAAATAACATATTTCTAGCTCCTCCAATCTCGGAGTGTTGATGTAATGATCAAATGAGATAATGGCTGAGAAAGTGCTGTGGGAAGACTATCGGAGTGAGGTATTTTAAAATTGACACTTACTGAGCATGTATTAAATGCCTTGGGGAGACACAGAGATAAATATGACCCAGTCCCTGCCCTGAGGAAGTTCATAATCTAGTCGAGAAGATTAAGACATGCACATGAAAAGCAAATAATACAAGGCAGCAAAAAGGTGTCAAAAAAGCAGTTTAGATTATAAATACTTGAGAAACTTGGGACGCCTGCCTGCGTGGCTCTGTCAGTTAAGCATCTGCCTTTGGCCCAGGTCCTAACATCCTGGAATGGAGCCCCACATTGGGCTCTTTGCTCAGCGGGGAGCCTGCTTCTCCCTCTGCCTGCCGCTCCCCCTGCTTGTGCCGTCTTTCTCTCTCTCTTTGACAAATAAATAAAATCTTCAAAAAAATAAATACTTGAGAAACTTAAGAGAAGTTACAAAATCCTTTCTGCAGGAATGGATAGGAAAGACTATGAAATCAATCTTATCTTAACTGGGCATAAAAGAGAGAAAATTTGGATCATTTAGGGTGGAGGAAACATCTCAGCAAGCAGAAGCAGAGACAGGAAGTCCAAGCTGCCTTCTGGGTTCAAAAGGAGATGGGACTGGCTGAAGGGAGGAGGAGCTGTATAGGCCAGTTCTGTGTAAGACTAGAACACTGAGCCTATAGACCATGTTGGCGATAAAAACTGCAGCAAAGTACTGAAAAAAGATCTTACAATCACACACCATCTGGTGTCCTTGAGCAAGTAAGATTTGCAAGAGAAGCCCTAGAATTAATTCTCTTTTTCTCTCCCTCTTCCGTCTTCTCTCCATTTTTCCCTCCCAGATTAAAAAACAAACAAACAAACAAACAAACAAACAAACAAAACATGCACACAGGGGTACATGGCTGGCTCAGTGGGAAGAGCATGGGACTGTTGATCTCAGGGTTGTGAGTTTGAGTCCAACATTGGGTGTAGAGATTACTAAAAAAAATAATAAAAACGAAGAACAACAAAACACACACACACACACACACACACACACAGTTTAATTAGGTATTTTGACACACAATATTTAATATGTACAAATCACTAAGTTTTAACCTTAACCTCACATACTTACTATCACCACAATCAAGATAGTGAACATAGGCATCACCCCTAAATGTTTACTTGTGTGCTTTTGTAATTCTCTGTAATTCCCACACTGAGACTGCCAGTCTCTTCGCTCTGGCACAGCCCCCTAGGTCAGCTTTTTCTCTAATTCTCTAATTTCTGATCTGCTCTCACTATAGATTAGCCCACACTCTCTAGAATTTTATATAAACAGAATCAAATAAAGATGTACTCTTTTTTGTCTGGCTTCTTTCACTCAGCATAATTTTGCAATTCATACATGTTTTTGCTAGTATCAATAATCCATTTTTTTAGTTCATGTCTTTTTATTGCTGAGACGTAGTACAGAATCCTCTTAAAAACCTTCACTTGTTTGGGTTTGTAGTTAAGGAGGTGTTTCTTCCATGACCCTAAGTTACCTATCTCGGTGCTTGGCATCTGGAGGCACTTACTTGTTGCAGGAGTGAATTTTGGCCACCCCCAAGATGCTAATTCCTTATATAGTTTTGTTTGTTCAGTGGAATGCTTGACCTTTATGGGCCTGTCTCTTCATCAGTGTTGTTCATCTCACATTCTGCTATGCCATATGCAAAATACAATCACTCACGTCTTAAATGTTCTTTAATGATAAAGCCAAGAACATGCTCAGAAGAATTCCTGAGCTAGATTCCTGCAGGGAGTTGGGGGCGGGGGAGGGGAGGGTGTAGAAAGATAAATTAGGCAAACTCCTGCCCACAATTTAGCTCTACTTTCTGGAAGACATTGCTCTCAATCAAGTATCCAAAAAATACGAACACGTATGGTTTTGACTTGATGATAAATGTAAATGGAAGCCTGAGAAAAAGTTTACTTAACCTTTCAGACTTGGACATTCCTTTGCTGCGTTGTTTAGAATTACAGAGAAGAACGGAGATTTGCTGAGAACATCTGCAAGGACTCTGCCTCCCACATTCTAGCTGGGAAACAAAATGGTGCCACAAAGATTGAAATTTCAGGTGAGTATTTAGTACATATCTTATTTATCAAACTAATGGAAATTTTCAGGTACAATATGGTCTCACATGGAAAATTTAGGCTTAAATAACCAGTATCAAAGCCAGGATGTTAAAATAGCTGTTGGACTGTGGAACCACACTTAACTGAGCAATTGTTCAGAAAATTTTAAAAAAAGGAAAGAAAGGAAAAAGAGCCATACCACTTTGAAAGTATCCAAAGACAAGTAGCAAGACTATATTTGTATTATGGACCCAGAAACTAGTTTCAGGAATAAAATTTACAGGCAGTCAAGAGGTTTTAGAATTATTTTCAAGGGTGTTCACTGGAAAATGAAGGCATTCAGAGACACAACTATTGATGATTAAGCTAGGAAATTCCATGCCCATTGTAAGTACATGATTTAAGGAGGAAACAAGTGGATAAAGAAAATATGTAATCAACCTATGACATCAAATGAAAATTTTAGAACAAATGTTCATAATTTGCCATTTTTCAATTGCTTAACCATTCCACGGGGATTTCAAACCCAGCCCCCTCATAGTTTCAAGGGTTGCCTGTCTCTTCATGGAAATTTTGTTACACAAACTGAAATGAGCCTGGTTTTACTTTGAGACACCATTGTGAACTAGTATATAAATAAGGCCTGATAGGACATTTTGGATCTCAAAGAGAAGCTAAGAAATTTGGCTCAAAAAATGGGACAGATTGAAACAATTTTTACCAAAGGAATATGAGACAGTAAAGGAAATTGATTCAGAAGAAGAAGAAGACTAGTATCATTTTAAAAGCTAGACATGAGGCACAACGAGTGCAGTTCTTGTTATAAGGATTGAGTGTGCTGCTGTAATGAGAAAACATGGGCCAGGCTGATAAAAGTATTTCCCTGGATTTTAAACTGATGATGACACTGTCTCATACTGAGCTGCATTATGAAAGAGATTTTCTCCTTTAAAAACTGTAACAGAACCAGGGGGAGAAACAGACCAACCAAAGGGCATTTGGAGTTTCATGCTTGGGAAGAACATACATTGTGAATTTTGAAATGCCTCCTGAGATTAAGGTGTTATGGCAAAAAAAAAAAAAGGCAAAAGCTTGAGGAAGTTAGCAATTAAGTACACTTTCTAAATTCCATTTAGCAAAGAGAAATTTTGCTAAACTAATTTACAGTTTGCAACCATGGTAGCTAAGTAGATTAAGTATTACAGCTGGGTTTCCCATGACTGTGTTGCCTTATAAAAAAAAACCCCAGGCATAGGGGGCTTGGGTGGCTCAGTCGATTAAGCATCTGACTCTTGATTTCAGCTGAGGTCATGATCTCAGGGTCACGAGATTGAGCCCTGCATGGGGCTCCACACTCAGTGGGGAGTCTGCTTGAGATTCTCCCTAACCCTGTGCCCCTCCCTCGAGTTGTGCGCTTGCTCGTGCTCGCGCTCTCTCTCTCTCTCAAAAAATTAAATCTTAAAACAACAGCGACGAGGGCGCCTGGGTGGCTCAGTGGGTTAAATCCTCTGCCTTCAGCTCAGGTCATGATCCCAGGGTCCTGGGATCGAGCCCCACGTCGGGCTCTCTGCTCAGCGGGAAGCCTGCTTCCTCCTCTCTCTCTGCCTGCCTCTCTGCCTACTTGTGATCTATCTCTCTCTGTCAAATAAATAAATAAAATCTTTTAAAAAAATAAATAAAAATAAAACAACAGCGACGGAAAACAACAACAACAACAACAACAACAGCGACGAAAAACCCAGCCATAGATCATTCTGCTGGAATGAATGCTTTTCTTGGGCAGCATTTCAAAACTAATTTATTGATAACCTTCAAATGATTATTAATGGGAGACTCTGTGGATGGAGAGCCTATCAGGATCATGGAAATCATCAAAAGTCTAGAGCAGCCTGGCAGGTAAGCAGGCTGGGAAGCACACACGGTGGTAGGGACTGTGACAAATGGAAGGAGACAATACACCCAATAAAGGAGCAGCCATCACTTGGTTCCAACTAGTTGCTGCTTTTGGACACTGGGTCAGGGGTGGAGAGGTAGGGGGGGAGGGTGATAAATCTTTTGATTATTCAAAAAACCTTAGAAACCCCATTCTTCATATACAATATCCAGATTTTTATGTGAAATCTCCTGAATTGTAAATGTTGGCAACCAGTTATTTTATTTGCAACAGCTTATTATTACTACAGAGGCAGGACACGTGCATTGTATAAAAATAGAAAATGTAGGCCAACAACAATAAAACAGACTCTCTCACTCAGAGATCACCACTGTTAACACCTTAATGCATATCCTTTCAGTTCTTTTTTTTTTTTTCCATACATATATAGACATTTTGAAAACAAAATACGAGTCCCCTGTACTGGTTTTGGCACTGGCATTTTTTTAATGATTTTGACCTTTCCATCTCAGTAAATTCTCACTTCATCTAATCCCCTATCCATATAAAAAATTTTCCAGTTGACTCCAAGTATCTTTTTTTTTCCTTTTTCAGATTTTATTTATTTATTTGACAGAGAGAGACAGTACAAGCAGGGGGAGCAGAAGGCAGAGGGAAAGGGAGAGCAGGCTCCCTGCTGAGCAGGGAGCCCCAAACGGGGCTCAATCCCAGGATCCAGGGATCATTACCTGAGCTGAAGGCAGATGCTTAACCGAGCCACCCAAATGCCCCTCCAAATATCTTTTTTATTTTATTTTATTTATTTATTTGACCGAGAGAGACACAGCAAGAGAAGGAACACAAGCAGAGGGAGTGGGAGAGGAAGAAAGAGGCTCCCCAAGGAGCAGGAAGCCCGATGTGGTGCTCGATCCCAGGACCCTGGGATCAAGACCTGAGCCGAAGGCAGACGCTTAACAGACTGAGTCACCCAGAGGGAATCCAGGACCACGGATTGTATCGTTATTAGACAGCTTAAGTCTCTCCAATCTAGCAGTGTTGCATTTTTTGAAAATCATACGGATTTGGGGGGCGCCTGGGTGGCTCAGCAGGTTAAGCCTCTGCCTTCAGCTCAGGTCATGATCTCAGGGTCCTGAGATTGAGCCCTGCATTGGGCTCTCTGCTCAGCAGGGAGCCTGCTTCCCCGCCATCCCCTGCCTGCCTCTCTGCCTGCTTGTGATCTCTCTTGCTGTCAAATAGATAAACAAAATATTTTAAAAAGAAAAAAAAATCATACGGATTTGAAAACAAGCTGAGGGTTGCTGGAGGGGAGGTGGGTAGGGGTATGGGGTAACTGGGTGATAGGCATTAAGAGGGCACACGACGTGATGAGCACTGGGTGTTCTATGCAGCTGATGAATTATTGAATCTACCTCTGAAAATAATGATGTACTATATGTTGGCTAATTGAATTTATTAATTTTTTTAAAAGATTTTATCCACCTATTTGACAGAAAGAGACAGCGAGAGAGGGAACACAAGCAGGGGGAGTGGAAGAGGGAGAAGCAAGCTCCCCACTGCGTAGGGATACCGATGTGGGGCTCCATCCCAGGACACTGGGATCATGACCCGAGCCCTGTGCTGAAAGCAGACATTTATTGAATTTAAATTAAAAAAGAAGAAAAAAATCATACTGACTTGCTGAAGAGAGTTAGCCGGTGGCCCTGCAGAATGCCTCCCCTTCTAGGTGCATCTAGCTGCTTCCTCTTGGCGTCCTTTACTTTGTTCCCAGCACGGGACACCTCTCTGCGGGGAGGGGAGCAGCTAGACTATATAACACTGTGGGGTTATATGTTTGCCTCACACCAGAACTGGTGGGCTGGTTAATGACACCAAGAGCTGTTCCAGGAAATGAGTGATGCCAAGACCATGCGCTGAGAGGTTACTTGGCAATGTCCAGCTGTCCACCAACCGTTTCACTTGTCGTTGTAACTCCAATTAGTAATCTCTGCCGGGATCAGTCATGTATTCAAGTTCACAAAGTGCTGTTCTCCCAATTCTGTCTTTCTTTCTACATTTGTTAGTTGGCGTTTTCCCCCTCCTCAATGAGGTTTCAAATTGATATTATCAAAAATAACTCCCAGTAGGCCAAAGAATGCATTCGGGGCAGTCACCTTCTGATCTACATTGTAAGCCCAACAAAGTCTCCCCCTGTCATTGGTCCCCTGCAGCATTAGGTCTTTCGTTTGTAACACTCAATTACTTTGCACTTGGTGACATGTTGCTTGTAATCTTCTCAAGGCATTTTATGTGTGTTCTTGTCTCCCTGGCTAGACCGTGTCCTCCTCAAGGGCAGGGACTCTCCTGCAGAGTCTTTCCTTTGCTTCTCCTTTTTTTTTTTTTAATTTAAAGATTTTATTTATTTATTTGACAGTGAGAGATCACAAGTAGGCAGAGAGGCAGGTGGGGGCGGGGGGAAAGTAGGCTCCCCGCTAAGCAGAGAGTCCGATGCGGGGCTCAATGTCAGGACCCCGAGATCATGACCTGAGCTGAAGGCAGAGGCTCAATCCACTGAGCCACCCAGGCGCCCCTGGTTTTTTTTTTTTTTTTAAGATTTTATTGACTCATTTGACACAGAGAGAGAGAGCACACAAGTAGGGGGAGTGGCAGGCAGAGAGAGAGGGAGAAGCAGGCTCCCTGCTGAACAAGAAGCCCCATGTGGGACTTGATCCCAGGACGCTGGGATCATGACCTGAGCCTTAGGCAGCTGCTTAACCAACTGAGCCACCCAGGCGCCCCATCCTTTGCTTCTTCTAATGTGCTTTTAAAGGTGTTTTAGACTATTACTAATTCAAATTAGCGGGCCGGGAGAGGGGGAAGCACTATAAAGAACCAAAAGTTTTCATTATTGTCTCTTGGATTCCCTGGCTTTCCCACTAAAACTTTCCCTAATTATTTATCATAATGAAGGGCTGATCTAATTTACAGTTTGCTTGTGCTGTGGGAGTCCCTGTGATGAGGATGAGAGCTGGGGTGGGAGGGAAGAGGGGAAATAAGCTGTTAGTCTTCAAAAGGGGGAAAGTCATTTTCCAGCTGCATGACCTTAGGTAAATGCCATTATCACTGTTAGTATTTCTTCATTTGGTAAAATGAGGTCACTGGGTTCTCTCTAAAATCACACCCCGCTTGGCCCTAAGTCTGTAGCATATGACCTGAATCTGTACCTTTCAGATGTTCTAAGCCATGTCTCCCTGCTTGGATTGCTCCCTGGTTTCCTTGACATGGGGCAGTGCTGTCCTTTCGAAGCCTAGGTGGACAGAATCTGCCTTGGATGACTCTCCAAAAACCAGCTAGACAGCTCTAATCCACCCGTCCCAGTGATAGTTTGCTCTTGTTTTCAAGGTCCAACCTCAGTCCTTCACAACCAGGGCCAAGTGTGGATATCCCGACAGCTCGACACCAATGACTGGCATGGCAGAAGCAGAGGACAAGGGTTGTCCTTGTGGAGTCCCCTAACATTAGGGCTCCAAATGACCCCAGGCCCACTCTGGGGTCTGGATCCTTCTAAACAACAAAATGTTTTTGCTCACTGGGTTTCCCAATCCTTTTGTCTCAGTTCTACCGTTCTGCTTTCCCTCTTGTTAGTCCTTCATTATAGGTACAGTCTCAAGGACCTCCTCCAGGTGGCTTTACGTGCCTGAAAATAGCTTTCTCTACTTTCTTGACTAAGGACAGTCTCCAGCTTGATTACAAATGGAATCTTATCGTTTCCCTGGCCTAGAGAGCACCAGGTGGTGAAGGGGGAAACAGGTCTCTAAGGAGTGAGGCAAAAAGAGAGAACCACCACCAGCCTTATTCCTCACAAACCACATTCAGGCCTGTGCTGAACATGCTGAGCAGAGCACATGGCTGACGTCGGCTGTGAAAGCCTGCCCTCCCCCCACCCCGTACTGTAACTCTCATCTAGAAACATGAAATGGATCTGTAATTCTTCCATTTCCCCCTTTCCCCATCTCAGGCCTAGTGGCTGTTGATGAAAATCAGGTGCTTAGTTGGCCAAACAAGGTCTACTTATTACTGTACCCTTTGCAGCACCCCAGGAATCTATCAGCTGTAGATATAGATATAGAAACAGCACGACTAAGGACTTAAGGACGAGCGGTGTCCCAGTGAACAGCAAGAAGGCAAACTCTTGCGATGCAGGGTACACTTGGGAGCCTGCCGGTGATGATGAGGGGTGGCTGGGGCTGCTCTTCCGCCATGACCTGCCCTCCCTGGGCCTGTCCTCAACAGATGTTAGCACTTGTTTTTCCTTGGGAAGGAGGGAGAGAGTAGCCCCGGGAGCAAGAACAGTCTTGGGAAGCTCCAGGGCTGGCACAGATGAGCATAGACCCAGAAAGGAATCAGCCAGTCAGCAACAGATGCGAGGCTGAAGTCAGAGTTAGAAACGCAGGGTTGGAATGGACAAGACCCCCAAGAGTCAAAGAAAGGATGGATATAAGGTTATATGTGCTTGCCTGGATTTCCCAGGCCTGGAGTGGCCCGGTGAGAAAACTGCCCAGTCACAGTCTTTGTATTCACTTATTTAATAATAATAATTCAGAAGAAGAAATCCCAGCTGTAGACCAACTTATCCAGTTTCAGAACATTTATCTTGCCCAAAAGTGCATCCCCTCCAGCACTCAGTGGTATGAATGTGAGCTCTTTCTCTAGATCATATACTCATGCACAGGCCTCTTCTCCGTGACACCAGCTTGGCTGACACGGGCCACCATAGAAACCCCCTAAATGTGGGATTGCTGTTCCCACGAGTCACCGTTTCCAGAATGAAACTCTAAGTGACAGAGAATGAAGACTAAGGATCAAAGATTATCAGATTAATTTGCCTAAAACCAAGTCACCCAGAGACAATTAGTCTCAAATAAATATTTATCAAATCTGCAGCATTTCAAAAGGATTTAGTAGACTCATGCTTTCACTTTTTATTGTTCTCGTCTGTGTAATCTTAAAGTGTTAGTCAACTGATTATGCTACATGCTTGTTCAATTGTTTAGAATTTATGGACATTTTTCACAGTAGGAATGTAGAAGTTAGGCCAAAGCACCAAAATCATAAGAGCTCCATTAACTTTTCCAAGGTATCTAATTTGTAAAGGAATATTAAGAAACACAAAAAATGATACACAAAATGTCTGTGCCAATTATATTTATTGCTAGCTACTTTAAGCTTTTTTGAAAGGTGTCTGAAAAGTAGATAACATAGGTAACGTTTTCCATAAACTTAGAAAAAAATATCATTTACAAAGTGCTGCAAATTTGATAAATTTATTTTGTTGACAATAATTCAGAACTACTGTTGGATGAATAGATAAAAATTCTTAGAACACCCAAGATATAAAAAAAACACAACACTAAATGGCTGTAAAAACACCCCTAAGGGAACCGCACTTTTGGCAAACTTGTCATTAAGTGACGTAAACTTTCACAGCTCTTTCTGCCCATAGGTCCTGTCCCCAGATTTTCAATAAAACCACAAAAAAAACCCACAAAAAACTGGTGAAGTAAACTGAAAGTAAGTAAGTCTTAGATTGGCTTGAAGGGACCAATTTTAGCCAAGTGGACTAGAACCATGTCAAAGTTTGTTGCCCCTCTGGCTCCCTGGAACCTCAGGGCTTGGGAGCTGCACTGGTTGGAACCCTAGATCCCTCTGCGGGGTGGCAGGTCTGGAGCGGTGAGCGACTATGAGGGAATGTGGGTGACAGTGACCTGAGAAGAAGGGAGTGAGGGAGCAAGTGTGTGTCTGTGAGTGTGCCTGTGTACACAGTGGGCTGGAAGTCTCCGTGCGCCTGCACCTGGGTGCATGGCAGCCTGGCCCTCTACCCCCAAAGATTCTCTTGTCACGTCCCCAAGCTGAGAAGAGGAACCCAGGACAGCCACCCACCCAGCCTTCCCAGGCCCACGTGAGTCCCTGAGACACAGGCAACACAGGCAGCAGGTCCACATAAGCTGCCCCTCTTCCTTCACGGGGCTGAGCAGCTCTCCTGGTCCTTAGAGAGAAGGTGGCCAAGAAACAACTCATTGATAAGGTCCAGTTTCCACCTCTTCATCCAGATACAGAGATAAGACATTGTGGTAAGAACCTGCTGACCCGGTATCTGACCCACATGAGGGGTGCCAGAGTGAGGCGTGTTCGTGGTGTCCTCTCTTCCTGTAAGCCAAAGCCAGAACGTTGTTTGGCTTATGCATAAATGGTACTAGAGAAACAGACTAGAATCAGATCTTTAGAAAGTCCAGGAACCTGCCTGTGCATGCCTGAGTATATGCTACAGCACAGGCTGCGTACATGGAAAGAAAGCCAGTCACACCCGCCCCCCATGGCAATTGGAAGGTTCCTTCTCCACAGTCCATCTGGAATGTTGTATCTTTGGGTCTCTGGCCCCTGGGGCCCTCCCCAGAGGACTCTTCTGCCTGGCCTGGGAGTACGTTCCTTGCCTCGGCTGGCCTCAGAGGGGCCCTCTGGCCAGAGAGATTTGCCAGGGGCAGCAAAGGCAGCAGCACAGACCGCAGTTCAGATATAACTGGCAGGGGGCTGTCGGGTACTAAGCCGTTGCATGTGACAGCCGTGGCAGAGCAAGTGCCCATCCAGAGGGAAGCAGCAGCAGCCTTCCTCATCACTCAGCTGCATCCGGCAGTCCTAGGAAAGAAGGACACCTAGTTCACCTCAGCCCGGGCACTGGGACATGTTGGGAGACTGTGCTGATCCACACCAGCCTCCTAGTAGACTGGAAGAAAGGTGGTGGGGTTGGTTGGAGGCGATGGCCTCCGAGTAGAAGCCCGAGAAAATACCTCAGCTTGACAGCAGGTGTCGCTGCTACAGCGGAAATAATGAGGCGGACTCCCATTTGCAGTGGTTACCAGGAGTCCCCAGTTCAGGCTTGCCTTGGGGAAAACCAGATGCAGAAAGGACTAAACACCCAGGACCAGACAGAGTGGATGAAGGACGGCAAAGATACTGGAGATGGGTCGGAGCACCTTCCTGGTTTCCATGCTGTAGACCGCTCCCACAGACTTGAGCAGTCCAGGGACATGCCTCCTCCCCAGCCCCATTCCCTCTCCAGATTCTCCTCCAGGAGCCCTGGCTCCTCACACTCACCTCACAGTGGTAGCACTCAAAGTGATAATCTCGGTCCATGGATATCACCCTCACAATGTCCTCACAGCCCTGAAATGATGCAGGCCCCCATGGGATGAGTGTAGCATGACAACCCCAGTTCTGCCCTCCCCTGGGCCCCTTCCCAGCCCAATGCGAAGATCATTCAAAGGACTCCAGGGAGAACTCTCTGCAATCACCTGTAGCTTTCAGATGGCCTTTGGAAATCCTACTAGAACTTTCCCCCCTCCCCTTCCTTGATACTGCCTCCAGGAAGGCCTGTCCTCTCACAGTCTTCCCTCTGTCCAGCAGCTCTGGCCTTACCTACCTCTCCGAGCTGTGGGGAGGGAAAAGGGGCAGGCAGTCTAAGTAAAGTAAGCTTAGCTGGGGACAAGGAGTTCCAGTAGGGTCTGGTTCCTTATTGGCTTTCGAATTCTCTCCCCAGGCCAACACGTAGCACACACAGAATAAATCATTGCTGACATCTTCCTACCAGCCCTGAGGATTCTTCCCACCTTTTTCTAGCCCCTACATCTGGGATCTGCTGACTCTGACCTCAAAGAAAAGTCTCCTCCTATGGCCTGGGACAGACGGGATGAAGCCTGGGCCCAGTGAGGCTGTCAGAAATGTCCAGGCCCGGATGTCAGGGTCAGGGTGGTGACCCTGAGAGCAGAGTCACACGGGAATCTTCGCAGAGCACATTCCTCAGCACCACCGCCTCCCGCGGGAAGCCGGGCCCATATGTCCCCACCCCCTTCCCAGGGGCAGCGGCACTGGCTGCCCCACAAGAGAACCCCGGCATACTGACCTCTGAGGGGAGGATGGGTTGGCCGCAGGCTGCACACTTAGGAGCGTAATTTCTGAAGAAGAGAGGGCAGAGACGAGTTGAGGCTGGGGAACCCTGAGGCCAGTCCCACACCACACCCCCAGGGGGCAGACTCACTTGTGGTAGTCAGTGACACAGTACACCTGGTTGGAGAAGTCCACGGTGAAGGGGATGCCATCCAGACACTTGTTGCAAATGATGCACCGGAAGCAGCCCGGGTGGTAGGACTTCCCCACAGCCTGCAGGATCTGGCTCATGGGGTGGAAAGACGATCAGTCTCCCTCCAGTCTCATTCTCCAGCTACCCATGGTGCTCCCTGCTGCCCCCCAAACTCCTCCAACTACCCGCTCTCTTCCCAGAAAATGCTCTGTAATCTGAGGGACCCAGAGGATGTTTAAAATAGAGGCAGAAACCTTGAACACAGTCTTAGAGAGCATCCAGGCCAGTGGTTCTCACCCAGGGAACTTGTAAAACCCATCAGTGCCTGGGCCTCACCCCAAAGGTTTTCATCACAGTCTCCGATGACAACCCAGGCACTGGTTATTTTCTTTACTTCTTCCCAGGTGATCTGCTAGGCTTGACCACTGCTCTAATCCTATTCCCCCTGCTTACGGAAAAACAACAACCCTGAGTCCTAACTGATCCCAACCAGTAGCAGGAAGGGGATTAAGACCCGGGACCCCACACTCCTAGGTTGGCTATGACTGCAGGAGTAGGCAGGGACCAGATCACAGAGGCTGTGGGGATGGCAGGATTAAGGGTGCTGACCCAACCAGCAGAGGGAGGGCACTATAAATAGCTGCTCTGGGGAAGAATGAGAGGAAAGCGACTCATAGTGATGGAGTTCCTCCCTCCCCATTTTCTCAGTACCCACTTAGCCCCTGGTTCTACCCCTCAGTCGCTCAGCCTCACAGAGAGTCACAGTTGAAGACACTTTGCTTACCTTCTCCAAAATCAAGTGACCACAGACACAGCATTTCTCAGCTGCCTCCTGAAACCCTGAAAACTAGGGAGAAAGAAAGAACCAAGGGAGGATATTACAAGCAGAGAAGGACCTGATGGGTGGAACCCAATGGGCCACCAAGAAAGGTCCCGGTATGGGAGCCAATTCCAGGCCCATGGGACCCCTCACTCACCAGATAATCTTCCTCACAGTACACGGAGCCATTGACGCTGTAGAAAGCCTTGCAGCGCAAAGTTCGCCCTAGGAGCAGCAGACAAGAGACTGGAGCCATCCCAGTGTCCACGTACAGGGCGTCCCTGCCCTGGGGACACTGCTCTCCAATGTAGGATGACATATTTAATCTGGACCTTAGTGCCAGTGCCCCTCACTGCTGTGTGTCCTCCCTCTCTACACAAAAATCCCATCTGATGCGATTCCAATTTACTTTGGTCTCATTCCTGCAAACTTCCCCTCTCCTCTGCTCGCTGTTCCTCCTAGTTCTCGCCTCAACAGTTTTCTAAGATCCTGCCCTCCCTCAATGAATGCCTTCCTCTCCAGGGCACAGGGAGTCACCCAGGGGTGGGGGTTGGGGGAGCCAACCCCAGCCTGGAGTACAAGGTAAAGGAGCTGGGAATAAGGTACTGTACAATGCCCATGGAGGTGGTTGCATTGTTATAGGCCTTGCCCTCTGGGACCTTTCAACCTAGGGGCCTCTTTGCCTGTGTATAGCCTTCCTGCTATCCTAGCCCTGACTGTCTTCTTCCAGGGACAGGCTCAGCAGAGGTTAAGAAATATTGGCATTACTGTTGGGGACAAAGTGCTCTTCTCGGGAGCAAAGTCACTTCCCTTTCCCGCTGCACAAGGCAGCTCCCCCAAGCTCAGAGAAACCCAGAGAATCCAGGATCTTCTGTGAGCAGACAAGGCATGTGACCAACACTTAGGAACTGCTCCAAGGTGTCTAAATTGTCAGGAAGAGGGGAGGAGTGAGACCCAAGGTGGAGAAAGGGGCGAGTTGGCCACCTCCTCTGCCCTCTTCTGATCAAAATCTCTTCTACCTCCTACCAGAAGTTTGGAAAAGCTGACTTAGAGACTCAGGAGACACAGCGGGGGTACAGAGAGGGAAAGAGACACACCCTGAAGAGGCCCTATACACAAGACAGACAGATGGATGAACCCAAGAGAACCAGGCAGAGGTGGGGGCTGGCAGTGGTGGTGGTGGCTGGAGTAGGGGCACAGAAAAGCTGAGTGCTGGAGTCAGACAGGCAGAGATAAGAGATTAAAGGTTTAGCAAAGGAATCAAGAGTGGGCAAGCAGTGGGGAGGGGTAATGAGGGAGGTGAGGGAAGGGCTGGGGAGTTAAGGCTGCTGGGAGCACACCCCCCCCAGGCGGGCCTCCTGAGCTAACAGTGGCGGGCATTCCTGGAGCGTGATGTCATCAGCTTGGCATGGCCCTGTGGCCTGCACTCCAGCGAGGTGGCTGAACTCTGACCAGCCAAGAGAAAACCCCTCTCCCCGCCCCCCATGGCTCCCCACTCCCCCAGCCCACCCCCACCCTTCCCACATTCCAGTCTTTCACTGTCGCCCCAGGCAACTCAGACTGCCCAGGACCAAACCCCACCAAGGAGAGGCCGAGGCTGGGCTGGAGTCCAGGCTGGGCAAGCAAGGAAGCAGAAGAAAGAGGGAGGAACAGAGAGGAGGAAAAGAGGCTCAATGGAGGAAGGGAGGGCTGACTCCAGAACGCAGATGCAACATGGGGGCTGGAGAGCCAGGTATAGCAGAGGAGGGAAGGCGGGCAACAGTGGGCATCCAGACACATGGGGGTGGCGGCGGGGGGGGGGGGAACCGAAGAGGCACAAGCTCTGCTTTCCCTAGGCACTCCTGAGGGTGTATGCGTGTGGGGCATGCTTGAGGCCTCAGCCCGCCCCCTGCACAAGGCCTAGGGGATACACTCACCACAGGAGCAGCAGACAAAGCACTGGGTGTGGTAGAGGCTGTCCAGGGCCTTGCAGGCGTTGCTCTGCCCGTAGATGCCTTTGTTGCACTTAATACAGGTGCCTGAGGGGAGAGAAGAGGTTGTCAGCATCATACCCCACACACCCCCAGCTCAAAACAGGGATCTGGGATCTTTCCTGACTGCTCTTTCCCGATTGTTCTGGAGGACCACCAGTCCCAGCCTTCCTTTCACGGGCTCTCTCCTGGGAAGAGAGGAGAACAAGAAATGGGATGCGTCGAGGTCTTGGCTGAGCAAGACCCATCATTGTTTACTGATTAATCAACAGATGTTTTCTGAGCATCTATTTTGTGCCTAGCAAAAATATGGTGCCTGATACTGTGCAAAACTGGAGAGAGTCAAAGATATGATCCTTGACTTTCAAATGTGCAGATTCTGTGAGGGAGACAAGACTAACAGGCAAGGATATGACCCCTGTTGCACTGTGTAGGACAAAGAGAGATGCCAGTCCATCATGGCCCAGGAGCAGACTCCCAGAGAAAGCAGGCCAGGCCTAGACAGCCTCTCTGGGACCTCAGTTTCCCCATCTGTAAAATGAGCTGCCATATAGCTACAAAATGACTTCTTACTGCTCCACACCTCGAGGCTTCCAAGGATGGAAAGAAGGATATGGCTCAGCAGAGGGCCCTGGGCAGAGCGGACCATGTGAGCATGACTCCTGTGGGGAGGTGGCTGCTAAGAATGTAGGGTGTGTTCCAGGGACTGGAGGTTGCACGGGAAGGTGGGGGAAGGGAGACAGAATTCCTAAGGTCTCCCTGAAATCTATCATGGGATGGATAGAGCTGAACTGCTCTTCCCTGACAGCCCCCCACCCCCCACCCCTGCCAAATACATACACCTGGCTCTGGCACCCGCCTTTCCTGGGTGTGTTCTTTCCTCCCTCCACTCCCCAATTCCAGGCCCATGAGTGAGGGCTAGGGCCTGTCTTTGGGGAGCAGATCCCAACGGGGCCCGCCTCACCCTGCCCCACCTCTCCCCCTCGGCACACTGCCATACTCCTTGCCTGCTGGGGCCCATCCCAGTCTTTGCCCAGGGGCTTCAGAGCCCGTGCAGCAGCTGCAGCGACTGATGGGCCCAGGCCTGTCCTGTTCCCACCCTCTGGCAGCTGGGCAAGGCTGTAGCCAAGGAAGAGGGCCCCTAACTAGGGGCCAGAGTAGAAGGGTACAGTCAGGCTGGGAATTCTGTCAGAGGAGACAACCTGGCTCTCGGGGAGAAGCAGCCTCTACTGGGGTCAAAATGCCCAAAAGAGTGAACCAACATAGCCATGCCAGGGGGGCCCATCAGAACCATTTCTTTAGGAAACCTTGGACATTATGGGAAGACAGGCGCAAACTGCTCAGGCATGCCCACCTGGCCTCCTCTAACCCAGCATATCCACGCCTAGGTTCTCCCTGCCCTTTTATTGCACTCTGTCCAAGCTCCTTTCTTCCTTCTCACTCTGATGGCTTGGCCAAAAAGACTTCCTTCCCCTCAACCGCCACTTCTTATGGGTCCCAAAAGAAACTGCTAAAAGGATCCCATCACTCAGTTTCCCCTGACCAAAGCATCATCTACTCTAGGCTTTCCTCTCTTAGGATGGGAGGATGGGGGTTGAACCAGGCAGGAAGGGCCCTTTCGGCCTGCAGCCCTGCTACCTCTCAACTTCTGCCTCAATCTGCCCTCCCTGGCTAGGTTCCTCTCCCTGTCCACATTTCTAGCCATAGAGGTGGTCTAGGGCACGGGGTCCAGGGCAGGAACATGGAAGATGGGAAAGGTGAGGATAAGCCCAAGGCCTTCCATTGTTTTTCTTCCCACTGCATTAGCATTTCTTTCTATAACGAATTGATGGCTGTGGGTCTTAGCTGAAAAGATCCTTCAAGATCCCAACATCCCCTGGTAGCTGAGACATATAATCAATCAAGACTCCTTAAACTTGGGGTGCCTGGGTGGCTCAGTCGTTAAGCCTCTGCCTTTGGCTCCGTCATGATCTCAAGGACCTGGGATGGAGCCCCACATCGGGCTACCCGCTCCCTCTCCCATTCCCCTTGCTTGTATTCTCTCTCTCTCGCTGTCAAATAAATAAATAAAATCTTAAAAAAAAAAAAAAAAGACTCCTTAAAGGTAATTGCGTGTGGGAGACAGAGCGACCAGGTTTCCTTAACAGAGGCAGAAAATAATGTGCTGTTTCTAGCCTGAATTCTGAGCAGCTTGTGGCCCAAACCGAAGGCCAGGTTATTTTTGGCAGTTACACAGGGTCGTTAACCTGCTAGGGATGCTGGTGTCCAGGTGGTCACGGCTTCTGCCCTGACTTCCGGAGGATGGGGTAAATAGAAGAGAACACCGCCAGGTCTCTGCTTAAATGCTCAGGCACGCAACAAGCCAGCAGGACCGGGACAAGCCAACAGCAGGGTCCCTGCTTTCCGACCCCGAGAGCTTCACCCTCTCTCCCAGACTCCACTTCCCCGACCGCGGCCACAGCTCCGCGCGCATTAGCAAGCAGCACCCCCCCACCCCGCCCCACCTCACCCCACCCTCCACCCCTCGCCGCGCGGCCAGCCCCGCCCGCGGGCACCTGGAGCGCCCGGGCAGGAGCCGGCACGCACGCTGCCCGCCCGCCCCGCCCCCCACCCGCGCATTCCCCGAATTCCTGCGGGCGGAGCTTGGGCCCGGGTAGGGGCGCGGCGCGCAGAAGCCTGCCGGGGCACCGCCGCCAAGGGGGGAGCAGGATGGGGAGATGCTCTCACTCCCCACTTGGTCCCCTCCCCACGAGGCCTCCTACCGCGAAAAACGGAGGCTCCAAAGCTTCAACTGGGACTCACGAGATAATCAGGGGGTTGAGTGTAGCAGGAATAAGGAGCCCACGGTCCATTTGAGACCTGGTGGGAAGGGGAAATCCCTCTTGCCTCTCTTCTAGCTCCGCGTCTCCGCCTCCGACTTCCCGGCGCCGGCAATTTGGGCCGTCGGGGCAGTGAGGAAAGGAAGGCGGTAATGGGTCCCTGTCCCGTCCCGTCCCTAACCACTTCTTTCACTCACCGAAGTAATCCTCTCTGGCCTCCGGCTCCCGCATCCGGGCCCGGGCGGCCTCTGGAACGAAAGGACCTGGCGGCTCCTCAAGACCCGACGGCTCAATCCCCGAGGGTTCCCCGCGGGCGCCGGCTTCTCGCCCACCCGTGCCCACCGTCAGGCGCAGCAACGCTGTTAGCTCATCCTGGTATCGGGCGCCCGCGGCGCAGTCCCCGTAGCCTGTCACTGAGTGTCGTCCGGGTTGCGCCCCGCGTCTCTCCAAGGGCCCTGCAGCTCCCACTCCGGCCCCGGCTAGAGCTCCGGGGCTGCCCAGGGCCGGGGGATAGGAGTGGCGGCTTTCCTGGCAGCCGAACCCCGCGGGCCGGTGAGCACACAATCGGTCCAGGGCGGCGTGGAGCTCCGGGTAGGCAGACGGCACCCCTCCTGGAGAATACCCCGTTGGAGCCCCAGCCAAGGGTGGGCCAAACAGACAGGGCCCGGCGGGCAGGGGGCTGCCGTGGCGCTGGTCGTAGCCCATGCTGATGCCGCTGGTGCGATTGCTGCAGGGTCGGCTACCTCCGGCTCCGCCTGCCCCCGCCCCGTCCAGCAGCAGGCTACCCCGGGGGCTGGACGGCTTGCTGGCGTCGCTGGCTGAGCTACTGGCGAAACTGGAGCGTGGGCTTAGAGCTGGGGCCGTGGTCTCCAGCCGAAAGTCGGGGGGCAATGACTGAGGTAGAGGCAAGGCCCGGGTTGGAGGCGGCCCCCCGGGAAAGGAGCCTTCGTAGCGCTGCGCCTCAAAGGAGCCGCGCGGGTTCCGCTCAGCGTCCAGGGGGCCCTGCTCCCGGGCTGGCTCCAACGGCTCATCCCCAGGTCCCCCAGTAGCTCCACGGGGCCCTGATTTCCTAGGCCCCCCCAACCCACTCAGGCGCCCCTTGCCCGGCCCGGGGGTCCCATCAGACCCAGACCGGCTAGATTCACCCTTTCTGCGGCCGAACTTGGCGCTGCCGGAGTCGGAGAGCCTTAACTTCTCCAGCAGGCGACTGGCTTTCTCCCCTAACCGCTCCATGCCCTCGGGCCTGGGGCCTCCAGCCCCCTCCCCGCCGGGCACCCTGCAGCTTCTCGGCGGCCGCTTCTCTTTCCCAGCAGCCGGACTCCTGTTCCCCGGGGGCACGGGGTAGGCACAGGGGGTTAGCCGGCGGCCCAGATGCCCGGCGCCAGGAATCCCGCAGCATCCCCCAGCGAGAGGGGCTGCTTCCCCCCGCGCATCAGGGGTTAAGCGGGGCTAGAAGGGCCTACGGCCGCGGCTGTCCCGTCCGCAGGTCAGTCTGTTCACGCGTCCACTCGCCCGGCCGCCCCACTCTCCCCGGCCCCCGCCCCCCTCGCTCTCACACTCGGCACAGACCGAACTTCTCTCCCAAACTTTTGTCTGCCTGGCCGGATCTACTTTCCGGGAGGGGCGGAGCGCTGTGTGCGAGAGGAACTGGGGTGCCTGCGCAGGGATCTCTGGTGCGCTGGCGGGGGAGGGTGGTACTGGTGCACCCTGTCCATGGAGGTGGAGACCCGCCGACTGGAGGCGAGAGGAGGCCGAGGGGCAGTTTGAGCAGCTGCTACTACATCTCTCAGGAAGTGGGACCGGGAAAAGTGGGGGAGGGGGAAAGGAACTCTTTGTTTGCAGTTGGAATGCGCGGAGGGGCACGGTGGAATGTCACGGTCCCGGACGGGGCGAAGCGAGGCATGTTCTGCGCAAACATCGTGACTTTGTTCCTACTGTGGGTACTGTGGGAGAGATGAAGAGAGACCGGCACAGAAGTAATGAGACCTATAAAGAGGCGGGCAGGGAGGAAGACAGGTAGATACATAAAGGGGTCAGAGACACGTATGGGAAGAGCCCAGAAGGGCGAGGAAGCCCACGTAGAGAGGTGGTGGAAGACAGGTAGCGAAAGAAAGGGGGAGCTGGAGCAAAGGGAGGAGATCGTGGGTGGTGCGCAGACCGAAGGATGAGCAGACTGAGAAAAAGGCAAATTTGTGCAAGTCCAGACAGAATGAGAGCCCAACAGATAAACTGCAATAAAAGGACACCACTTTCTGAACCCAAAGTTCTGTGACGGTAGGGAGGGAAGGAACTTTGGTGTCTATGCAAAAAGAGTGAGGAAGAGGGTTGGGACGCATCTCTACCGTCCGGGTAGGACCGATAGAGGACTAGAAGACACCCCCTGGTGTTGGGAAAAGAGATTTTTAGCAACTTTCTCAGGCGACAAGGGGGATGGGAGTCCTGGTGTTAGGGCTAGCAGACGCCTCCCCGATGGTGGGCCCACAGGAGATTGTGATAAAGAGTAAGCATTAAAAAGGAAGAAAAGAAATGTCATTTAGACGATCTAGCAAGTGAAAATGATCAGGGTGGAAAAGGGAAAGAGGAGGCTTCTAGTGTTGGACGTACTGGAAAAATCAAGAATAAGGAAAGGAAGAAAGAAAAGGTGGCTGAAGCTAAACGTGTCTAATTAAATACCAGTGCAACTGATTTTGCCCTGACTAGCATATCAGGGGCAAGGGGTAGAGGAGGTAGAATGGGGAAGGAAATGATTCCTTTGTATTTAGATAGTAAATGAGCGTGAAAATTATATGCATATTATTTTCATTTCAACATTTTGAACACCTTTCATAATCTTAGTGTAGCCTTAGGGAGTGGGGAAGCAAAGGAAGTTAATATCTTTGGGGAAATTAATTTGGCACAAACTATTTGGCTTCTTTGTCCTAGCTGCATTGTCTCCCTGACCTCATCTCTCTGGAGAACCAGCCTCTCTCTTTCCCTGTCAGGCCTACAGCTTTTCTCTGATCCAGAGGAGAGTTCAGTATCAGACTAGAAGCAGGGAACACTGAAAGCATTAGTAACAGAGGGGAGCTATCAGGTTGCATCCAGAACCCGCTGTGAGTGACATCTCCCTCCTTTCCTGTCTCCAGATGGGGAAAGAGAACTTGGATTCTTCCTTCCCACTACTTACAACCAAAATATCCACAGAGCCTCTTATATTTGGAAGCTTTCCCACTTTGGAGTGGGGATGGGAGAGTGAACCTTAGGAAAAGTTGAGGAGCCTTTAAAGGAGGCCCCTGTGGGAGTTGGTGGTGGCAGCAATGGGCACAGCTGGGACCAACAACCTGTGTTTTCAGGGGATAACAAGAACCAGAGACAAGTGAAGGGGTGGAAGGAGGCACTGAAGGCACGCTCCGGAGTGCTTAGGACCTCAGGGTAACCGTTCTGTAGTCTCAACTGGAGCCGGGAGCTCCGCAGGCCTTTTTCTCCCTCCTCAAGACTTGAATTATGAACTATGTACACAGATGGCTCCCAAATCCTTATTTCTAGCCCAGACATTTTTTCTTTTATAAGTAAGCTCTACGCCCAGCATGGGGCTTGAACTCGTGACCCTGAGATCAAGAGTTGCATGCTCCACTGACTGGGCCAGCGAGGCGCCCCTTAGCCCAGACTTTCTTAGACTTAAAAACTCAGCCGACCACTAGCATCTCTACTTGGCTGTCTCAAAGGCATATAGCACTCTCAACTGACTTCACCTTCCCTGCCTCCCGAAACTGGCTCCTCCAGCGTCCCCTGAAGAAACGGCACCATTAAGCACTTAGCTGCTTAAGCCCGAAACAGGAACACCAACCTTCTGTCCTCCTCCCTCCACTTCAGGTCCAACCAATTCTCATCACCAAGCCTGTCAGTCACCAGATCCTCTCAGTTCAGCTTCTTAAATAACTTCCAAATCTGTCCTCCTCTCACCATCACTTTCTGACCAGCTGTTCTCCTCTCCTGAGCCGCAGCAGAATACCCTCCAGCAGCCCCACACCCGGGCCGGGGTTTCTCCCTGCCATCCATCTCCTACCGAGGACAAGGGATTCTTCTCAAACATAAAACTGATCATCTCATTTCCCTGCCAGCCACCCTTGAATGATTTCTCACTGCCTTCAAACTAAAGTCTATATTCTTTAAGATACCTGACGAGGTCTCTGCGTCTCTCCACCTTCCCTGTAAGCCAGCCCCTCCTAAAACTGCAGGACGATGGCAACTCCTCTGTGCTCTATCTTGCCTCTGGACTTTCGTCCTTGCTATTCCCTTGTTTGGAACACTCCCGGCCCCGCTTCCCCTCTGTTTCACGCCTCCCCATCTTTCAGGTGCCAGTCTAAGCGCCACTCTCTGAGAAGCCTTTCCAGGCCCCCAGAGTAGGTCAGCCAGCCCTGCTGTCTGCTGCCGCTGCCCCTTACACTCCCCCATCATCACCCTTATCACAGTTCATTTCACTGTATACTTAACTGCCTGGCTCCCTGATTAGATAATGAAACCTCTAATCAGCATCTGACCTGCTCCACAGGGTACCCACAACACCTAACACAGTACCTGACACCTAGGAAGTAATCAGTATTTGTTGTATGACTGACTGAACAGAAAGCCATTCTTACTTCACATTCCATTCATCAGGCACAAAGTTTGTAGGCAAGTGTGTGTGTGTGTATGTGCATCCGCGTGAGTGTGTACACATGTTCACACATGTGCGCGCGCACACACACACACTCACCCCTTCCTTGAAATACAGCTTGGCTGACAGGACTAAGAAATAGCTACCTATACCGCTGGGTCACACAGGGGGACAGCAGCTGCCAGTGGGACATGAGAGCTCTTTAGGCTTTAATTTCTTCATGTGGAAGATGGGAATAATAAAATCTGCCTTACATAATTCAATAAACAACAGCTATTATATTAGTCTCCCAATTCCCAAATAGGAATGGAGTGGTGCTCAGAAGACTCCAGCCCATGACAGAACTGCCCACCAGGGGGCAGTAAGACCCCGGCCTGGTCCCAGGCTGCAGCCACTGCAGAGCCACACAAGCAGTCAGGGGGAAGCAGAATGTGCAACCAGGGCAGCTTCCCGGAGATTTGAGTGAAACCAGAGAAAAAAAAAGAAAAAAAAAAAAACCAACTCCGAGATGTGGCATATGTCAAGAAGGCCTCATGTTTCTTAGACCCATCCTCCTCCTTTTCACAGCCCAGGCACCCCGAGGCACTGTGTGTGCTTAGAAATAAGCATTTTCTGGCTTGCCGTTCACGGGGAGCGGGGAGGTCCCCCTTCTAGGTAAGTCTTTTTATCCCACCACAGCTGCCAGCTTCACTTCCATTAGAGACTGTGGTGAGAAGAGAGACAGACTGCAGAGGACATCTTGTTATTCTGGGAAGCCCCATTCCTGGGACATGGGGAGTGGCAGAAGCGAGAGTTATTCTTGGTTATAGATTTCATTCATCCTTTTCCACTTTGATTTCAATGAATGAGTTCAAGTCAGGACAGCAGGTTTTGTGGGGTTGGTCGAAAGATGGGGAGACAGGTCCATGCTCATCACCTCCCTCGTCTTCCTCTTCTTGGAAATGAGGATTATAAAGTTCCGGTGGAAGGAGCTGGGCCTCAGCAGAAGGTAATCGGTCTGAGGGAGGCCCATACACACGGTTGGCTTTAGTGCCATGCTTAGAGTTGGCATCCAGGTGGTAGCAGAGCTCCGTGAGGCGCTGGGCCCGGAAGCGGGGAGGCCGGGCCACCCAGACACCTGGCTCATTAAGACTGTCCTCTTCATCTGACATCAGTTCTTCTGTCACATCCTTCCACAGGCGTTGGTCCTCAGGTCCAAAATGCCTCATGATGCTGGATCGGTTGGCAAAAAGCTAAGGAAGGAGCCCAGGGTAGAGACAGGAAGAGAAACAAACTGTGGATTAGATTTGGGAAGAGGGTTCTCGTAGGAAGAAGGCCGTATAAAATCTGTGTCTGAGAGAACCTAGCCCCCAAGTCATCTTAGAACTGCCCCCCCCACCTCCTTTATCTGCCAACATTCCTGGCTCTCAACCCTATCCTCAGATGCCACGTCCTTTGGCTCTTCCCACTGCAGCTTAGTAGGGTTTAGTGTTTAGTATCTTGAAAGGAAGGCCTAGAAACGTACCCGGTATCTGCGACTTCGAAGCTTCTTCTCCTCTTTTTCCTTCAGGCCTTTAAAGGGGTTCAGGGAGTTGCGGTACTCACGCCTCTTAGTGAGGAAGTAGGCTACACAGGCTCCTGGTGAGGAGGGAAATGGGAGGGGGCAGAGAGCAGGTCCTCAGCCCTTTTTTTTCTGCCCTAACACTACTGGCTGGGAAGGTGAGAATCACTCTGGACGGTGGGCTTTCTCACAGACCCATCAGCATCTGTTTACTCCTCTTTGGTTTGGCTGTCTCTGCTCACCTCCCTGTCCGGCACTGACTCCCCCCATATCTCCCACTGGCACTCAACAAGTCCGAGCTCTGTAGCTTCCTCCCCCAACCTGGGCTTGATTAATCAAACCCATCCCCATTCTACTCTTCCGGTAGTGGATTACCAGCAGTTTTTCAGCAGAAGCTTTCTTAATGCTGCAGGGTTAGCTATGGGCAAATAAGAGAAGAGTAAGGAAAGTAGAAAACCCAGGATGTAATATTTAGGGACAAAAGGGCAGGCCTGGATTCTGACTTCCTTTTTGTAACGCCCTAGATTCAGGCCCTGTGGAAATATCATGCCTGCTGGTGTTAGTCCTTTCCTTCTCCTATTTTCAAGTGGGATAGGGGAATAAAAAGGCAATTAGAAACAATCCTGGGGTGCCTAGGTGGCTCAGTCGGTTGAGTAATTTGGGCTCAGGTCATGATCTCAGGGTCTTGAGATGGAGCCCCTAGTCAGCTCTATGTTCAGTGGGGAGTCTCTCTCTGCCCTTGCCCTTACTTACACTCTCTCTCTCTTTCCCCAAAATAAATAAATATTAAAAAAAAAAAAAAAAGAAAGAAAGAAAGAAAGAAAAAGGGGCGCTTGGGCAGTTCGGAAGGTCGGCTGACCTTCCGACTTGGTTTTGGCTCAGGTTGTGCTCTCAGTGTCTGGGATCAAGCCGTATTGGGGCTCTGTGCTCAGTGATGAGTCTGTTTGGGATTCTCTCCCTCTCCCCCATCCTGCTCCATCTCTCCCTCTCTCTCAAAGAAAGAAAGAAAGAAAAACAATCCTGTAAAGATGTGAGAATAGCCAAAAAAAATATTTTAAGTCCATTATTTTCAAAATCGCTTAAATCACCTCCATTACAACTCTTCTCTGACCAAGAACAGTGAGTGGCAAAAGGATGGGGGTTAATTCAATTTTTCTCACCTTTCAGCTCCTTATCAGTGTAATTGTGGGGACTGGTCACCAGCTCCTGCTTGAGCTTTTCCAGAAGGAACTTCACTACTGAAATATTCCAAGAAGACTTGATGCTGCCACAAAGAAGATCATGAACAAGGCAGTCAGCATTTTAAAAGCCAGACAGAGATTCCTGGCACAAATCAACTTTGAGGTAAACTCCCCCATGGCCAAGGACAGGATGCAGGGGGCAACCTTAGCCTCACTGTTACATTGGAGTAACCCTCTACTGCCCTCCGGGGGAAGAGGCAGAGTACCCTGTGATTCTTTTCCCTCAAGAGGATCATACCTTTCAGACCCATTGAATCTCTTGTCATTGGTGATGTGGTTATGCACATTGTGGACCAATTTCTAGGGGAAAAAAGAAAAAATACAGATTCAAGCTGGGAGTGGATATGATGAAACCCTCCTCTGTGCCCTAGGCATCATCCCTATGGGGTTCTCTGCCTGAATCCTTCCCATGGGCTGGGCACCATTGCTGGTGCCCCTTCTTAGCCAGAGAGCCTATTCAAGTTAGTATTTCAAACGTCCTCCCTTTTGTGGTCCTTTTACATTTAATTTGTACGAGGACTCCAGGATCATCCCTGGTCTCACTTCTTTTTCTGGGGAATATAATCCACTAGGGGAAAAGGTCTCAGACATTTTCACAAACATAATCCTTCCTAATAACCAGGAGAGAGCAAATATACACCAGGATTACTGCACATGGACATTCCTTAAGGGCCCCTATTCTTGCAAACTTTCAAGTTTTCTTTACAATGTATCTGTATTTATTTTAATCTAAAAATGTCTTCTTGTAATGAGCACTGGATGCTATATGCAACTGATGAATCACTGAACTCTACCTCTGAAAACAACACTACACTATATGTTAATTCATTGAACTTAAATAAAATAAAAATTTCAAAAATGTCTTCTGAATGTCTAAGAAATTCTAATGTCTCATAAAATTGAGGACCCAGGAAAATGCCCTAAGTATATTCTTTTGCACATTACCACAAATCTCAAGGGTACACACACCATGGTCTGAAAAACACAAACCTAAAGTAACAGAAATGTGAAACGCAAAGGATCTTGGAGACGCTATCACCCAACCTCACATCATTCTACAGGCTTACTTTCAGCTTTGCTTGCATACCTTTAAGAATGGGTTCTCACTACTCTTTTGAGTCAGCTTATTTTACTATTGAGCATCCTTGATTGTTAAAAAGTTTTGTCTTAGACCCCGAAATCTGGCCAGTTTTGCCCTTAACAGCACCTAAAATCTTTGAAGACTCTCGTGTACTCCCCAGGTCTTCTATCCGGGCTAAATGTCCCCAAGCTCTTCAGCCATTCCTCATGACACAGTTTCCAGACAGACGCCTCTCAAAACCATCAGGCTCTCTGGCTTGCCAGTGTCCCCTGGACAACGTGGCAGTGGGAACGGAATCTAATGCGTCAGTGGAGACCAGGCCAAAGGGAGCATTACTTCGCCGAATGGCACACTACACTTCTAGGAATGAAACCCAAGATGGCATTACCTTTCTTAGCAATGTCACCCCTATTCCTAAAGTCACAGTTTTCATTCCTAGTGAGCTTACAGTCAACTCGAGTCCATTTTTTCACATGGATTACTATTTATGCCATTCTGCAACTGTTTGCTTTTTTTTTTTAACTTTGATGCAGGACTTTACATTTCTTCCAATTAAATTTAGTTCCAGTGTTTCTGGTGGTATTTTCATCCCAAGCTCCCTCGGTCAGTGGAAATTGCCAGTCCCAAACCGATGGACTCATATCAGGACGTCAGCTGCTGAGGAGTCCCCAGTTTACCCTTCTGCCTCTAGGACTGACTGACCATATCTGTTTAGGAAAGTACCATCAAGTGTTTATGGTTAGGACCTCCACTTTATAAAAAGGACTGTTATTAAATTAGCTTCATATTTGATATGGTTATTTTACCTCTTCACAGAGTCCCAACCTAGGGAATCACAAAAGATGGGTGAATGCTTCAGAAAGAATCTGAAAGTGTTGCAGGAAGAAGGAGAAGAAGGAGGAGGAGGAGGAAGGGAGGGAGGGAAGGGAAGGAAGGAAGGAAGGAAGGGAGGGAGGCAGAAAGAGAAAGGGAGAGGAGGTGCACAGCTTCCAACTCAAGTGGATCGGAAGAGATCAGCTGATAAAAATCAAACCACGCTTGAAGTGGAAAGGGAAAATACTCTAAGACAATAATAAGTGTTAAGACTGTGAAGGCTGCTGGCTCACCTACCTCCTGAGCGAGCTAAAAATAAATACATTTCCCCAAGGGGTGGCTGGGATCTGCCGCATTCCAAGAAGTCTGTGGTTCCCATTTGGTCCTTTTGGATCCCTAGCAGCAATCCCCAGCGACCCAAGCAGACCGGAGGGATGCCTCTCTGATTCCTTCCCAGAGCTAAAGGCTGGAAGACTGAAGGCCTGCAGCTAACCCTCTCCCTCGAAACCAGTCTGGCACAAGTACATTTGAAACCTTCCTCTGGGATGGGCAGCAAAATTCCCTGACTGGTCCTCCAGAGCCCTTTCAAGCATCTGTAATGGAGCAGGAGGGGTGAGCACATTATCCTCCTGTAAGGTCCTCAGTTCCACCGGGCTCTCCAAAAGGCAGGCAGCAGCCAAGCTTCAACCCCAGACCTCTCGCTGGAGGAGGTAGGAAGAAGAACTGGGAATGGTCAAAAGTCCCATTTTTAAGCAAATTGTAATTATTATGCATTTATTCATGATTTAAACACTGTGAAGTTTTGGGAAATCCCTTGCAATGCATTTCTAGGTATATGCCTCCATTTCTGTCACTGGCAGCAAGAGTGGCACTCTTGGGCCAGAAGTTTCTGACAGAAAAACTAAACCCATTCCATGTTTTTGATAAGTGAGCTATCCCTGAACATAACCAAAATTTAAAATGAAGGTTAGAAAACAGCTAATTCTGATTATGAATGGTGTCTTCCTTCCCAGGGAAGGAAAGAAGCCCTTAATGTAAAAACAAACCAGAGGAAAGGAAGGGTAAGAGTCAGGAGCCCTTAGACAAAGGAAAAAGAAGCAAGAAGTAATGAAAGAATCTTCAGTTAAGATGAAGTCGGTAAGCACAGTACTGGGTGGGCTTCAACCTTTATTAATATTGTGACAAGAGGAACAGGGCTAGACTGTGATGAGATTTCCGGTGGGTGTGAATGGTGAACTCCCCTCCTAAACAGAACTCTCCAATGACTCTATCAGCCATGAGCCAGAGAAGGGAAATGCCTTACAGTCCATATGAACAGGATCTAGCTAAAGAACACCCCCACAGTTATCAGAAAGATGTCTGGGGATGCAGAGGCGATCCAAGAGCTGGGTTTCTTGACCCTGGCACGACGGACGTTTTAGATCGAATCATTGTGGGCAGCTGCCCTGTGCACTGAAGGATGTTTAGGGGTGCTCCCGAGGCTCCAAGCCACTCCCAAGTTTTAGGCCCAACTGGTTCAGCCCAGTACCTTCCCTGCCAAGAGCTCTTAGAATCCCTAGACTCACCAAACCTTTTTAAACGAGCTGAGAGACGAGGGGCCCTCTGCGCCCTTGGGCTGTGGCCACCTCAGTATTCCTTGGCCATTCTGCCAAGGGGTCCCTTGCTGCTTACCCTGAACACCTGTCATCTGTAGGCTGTTTCCCGTGCTACCCTTCAGTGGTCAGTCCGCTCAATCCCTTAAAGATCTTCCCATCAGGACTATTAGTTCATGGGGAGGAGAGGTGATAGAAAACCTTTCTCTTTAAACAGAGTATTTCAAGCTATTTGGAAAAGCCTTTTAAAAGTTCCCCAGTGGGGCGCCTGGGTGGTTCAGTGGGTTAAAGCCTCTGCCTTCAGCTCAGGTCATGATCCCAGGGTCCTGGGATTGAGCCCCACATCTGGCTCCCTGCTCAGCAGGGAGCCTGCTTCCCCATGCCCCACCCCACCCCCCCGCCTGTCTCTCTGCCTACTTGTGATCTCTGTCAAATAAATAAATAAATTTTTTTTTAGAAGTTCCCTGATTAGCAGGGGGCCTGCCCATCCTTAGGGCCATGGACCAACCTGTCTCCTTGTTTTCCCTCCCCCTCCAGTAGGATCCAGGACCCCATTCACTCAACATGGGACGTTTAAAATCAACCCACACTTCATTCTTCATTTCTCTCTCCAGACTGAAGAAAAATGTATAGAATTGAGCTCACTCACAGAGAGTACCAGATCCCGCTTGCGCCTGGAGTTCTTCTGCCCACTCCCTCTGGTCCTGCATGGGGAAGCGGTAAACCCTAGAGAGTGTCTCAGCTCCCCTGTTCCCCCAGGGCCTGACTCTTCCAAGGCACCTTCCAGCGCAGCAGCAGCACTGAGCATGTCCTCGGGGCGGGGTGGTGGCAGCTTGCTTCCATTTTCTGGCCCTGTCTCTGAGGTTGCCCGCTGGATAGCCAGTTGTGTGGCTGGTGAGAGCTGCTTGGCATAAGCAGGGACCAGCACCCGCTGCACTGCACCCTCAGAGGCCACATAATCATCCACCAGCTAAGAACATAAAAAAGAATAGCCCATTAGCCATCCAGGCTTAGGGGAACTCGGTCAACCATCATTCTTTGGCCAAGGATAGTGAACAGAGAGAGCAGAAAGCAGGGGGAATCCAGCACAGTCTTTAATGGTCAACAGCTTGTTTCTCGGGGACTCCTACGGGAGTATCAGCAAATATTTCTTAGAAATACACGGCCTCTCTAGTTGAATCGTTACCCACAGGACTGATTACAAGGGCAAGGCTTGTTTCTGATGCTGTATTTGTGAGGAATCATCTATGATTTGCTCTTGGGTGTAAGAATCATAGCCAGGCAAGTATCTTGTCTAAAAGGATTGGGGGAGGAAGTATAAGAAAGGAACACCAAGCAAGAGAAAGAATAAGAAAATAAAATGATAACAACAAACAGGAGAAAAATGGGAGCAAAGAAGAGAGATATAAAGTCAGAAATTTCGGGGCACCTGGGTGGCTCAGTGGGTTAAACCTCTGCCTTCAGGATTGTGAATTCAAGCCCCAGGTTGGGTGTGCAGCCTACTTAAAAAAAAAAGAAAACAAAAGAAAAGAAAAAATAAATAAAATGGGGCACTTGGGTGGCTCACTGTGTTAAGCCTCTGCCTTCAGCTCAGGTCATGATCTTGGGGTCCTGGGATTGAGCCCCACACTGGGCTCTCTGCCCAGCAGGGAGCCTGCTTCCTCCTCTCTCTCTGCCTGCCTCTCTGCCTACTTGTGATCTCTGTCTATCAGGTAAATAAATAAAATCTTAAAAAAAAAAAGTCAGAAATTTCTAGAGAGGCTGGCACCAACTGTCCCTCCGCACCCCATTCCCTTCACAGGACCTGTCTGTGCCCCCACCTTGATCCTGCCCTGGCCGACTGTCATTGTCCTGACATCCACTTGCTGCCTGTGCCCTCACTCAAGGACATACAGGGCAGGGAAAGGAAGGAGGGAGGAAGGAGAGAGAGGGAAGAAAGGAGGGGGGATTTCTGCAGCCAAGAAAACAAAACAGTGAAAGTGGGGGGAAAAAAAACACAGAAAGAAGCGGGGGAGGAGGCTGAGATTTATAGACCTGTGAGCTGCTTTCTGCGCTGCGAAATCTAATTCCATCCTGTCAGCTTGGAAGCCTTCTCTGCCTGGCAGAACCAAAGCTCAGGGCATCGCCTAGCCTGGTACCTAGTGCCCCCTGCCTCCTCCCACCTCCCTGCAGCTCCCCCCTCCAGAGTCCTGGCCGGGCTGAGTAGGGCAAGCAGCAGTGGCCGTTGCCCACCACATGGCTAGGCCTTCAGGGAGCAGCGACCAGCTACAGCGTGACACTGGAGGGGGACAGGGACTTCTACATTCATTTCTCAGATCTAGCAGATGGGCTGGGAGTTTCCTCCCTTCCATCTCCCCTGTGTGCTCTGCTCCTTTTCTCTTTCCTGGGTGTCTGGACCTTGTTGTGCAAGAGGGAGGAGGAAAGAGAGGGTGTGGGGGGAGGGACCATGGAGGAGGAAAGCTGACAGACCTCCCACTGTCTCTCAAGTGGTGACACATCTGTTACTTTCCCATCTCTGTGATCTCCCTAGTTGCTCCATCTCCTTTTCGTACTTCCATGCGCCACGCTCTGCAGTTTTTACTCCACTCAGCCAGGGTTTTCCTGCTCAGATGGCCCTGAGCAGTAAAGAAACTGAAATATCACAGTGTACTTCTGTGTCTTTTCCCACTCACAAAATATGCCCGCTTGCTCCCCTTGTTCTCCCGACAACAACGTGTCTCTCTCTTCCCAGGAACTCCCAGCTGTCCACTTCTCATCCTCACTTTTTTCCTTCCCCTCCACCTCTTTCCCACCTTCCCCCACGTTCTCTTGCCCGCCTCAGTTCTCTTCCCATTTAGACTCGCCTTTCCTCTGTGCTCTTTTCACTTTCCCTCCTTCCTCAACCCTATCTCCACCTGCCTCCTTCCCTCCCTACACCTGTCCTTCCGTTCCCTTTGTCCTCTCCCTCTCTCCTCCCTCTCCGTCCCTCCCCCGTCCCTCTCCCTCTCTCTCCACCTCTGCCTGCCCCACCTCCATTCCCATCCCTCTGCACTGAATTCCTCTTGGCAGGCGGAGGGCCCGTGATAAAATATGAATGAGCCGTCTGTGCGCGGCAGGCCTCCTCCCCAGGAGAGGCAGAGCCCCTGGAGCAGCGGAGCCAGCTGTGGAAGAGAGGGTGGCACGCAGAGCTCCTGAGAGGCAGCGGAGGGCACGGCCAGCGCCCCGCACACCGGAGCCGAGCTCCTGCCACACGGGCTGAGGTGGCGAGCCAGGCACACGAGGGCTGCCTATGCCCGCCGGCAAGAGACGGTCGGGGCTGTCCTGTTTGCGCACAAGTAACCCCCAAAAGCGAGGCTGAAGGCTGGACAGAAGCCAGAGGGAGGCAGAAGGAAGAGGGACAGACCCGGAGAAGCCCTCGGGAGCCACCCTACGACACGCGCGTCCCGCTTTGCGGCCCTACTCACGGGATTGAGCAGCGGGGCCGCGTCGCCGGCCGCC
Source organism: Martes martes (assembly GCF_963455335.1). Taxonomy (NCBI): domain Eukaryota; kingdom Metazoa; phylum Chordata; class Mammalia; order Carnivora; family Mustelidae; genus Martes; species Martes martes. Next base: position 72,543,882 of record NC_137894.1, read on the forward strand.
AGAGGGCACCCCGGGAGCCGCGCGTCTCTCTGCGCGGCGGGGAAGCCCAAGGGCCCGGGCCCCACGGCCGAAGCGGCTCCCACCTGCCACAGCTCCTCGATCACCACCTGCATGCCGCTGCCCACGCTGTCACACTCCTCTTCTGCCGCGGCCGCCGCCTTGCACGCCTCCCCGGGGCTCTCCTTGAGAGGCCCCGGCTCCTCGGGCGGGGAGCCGTGAGCCCGGCTGTCTGCATCCTCGTCGGGGGCAGAGGCTTTCCCTTGCCTCAGTTCACCCACCTCCTCCTGGAGACGTTTCAGCAATTCGTTGTTGGCCCTGGCGAGCCCCAGAGCGGCCTCGGCCAGGCCCACGGCCTTCTCCACCCGCTGGTAGATAATGTGCAGGAGCTGCTCGGAACTCTGAACCGCCAGGCCGTGTCCGGTCACTGTGATGGGGGTGCTGGTGGGAGGGTTCCCGCCCTGGGACCCTGCGCTGCTCGCGCTGGTCTCGCTCTTGCAGGCACAGCAGCAGCATCTGGCCTCGCTGCCACCAGGAGGGGAGAAGAGGATGGTGGCACTGAAGGACATGGCTGATGGCAGCGGGAACAAGTATGCTCACACTGCTGGGCTGCTCAAAAGGTGTTTCCAGTCGGCCCCACTCGAGGCAGGTAGGAAGCACCAGCCTCTTTGGATTCACTTTCCTGTGTCATGGCAGGTGACCAGAGGAGCCTGGGTACCAGGCGGTGGGCTGGGTGAAGGAGGAGTAGGCAAGCCAGGAAGGAGTACACCTTCCATGGCTGCCTGTCTTCAGCCTGCAGAGAGATGCCTTCTTTTATCTGCAGATCCCGTGCTCTCCCAGCACAGTGTGCTGGGGGTCCCACTCACCCCTGACCCAAAAAGGGTGGTGCCTACACAGGCCTTCCTGACGAATACAGTGTCAAGGGGTAGAAGGTATTCTTCCTGCACCCAATCATGGAACCCCACCACCACTCCAACCTGAGGAACAGAGGGGTGGGGGACTCAAAAGGACCCACAAGCATCTGGAAAGATGAGAAGATTAAGGAAGAAAATGCAGATCTGTCTTTACCTCCTCCCTATCTTTGTGGTAATAACAGTCATTGCCTTTTGTCTCCTTGACATCATTCCTTAAGGAGTTCAAAACACTTCCTGCAGGTTATCTCAACCACACAGAAGCTCTAGGAAACACATATTACCCCAGGTCCACCGAAGAGACATGCAGACGAGTTATAGATCTTTTTCAAGGTCAAGGGAGACGGCAGAATCCAGTTATTGCCACTTTCAATCTAGTGCTTATTTTTTTAACTGATAACCACTTTTTGTTGACATAGAGAATCACGATTCTACCCTCTCTATAATTTTCTTACACATGCATTCAGAGTAAGACTCCTAAGTAAGGAATATGCCGACAGCCCTCAACACGTCACCAACCTTACAAGATTCTATCACTGGCGCTTTGGGTATGGGGCAGGGAAAGGAAGGAAAAAGCTGCATCAGAGAATCAAGCTGCGGTGACCACAGGCCACCCAGCCCCCTGGCTCTCACGGTTGTGCATCTGGGCCTCCAGCCTCTGAAAAGGAATCCAGCTGTTCTGAATCCTACAGCTGGTAGGTCAGAGAAATCACCTCTGAGGCCCCTCATCTCCACTTCTCAAGCTCCTTGACGGAGGGACAAAGCTCAAAAGGCATGTCAAAATAGCTCAGTCCCCACATGACCAGCCCCATCAAAGACGAAACCAGAATACTGATGATAAGCCAAAGTGTCTCACTTTTGAATCACTGTAGGTAAGCAACTAAACTACTCTAGGAGAAAAAGAAAAAAGGTATGGGAGGGTTGGATTGTATGACTGAGCACAGTCCAAGGAGCTTCATGTTGTCTTTGCTAAATACTTGATTATAGGGAAAAAAAAAAATCCTTCTGTCTGAAGCTCCCTAAGTGATAGAATCTTAAGTATGTTTACAGTTTCCACAAGAGATACATTTCCATCTTACCCTATAAATGATACCATTACATCACAATTAAAAAAAAGAGGAAGCGGGTAAGAGAATTTTCTATATATTGAGATTTGGGTTTCTTTTTTTTGAATCAGCAGTCTCATTTCAGAAACAGGTGATATCAATGCCTCTGCGGTACTAAAATGTACATCTGACCATGCATTTTAATTACATTTGGCTATTAAAGAATAGCCTTTGATTTGCTCTTCCCACCTTTTATACATAAAAAACAAACAAACAAACAAAAATGTTTCTGTGCCAGGTTTTGACATGTAAGAACTTCACTCATATCCATTTGCAGCTTCTCTGTCATTAGGGTCACTGGAAGGCAAGCTTAACCTGAAACTAAAGGTTAGAGGAAGGCAGTAAACGAGTCCGGTGTCAGTTTATGGATGAAGCATTTATAAATTCTTTCCCTTCCTAAATAAGGGCCTTCACTGTTCTTGCAGGGTTTTTAACCAACATCATGCAAGGAGTTTCACCTGAAACACGGCTGCTGTAAGAAAAAGATAGTTATGTAGAAGATAAGATACAAATGGTTGCCAGTTGGGTTCAGTATTTATAAAATCAGATACTAAGACGCATCAGGTTGGCACACTGGGTGGGTAACCCTTCTGGTACCAAAATGACAACAGCTACATTCTTGCCCCATACACTTACTCTTTCTTGCAAGGGCCTTAACCCCTGCCAGTGCTGTGCCTGTCTCAAGCCCTTCTCTCCCCCTTGAATGGTCACTCCCAGGTCATCATTCCAAAACAGCACTGAACTGGAAATGTTAAAAAAAAAAAAAAAGAAAAGAAAAAGAAAAAAGGAAAAAAATATATGTATTTCTCATCCTGCTCCACTACTTAACAGCTGTGTGAACTTGGAAAAATGATTCCCTCTTCTGAGCCCCAGCGCTCTCCTCTCTGCTGACTTGGAGTGTTTTGGTGACGACTACACATATGTAATGTAGGTAAGGCACCTACAGAGTGCTGGCACGCAGTCAGTGCCCCGCAAATAGCAGCTGGATGGTAGGATGATTATTCCCGAAATATTTTGTGTTCCATCCTGGAGCTCCATCCTGATTTCCTAATCTTGAAAAAAAAATGCAGTATGCCTTGAAATGGAACTTGAGGGATTTCCCCCCTAAATTTAATAACAAATTTCTAAGCAACAATAAATTCAAGTCTACAAAGATGCATGTATGCATATAAAAGCTTCTATGGTATACATTAGAGAGGTAATTGAGAAAACAAAGTATTTGCAATTTGCTTAGTCTCATGAACCGGCTTTAGACTGGGGATAATATACAACTTTGTTAGCTTTTAATGATATATTTTCATATTTGTGTTGACATAAAAAAATCATGATTCGGGGTGCCTGAATGGCTCAGTTGGTTAAGCGGCCGACTCTTGATTTCAGTTCAGGTCATGATCTCAGGGTTGAGAGACTGAGCCCCACATTGGGCTCTGGGCTGGGTATGGAGCCTGCTTTTAAGAATCACTCCCTCCTGGGTGCCTGGGTGGCTCAGTGGGTTAAAGCCTCTGCCTTCAGCTCAGGTCATGATCCCAGGGCTCTCTGCTCGGCAGGGAGCCTGCTTCCCTTCCTCTCCCTCTGCCTGCCTCTCTGCCTACTTGTGATCTCTATCTGTCAAATAAATAAATAAAATCTTTAAAAAAAAAAAAATCACTCCCTCCCTCTCCCTTTGCCCCTCCCCCATCCCAAATCATAATTCTACTGTCTCTGTAATTTTGTTCCTCAATTTCTTTCTGCTTTTCTATTTTGTATATTAACCTAACTACGTCTGGGTCATCTGGGTGGCTCAGTTAAGCGTCTGCCTTTGGCTCAGATCACACTCTCAGGGTCTTGCGATCGAACCCTGTGTGGGGTTCCCTGCTCAGCAAGGAGTCTGCTTCTCTCTTTCTCTTTGCCCCCTCCCCAACCCGTGCTCTCTCTCTCTCAAAAAAAAAAAATAAATAAATAAAATCTTAAAAAAAAAAAAACTACCTATGATGGTTTTATTTATTTATTTTTCATTATTATTATTTGGGGGGGGGAGGGGCAGAGAGAGAGAGAGAATCTTAAGCAAGCTCCATGCCCAGCACAGAGCCTGACATGGGGCTCAATCTTGCAACTCTGAGATCATGACCTGAGCTAAAATCAAGAGTCAGACACTTAACTGACTGAGCCACTCAGGTGCCCCTATGTCTATTTTAGAATTTCGCATTCAGAGCAACAATTGGTGTTTGTTTGTTTGTTTGTTTATTAACCGGTCTATATAAACCTGGTACAGTGCACTATAGCACAATGAGTATTCAAATAACCCTTACTCGGTTTCTGGGGACATTCCTGCTGACTTAATTTTCCTGGCTCCTGTATTTACTTAATCTCTAAGACATTGAAATGAAAGGACAAGGAAAGAAAGGAGAGCCAGCAGGTAATAAAGGAATATTTCACATTATAATATTTCCTAACCAGATAATAATCTAAATGCTGGATAAGTTGGATTAAAAACAAAGCACACACATTTCATTAGCTACATACATCCCTATTACAGAAAAACAAGTTGAAAAAAAAAGTTTCTAAAAATTCTCTATGCAAGGCCATGCTGAAGGATGAGTCACCAAAATGGATTGCCACCACTAAGTACTCAAATGAAGGGGAGACAAAGTCCCTACATGCAAAAAGCTTACAGCATATGTGAGAATGGAATGTCTAAGAAACAAAGCAGAATATACACAAGTGCCTAAAAATATGGGTGCAGACAAAAATTCTTGAGGAGATAGTTCAAAATAATGGAGAGATCAATGAAACGAAATCATATGAGAAAGGGGTCTTACAGAAGAAGAACCTCCAACTAAGCCTTGGGCAATGTATAAAAGGAATTGATAGGGTGGGAAGACATGAGAGATGAGAGGAAAAACAAACATTATAGGAATTTACACTGTACGTGTGTGAGGTCAGAGCAAAGGTATGGAAAGCTGACACAGGACTCTGAAAGCCATGTTAAGGAAACTCCTAGAGTAGGGATGAGCAAACTATTTCCTGTAAAGGACCAGACAGAGTAATTTTGGCTTTGCAAGTCATGTGGTTCCTGTCATAACTACTCAACTCTGCCATTGTGGCACAATGCAGCCATGGACAATACATAAACATGACAATACATAAACAATGACTGTGTTCCAATAAAATCTATTTATGAACACAGAAATGTCATAAGATATTATGTTTAACACTTACATTAAAAATATATATAAGCCATTCTTAGGTCATGGGCCATACAAAAACAGATGGCAGGGGGCGCCTGGGTGGCTCAGTGGGTTAAAGCCTCTGCCTTCCGCTCAGGTCATGATTTCAGGGTCCTGGAATCAAGCCCTGCATCGGATCTCTGCTCAGCGGGGAGCCTGCTTCCCTTTCTCTCTCTCTGCCTGCCTCTCTGCCTACTTGTGATCTCTGTCAAATAAATTAAAAAAAAAAAAATCTTAAAAAAAAACAACCAAGATGGCAGGCCGGACTTAGCCTATGGATGGCAATTTGCTGACCCCTGTCTTAGACACGTAAAGTGGAAGGGTTAGATATTATTAGGAGACTCTTCAGTCCGGAAGTGAGTTGAGAATGAGGGTTGTGGATATGAAGGTTCAACATTCTGACAGAAAACCTGATAATATTTCTTTATTTAATAAATATGGGGCACAGAAATACTGGCAAAGACAACTTCAAGATCAATCTGAGGGTCAGCAGATGGTACCATTAACAGAATGACAGAAATGAGAACGTTGAGGTGGCTCAATTGGTTGGGCATCCCACTCTTGGTTTTGGCTCAGGTCATGATCTTCTGGGTTGTGGGATTGCCCCCACATCAGGTTCTGTGCTCAGAGAATCTTGCCTGAGATTCTCTCCTCTCCCGCTGCCTCTCCCCACCACCCCCACCCGCTGACGTGCGCACATGCGCACATACTCTATCTCTCTTACATAAATCTTAGGAAAAAAAAAAAAAGGGAAATGAGGACATTGAGAGGAGGCACCACCATGTTAGAAAAAAGTGTGTGTATATATGTATGTGTTATGTATGTATTATTTTTTTTAGCAAGCTCTACGCCCAACTTGGTACTCAAACTCACCACCCCGAGATCAACAGTCACATGTTCTACCAACTGAGCTGGCGAGGCACCCCAGATGTGTATTTACTTGACAAGTTAAATTTCAAACTGATAGCAACATCTTTAAATGGATGTCCTGATAGCAACTGACTAGGACCGAAAACAAAACAAAACCAAGAGGAAGGTCACAGCTGAAATGCGGATTTAGAATCTTTAGCTGGAGGGTGGTAGTTGAACCTGAGAGTGAATGCACTCTCCACAGAGTAAGGATAAAGTGTGAAATGTAAAGGCCAAGGACAGCGCTTAAAGCCAATCTGTGCAAGAGGCTTCATTAAAAGAGAAGAATGGTCAGTGAGGTGGGAGAAAAAGAGTGTTATGAAAGCCAAAGTAGAAAGAATTTCAAGAATGTGGATCTAAGCAACTGTGACAGGTGCAGCAGAATGACTAAAGAAGATGAAAATTAAGGAGATACATTTTATTTGTCTGTGATGGTCATTGGTCATGACCAGAGAGGTAATTTTTCAGTGAAAGTCATACAAAGCAGTAGATGAAAGAAGAATTGATGGAGAGAAAATGCAAACAAGACATGAAGTCAAGTCTTCTAGAGTTTAGTTATGAAAGGAAGGAAGGAAATAACAAGGAAGACAGAAGAGGCTCTAGAACTTCACTATATTTACAAAGAAGAAAAAGGTCAGTGATTTCTGTGCCATTAACCACAGCAACATTTTTCTAGATATATCTCCTGAGGCAAGGGAAACAAAAGCAAAAATAAACTATTGGGGAGTGCCTGAGTGGCTCTGTCAGTTAAGTGGCTCGGCTCAAGCCATGATCTCAGGGTGGTGAGACAGAACCCCACGTCAGGCTTTGCACTGGGCGTAGACCCTGATTAAAATTCTCTCTTTCGGGGCGCCTGGGTGGCTCAGTTGGTTAAGCAACTGCCTTCGGCTTAGGTCATGATTCCGGAGTCCCTGGATCGAGTCCCACATCAGGCTCCCTGCTCAGCAAGGAGTCTGCTTCTCCCTCTGACCTTCTCCCCTCTCATGCTCTCTCTCTGCCTGTCAAATAAATAAATAAAATCTTAAAAAAAAAATTCTCTTTCCCTGTGCCTCCCCCCACCAAAAAAAAAAAACAAACAAACAATAACAAACTTACTGGGACTACATCAAAACAAAAAACTTCTGCACAGCAAAGGAAACAGTCAACAAAACTCAGACAACCTACTGAAAGACAGAAGATATCTGCACATGACATATCCAATAAAGGTATCCAAAATTAAAGAAGTTATATAACTCAACACAAAAAACCTAAATAATCCAATTTATTTTATTTTTTTAAGATTTTATTTATTTATTTGTCAGAGAGAGAGAGAGAGTGAGCACAGGCAGACAGAGTGGCAGAGGGAGAAGCAGGCTCCCTGCGGAGCAAGGAGCCGGATGTGGGACTCGATCCCAGGACGCTGGGATCATGACCTGAGCCAAAGGCAGCCGCTCAACCAACTGAGCCACCCAGGCGTCCCTCAAATAATCCAATTTAAATATGGGCAGAAGACATGAAGAGACATTTCTCCAAAGAAGACAGTCAGACAGATAGCCAAAAGACACATGGAAAGATGCTCAACATCACTCATCAGGGAAATGCAAATCAAAACCACAATGAGCTATCATCTCACACCCCTAAGAATGGCTAAAATAAAAAACACAAGAAACAACAAGTGTTGGCGAGGATGTGGAGAAAAAGGAGCCCTGTGCACTGTTGTTAGGAACGCAAATTGGTGCAACCACTCTGGAAAAACAGTATGGAGGTTCCTCAATAAATTAAAAATAGAACTACCAATGGTACCTGGCTGCCTCAGTCAGTACAGCATATGACTCTTGACCTCAGGGTCGTGAATTCAAGCCCCAGTTTGGGTGTGCAGCCTACTTTAAAAAAAAAAAAAGAAAAGAAAAGTAAAGAAAAATAAATAAAATGGGGCGCCTGGGTAGCTCAGTGGGTTATGCCTCTGCCTTCAGCTTAAATCTCAGGGTCCTGGGATTGAGCCCAGCATTGGGCTCTGCTCAGCAGGGAGCCTGCTTCCCCCATTCTCTTTGCCTGCCTCTCTGTCTACTTGTGATCTCTATCTCTGTCAAATAAATAAATAAAATCTTTTAAAAATAAAATAAAATGGGGGGGGGGCGCCTGGGTGGCTCAGTGGGTTAAGCCTCTGCCTTCGGCTCAGGTCATGATCTCAGGGTCCTGGGATTGAGCCCCACGTCAGGCTCTCTGCTCAGCAGGAAGCCTGCTTCCCTTCCTCTCTCTCTGCCTGCCTCTCTGCCTACTTGTGACCTCTGTCTGTCAAATAAATAAATAAAAACTTTAAAAAATAAAATGAAATGAAAAGAAGGACAAGACTTAAAAGAAGGCGGCTGTGAGAAAGTAAAAGATGAAGATATTAGAAAAGAATTAAAGTTTTCTTCTAGGAAGGATCCTCCCAATGTGAGAAGGAAGGAACAGTAACTTTTCCCTAAAACTACAGAGAAGAAAAATGAATACAGAGCAAAGATTCATTGAGGTGTCGAGAGGAAGACAAAGAGATATAGTATTAAGACTCTCTTTTTACTTAGAGGCAGATTTTCCTCAGTATGAATAATCCAAATTGATAATAGAACTTTACTATAAACAGTACAGCATTATCTGTTGTTACAAACCTGTTAAATCCTTTCCTAATGCTTCCAAACTAACATAATTAATTATTCTTGCTTTTTTCCAGCACTGGCTTATGGTTCTAGAGCCCATTTAACACTGTCAATATTATTAAGGTACATAAACTTTATTCTGTTATCTTTATTTTACTTCTCAAGATGTATAACTTTAATTCAATAACATATGAAGCCATTCATGCACTGTTTGGCAAACCAATGGTTAACTATAGTAAATTATGTGGGCAGTGTCTAAACCATCATTCTCAAACATTTTAATACGGTCAACTTTTGCAATTCAGATCGCTAATTTATTTGCAAGCCAAGAATTCATATTTTCATTCCAGAAAGGAAAAAAGAAAAGGAATAAACTAAGGTTGACCACCACAGAATAATATACAAGTCTTTTGCAAAATGCTATCAACTTTTAGAATTGAGTTTTAAGAAAAAGATCTTTACTCTTTTGATGAGTTGCCAACACAAAGTGATGGCAGCTGCCAAACTTAAGTTTGCATAAAATACATGTTTGGGGTTCATTCAGTGTTGGTCTAATTTTAACACATGTGAAAGGGGCCCAGAAAATGTACTTTCCAATAATTTTGGTATTTTCTTCATAAATATTTAGATAAAAAAGAAAGAAAAGTCATCTTCTTTAGACAGTTCAGGGTGAGACTGTCCATAATCTTAACTACCCCTTTCCTCCCCAGTCACATGTATTTGTGTTAGAACTAAATATATCATCCTCTTGGCAGCTCCCTTGCTTGCTTTCAACCCATTCTGAGTTTGAATTTTCTGCATGACTGAGTTCACCTCCAAACTATGAAAAATAAAAGTTTCCTCACTCTTTAATAGATGTGTATGATATGGTATCACTCTGATGATGTATGTCTTTGTAATGGGCCCTTGACTCATTCAGGGTCAGGCTAGCAGTGGACTTCCTTAAATGTGATTACTGAAAGCACAGCAATTCATACCGTAATTTTCATTTTAAGAAATAAAAGGAAAATGGCCACTTAAAGCTCCAACGGTGCTGGTCAGCCCTGCTCCTCCACCTGGAGATGCAATACGGCTCACCTGTTCCTATCAAAAAAGAGCACTTTCATCACACCAGAGCAGGAAAGCAAATACCGGAAAATATTACTTTCCTACATTTTGAAAGATCGACCCATCTACTGCTTTGCAGAGAAAATCTAGGACCTAATTTTCAGGGGTTAAAAAAGACAAAGAGATGTAGACCTAAGGGGAGAGTAAGATCCTAAGAAAAGGCTTCCACTAATCCGAAGATTCCAAGTATACTTGTAGAGTGGTTTAAGAGTTTTTAGCCTAGCGCCGCAGTCCTTTCTATTTACATGTGTTAAAAATGCAACTGGCTAAGATTAAAATTCTCGGTTTAAGATTTCCGTAGAAATGTGCCTGACATAAAGGACAAGTCCTGCATTTCTGGATCAACTGAAAAATGAAAAGCTAGCTCCTAAAGCCACATCATGTGCCCTGCGAGCCCTCGGTAAATGTTAGTTGATTAAATATTAGTCAGAGATGACAGGTGGGCACCAGGGACAGCAGAACCATTTCCGACACTGGGAGAACAGAGCTCGAGCACTGCCCTCGGGTCAGGCCGCACGGGTGAGGGCGACTCGCCCCTGAGCCTCACCGCAGAGTGGCCTGGGGGTTCCGGGGAAAGGGGTGTAGGAGCAAACAGCCCCGTGGCCCGATCGGGGATCTTGCCGGGCCACCGTGGGTAGACTCGTGGCCACAAAAGCTGCGGACTTGGGCGGAGAGCCACCGGGAACTTCCCGCTGCGGCCCGGCTCTGGCAGCCCTACAGGTGTTCCGTCACCGGTGTTCCACCGCGTGTGCCCCGCGCCGCCGCTCCAGCTGACTCAGCGGCGCCTACACGAACGCGCGGCCCGGCTGAGAGAGACTGCGGCGCCGGCCCGTGTACCCCGCCAGCGCGCGCACGCGGGGAGGCACCGCCCCGCCTGTCCTCTGGCTCCCGGTGATTGGCGACTGGACGACGGGGGAGCAGGGCCGGGGAGGTTATTGGCTGCAATCCACAATCACTCAACGAGCAGGGAAGGGAGGGGCCACTTCAGGGAGGGACAAGACTGCGAGGCTTTTTCAAGGCCATGAGGCGCCATCTTTGGCTTGTTTTGTTTTGTTTACTTGGGTTTGTTCGTCGCTGCTTAGAAAGCTGCGTGTACACGATTATAAATTCAGTGCCACAAACAGGCCTCATACATTTGGTGGTGGAAGGATTTTAATTCCTGTCGGCCTTGGTTACGGATCTTTCAGATACCACTAGCAAAAGTGGAAGTTCCCTTAGTTCAAAGTTTTCATCTCTAGGAGCCCCGGGATTCCCAAAGTCATCCGAGTTTAGCTGTGCTTTGGTAGGAAGGCCAAGCCAACGATATGTTCGTGGGACTCAACGCGAGGACACTGGGCATGAGCCTAGGTTCCTAGTAAAAATCAAATAGCAAGTTAGAAGTTTGGGTTGTGTACCTCTCTGGGACAAGCTCTCTCCCGGGAAGCTAAAAAAGTGATGACCTGCAGTGATGTGGAAAACAATGAGAACAAAACTCCATTAAAAATTCCCAGCACTGCTGCCACCACAGAGTCATTGGAATCTGACTAGATTTCAGAGATTTGCATGCAGGTCTAAACTTGTGGAATGATCCACATTTGAGACAGTATTTATTAAGTACTGATCTGGCTTGCATTGTTAGGAAATAAAAATAACACCCAGTACAAGTGAGAAGCCCAGAGAGCCCACAGAGGGCCACTTTCATTATAATGAATTTCAAGACCTGGACAAGTAATTCTAAAGCTGTTGTTTAGGCGCCCTAAATACTACCTGAAACTGAGCAGGGCTCTGGCTGAGGAATGGAAATGTATTACCATCCTCCTACAGAAGCTTTGTTGTAATTAAATTTGAACTCTACAGTAGATCCTTTTAAATATCCTGGTTGCTGCTTCACTGGTGACATTCCAGTTTCTCCCTCATCATCGCATATACTTCCTATGCTTTCACTCCAATCTGTGAATACCGATTTGAATATATTTTCCCTATGACTCCTAATAGGAGACAGTGGTTTAGTAACAGAATGAAGTAAGACGAAGGCTCATGTAACAGGAGGCTTTGCTCTGAGCTTGTTCTGTCCTCCTCTTCTTACCCTTTTCTCTGTGACTCTTAGACCTGGGGAGAAGGCTACTCAATCCAAAAATGCAACACGATAACCACAATGCATTTCTTATCCCCCTCCTATGTATTATTTGCCTTTGCCTCCTCTTTGCCCCTCTCCCATCTCAACCACCATGAATGGTTTTTGAGCTTTGCACTTGACTGCATTATTTTCCTGACACTTCGCCAGCTGTGGAGCTTTTCAAACATATCCCAACCTATAAACGACCATTTTGTCAAAAAGCCAAGAGAGAACTTCCCTTCTGAACACACCAACCAAACCACACATAAAGGCCAAAATATACACAGCTGTACATTTAGGAACGTGAGACAATAAAAAGCAAAACCACTTAAGGCAAAACAGTCACTAAAGAAGGCTTCGAACCACAGATTCAATAAATTGCCTACCCTCATTTGCCACATGGACTATATACTCCCTGGGAATTATTTAATTATTCACTAATCTGGTACTTTAAAAGAGGAGTAGAAAAATACAGTAAATGCACATAAAATGAAAGTGCCTAAGTATGCTGAGCATAGGATTTTCTAAGCTCTAATTTGCACACGAAATCCTGTTTGGATCACATTTGGGAACACAACAGAAAAAAAAAATCACAGCCTAATAAGGGCTACTTTGCACACATAAAATCAAAGGTAATCTCTTTCGAAAACAAAATCTGATATGGCACATATACACATACTGTACATATACACAAAGCACAAAACCCCAAGATAAATCTTTATAAAATCATTTGCTTCAAAACGCACACACAAACACACACACACACACGCACACAATGTCTTCATGAAAATGTAAGACATTTGTAAGAAGGGCTTTGCCCACCTCCCTGGGGAGGTGAGTGTCTCAATTATAATATCCAAACATTTTTAACCTATTGGCCTTGGACAATTGCCACATTCAAGCCACTTGGTTTTGGTTCTGGGGGAGGGTGTGTAAAACGCACGCAAACAGCTTTGTGAGGGAGTCTCAATTCTCCGCTTCTTTCGACGTTGCCCTTGACGTTGCCCGTGGCAGAAATATACATTATCCCTTCACCCCGCCTAAAAAAAAAAAAAAAAAAAAAAAGGAAAAAAAAATCTATACTCCCCAAGCAGCTAAATTTTTTAAATACCTCGACCACAAAAATTTACCAGTTCTTAAACTGTGATAACAAAAAGAAAAAAAACTCTATAAATTTGGCTGGAAATAGTTGTACACGGCCATCCTGCTTCTCAACTTCTTGGTATATTTAAAACCTTGACCAGGAAAAAAGAAAGAGGAAGAGAGACAGAAAAAGAAACGGGGGAAAGCGCAAATTCCCCTTAGCAACAGTTTCCGCACCCCAGCACTGCCACAGATCTCTATTTTTAAAAATTTTGAAAACACACACAAGATTAAGGAGGGGGAAAAAAATGGAAAAAGGATACCCGAAGGTCGTATGGCTCTTTGTATTCGTGTGTGTGCAAAAAGGAGGACTCGCGGCGCCGGAGCCGGCAAGCCCCGCCCCTCCCCGGACGCCCTCCCGGATTGGCCGCCGGCGGCCGCGGGGGCACCCCGCCCGCGAGCACACGCGCCGCGCCCGAGGCCGGGTCCCCAGGGGGCCCCTGAGGGCCCCGCGACCCCCGACCCCGACGCCCTCCCGGCTGGACCCTCGCGGTGGGTTCACATCTATCCCCTTCTCCACCTCTGTCGCTTTCCTTTCACTTTCTCTCCTTCCTCACCCTTTCCCATCGTCCTTTCTCAGTGAAACGAGCCCCCCCCCGCCCCCCCGGGCATCAATACGAATAACAGTTCAGTGAGCAAGCTCCTTATGACAATTTGCTAAACTTGGTTAGCTAGTTAGTCAGTAAAATTCCAGACTGGAATTAGGCATCAAGGACTTGGTGCGTCGGCCTGAGCTCACGATTTCCAGGTAGAACGTCCCTGGGTCGTGTCTGTTGCTTGACACTCCCACCTTTAAGGGAACGAACATTTCAAGCAAGGTGAAGGACAAAATAGACTTTCGGCGTTGCTTTTGCTCAGCCTGAGTCTCCAGTTTTTCTCACCTGGCTAAAATAACATTCCCAGGAACCTAAAATGGCTCCCCTTTACCTCTTGCATGAGGACCTTGTGGCCTGTACTTGAACGTTAAACCGCCCGTGCTCTGGCCCCACACCCTTGTTCCTTCTTGGTTCCCACTGCCCTCACCTTTTCAACCCCGAATTATTCCTTTGCTCAAGTGCTCCTGTCTGCGTGGAATAATGCCTGTTTCCTCTTCTCTGACTAGTCAGTTTTTATCCATTCTTCAGCTGTTTCAGTCAGCGCAGACTACTTCCTTCTCTCCTGTCGGCATCAACTTCAGGCTTTCTCCGGTTAGCAGCCCTTAACCTTGATTGTTTCACATACTTGAGTGATTTCACACTAGTAAGCTGTCTGAGATCAGAGATCGTATCTTAAACTTCTTTTTCCATTCAGAAACTGGTTGTTTTTGTTGTTGTTTGATTCTCACTTCAGCAGCTGGCATAATTGTAGACATTTGGTAAGCACTGGGAAAAAAATCATTTATAATTAAATGAGTGAATTTTTTTCTACCCTAAGACACAAATTTTGAAACTCAGATCCCACAACAAGAATGTGCCTTCTCCAGTAATGGTTCATGGGGCACTTACTGTGCAAGAGTTGTTCTGAACACTTCATAAATATTAATTTATTTAATCTCCTCAGTGGTGGGGAGGATATTATGCTTCCCCCCACTTCATGATGTATTTTTCTCTCTTATTTTGTTTTATTTTGAGTAAGCTCCACTCCCAACAGGGGGCTTGAACTCATGATGCTGAGATTAGAAGTTGCATGCTCTACCCACTGAGCCAGTCAGGCACAGCTATCCCCATTTTATATTTGAGACTCAAGTACAGAGAGGTATAGAGATCTTTCTCAACTTACAGTGGGGTTACTTCCCGATGAACCTAAGTTGAAAATATTAAGTTGGAAGTGATTTTAATACACCTAACCTGAGCTTCATACCTTAAAAGTGCCTGAAATGCTTACATTAGCCTATAGTTGGACAATATCATCTAACACAAGCCCATCTTATAATAAGGAGTTGACTATCTCATGTAATTTATTGAATACTGTACCAAAAGTGAAAAACAGAATGGTTATAAGTGTATTGGTTGTTTATCCTTGCAATAGCGTGGCTGCCTGGGAGCTGTGGCTCACTGCCTCTGCCCAGCATCATGAGAGAGTATCCTACTGCTTATCACTAGCTCCAGACAAGACCCAAATTCAAAACTCCAAGCATGGTTTCTACAAAATGTGTATCACTTTTACACCAATGTAAAGTCAAAAAAGTCCTAAGTCAGGGGGGACACCTGGGTGGCTCAGTCAGTTAAGCATCTGTCTTTGTATCAGGTCATGATCCCAGGGTATACTGGTATATATATATCCCTCCTTGCCCAGCAGGGATCCTGATTCTCCCTCTACCTGCCAGTCTCCCTGCTTGTGTTCCCTCTCTCTCTGTCTCTGACCAATAAATTAATTAAAAAAAAAAAAAAAACTAAGTCAGGGGCCATCTATAATAAGTGACTAAGGTTATACAGGTAATAAGAGGTAGACCTGGGGCGCCTGGGTGGCTCAGTGGGTTAAGGCCTCTGCCTTCGGCTCAGGTCATGATCCCAGGGTCCTGGGATCGAGCCCCGCATCGGGCTCTCTGCTCCGTGGAGAGCCTGCTTTCTCCTCTCTCTCTGCCTGCCTCTCTGCCTACTTGTGATCTCTGTCTGTCAAATAAATAAATAAAATCTTTAAAAAAAAAAAAAAAAAAAAAAAAAGAGGTAGACCTGGGATTCGAACCCAGAAAATCTAGTTCCATAGCCCAAGTTCTTTTTTTTTTTTAATTTTTTAAAAGATTTTATTTATTTATTTGACAGAGAGTACAAGTAGGCAGAGCAGCAGGCAGAGGGAGAGGGAGAAGCAGATTCCCCGCTGAGCAGGGAGCTGGATGCGGGGCTCAATCCCAGGACCCCAAGACCATGACCCGAGCCGAAAGCAGCCGCTTAACCAACTGAGCCACCCAGGTGCCCCAATAGCCCAAGTTCTTAACCATTATGCCTCTCTGTCTCCACTGCATAGCTTTTATTTTTTGTTTTTTAAAGATTTTGGGTTTTTTTTTTTAAGATTTTTATTTATTTATTTGACAGACAGAGATCACAAGTAGTCAGAGAGGCAGGCAGAGAGAGAGGAAGGGAAGCAGGCTCCCCGCTGAGCAGAGAGCCCCATGCGGGGCTCGATCCCAGGACCCTGGGATCATGACCTGAGCCGAAGGCAGAGGCTTTAACCCACTGAGCCACCCCGGTGCCCTAAGATTTTGGTTTTTTTAAGTAATCTGTACGTCAAACATGGGGATCAAGAGTCCCATGCTTCTCTGACTGAGCCAGCCAGATGCCCCTCACATTATAGCTTTTATTTTTATTTATTTATTAAGATTTTATTTATTTGAGAGAGACAGTGAGTGGGAAAAAGAGGGGAGAGAATCTAAAGTAGACTCCACACTGAGTACAGCCCAACGTGGGGCTCAGTCCCATGACAGTGAGATCATGACCTGAGCCAAAACCAAGAGTCAGATGCTTAACCCAATGTACCACCCAGGTGCTCCAACAGTGTTTATATTCTTAAGGGTTATAGATTTTCTGTGTCTTTTTCCATGTTTTCCATAAAAGAAAAAATGTTTTTTTTTTAAATAATACAAGCCAGGCAGGAAATCACTAGGAAAATATATGTGCGTATATATGTATTTATTTATTTAAGAACTCATAACCCTGAGATTAAGAGCTGAGCTGAGATCAAGAGTCAGACACCATGGGGCACTGTAGTTCAGTTGGTTAAGCTTTTGACTTCAGCTCAGGTCATGATCTTAGGGTTCTGAGATCAAGCTCCGTGTTGGGCTTTGTGCTCAGTGAGAGTCTTCTTTTTTTTTTTTTTTTGAGAGTCCTCTTCTCACCCTCTCTCTTTGCCCCTCCCCCTGCTCATGTTCTCTCTCTCTCTCAAATAAATAAACAAAATCTTTACAAAAAAAAGTATAACATCTTATATCTGCAAACATACAGGTGGTCATTTTCAAAATGCTAGGATGAAGGAAAAATAGAATTACTAATGACAATTATTATAATTGACATTTATTGAAGTTTTACGTGGTGCCAGGCTCTCTTTCATTTAATCAGTTTTTTTTTTTAAAGATTTTATTTATTTATTTGACTGAGAGAGACACAGCAAGAGAGGGAACACAAGCAGGGGGAGTGAGAGAGGGAGAAGCAGGCTTCCCGCCAAGCAGGGAACCTGATTTGGGGCTTGATCCTAGGACCCTGGGATCATGACCAGAGTGGAAGGCAGATGCTTAATGACTGAGGCACCAAGCCACCCCTCATTTAATCAGTTCTATGAGATAAGTACTATTATACTATTATACTGTCACTTTTACTGATGAGAAAACAGCCTCAGAGACGGAAGGTGATTTACCTCAAGGTCACGGAGCTCACTAAATGGTGGAGTCAGATCTTGAATCTAGGCCTCCTGACTTCAGCACCTGTGCTCTTGAGCAATCATTCATCTCTGCCAAAATTGAAATCCATTCTGCCTTTCTGTGTTAACTCTCTTTTGGTCTCTTGTTTTGAGTCCATGAAAGATGTCTTCCCTCTGAGCTGTCTTCCCTCTGAGGATCAATAGAATGTTCATACCACCCCCCACCCCCACCAATGTGTCCTGGGTATATTTTATTTTATTGTTTTATTTTAGAGAGAGGCAGAGTATGGAGGGGGGAGGGAGGGGCAGAGGGAGAGGGAGAGAGAAAATCCTAAACAGACTCCATGCCCAGCGGGAAGCCCAAGCCAGGGCTAGATCTCTTGACCCTGAGGTCATGACCTGAGCTGAAATCAAGACTTGACCGCTTAACCAACAGAGTCACCCAGGCACCCCTCCTGGGATACATTTTAAATTATGAGTCCATTTCTACAAAGGCCAGAATTAAGTTAGAAAAGCCATTTCATTTTAATTTTCTTTTCTCCCCCTTTGGCCATAGAGGAACCTTTGGTAGAAAGTTGGAGCAAAGCATTTTTGTGCTATTAGGTAGTGAGAATAGAAAGAAAAATGCACCTTTTTCACCTAAAAAAATTACAATTTTGAACTCCAAAACATTGGAGATTTCAAATGTTAAACTTTATAGATGACTTGTCGATTGAGGAAAAGCTGCTCATTTGGCTTCGAATCAAGAAGATCTCTTCATTTTAAGCTATTTCTGTTCAGTGAGATCCCATGGGAGGCTCCCCATACAGTGAAATCTAACTTCCCCTGGAGTGAGGCCGGGGAGCTGCTTCCGTCATTCATTAACACACCCGAGAGCATTTTAGAACAGTAGTGGAAGGAAATCCCAGAGTCAGCTGGGAGTATGTCCTCAGTGGCACTGGAGAGGGAACTGTCTGAAAGAGTTGAGGTTTGAAGAGATGAAAGAGGTTACAGAAAGGTGGAAGATAATGCAAAGGAAAAGAGAAGGACGACAGGCAAGCAGTAGAGAACAGTATTCAAGGAACAGCAATTAAAGGAGTTTATGCTGCAGCAGGTATGAAGGCAGATTAGATTTTATTTCTTTTTTTTAAAAGATTTTATTTTTTATTTGAGAGAGTGAGTGAGTGAGGGAGAGAGCAAGAGCAGGGGGAGGAGCAGAGAGAGAGGGAGAACAGACTCCCTGCCAAGCAGGAAGCCCCAACATGGGGCTCCGGGGACTCTATCCCAGGACTCTGGAATCATGACCTGAGCCGAAGGCAGATGATCAACCCACTGAGCCACACAGGCACTCCAAGGCAGATTAGATTTTAAAGGAAAAAATGTCTGAATCGGACTGATTATTAAATGCAAAGGAAACTGTATAAATAGCTGGAAAATCGGGGCGCCTGGGTGGCTCAGGAGGTTGGGCCTCTGCCTTCGGCTTGGGGTGTGGTCCCCAGGTCGTTTGATCGAGCCCCATGTAGGGTTCTCTGCTCTGCAGGGAGCCTGCTTCCCCTCTCTCTCTGCCTGCCACTCTGCCTACTTGTGATCTCTCTGTCTATCAAATAAATAAATAAAATCTTTAAAAAAAATAGCTGGGAAGTCTTTCTTAAAGGCCAGCAAAAAGCAATACATATCAAAACAATTAAAATGCAAAAAAAATTAAATATAGATAAATGTGAAAATGTAGGAGAATGAGAAAGAAGAGGAGGAGGAGGAGAAGCAGCATAAATGCCAGCTAATGTATGTAGAAGAAATGACAGGAATTGGAAAACCAGCCTTTGGCAACCATCAGTGCAAAAATGGTTTCAGGAAGGATAATCGATGGTTGCTAAATCCACTGGGTGCAAGAATGTCAGAGAACAGGATACTCACATGATCTCAAATGATCACTCTACTAATTATTAGTTTACTAATTAATTACAAAGGGCAAACATGCCTTTACAGTAGAGAAGTCTATCAGAAAAACTTCACATCAACGGTAATGTAACAAACTGACATGTGCCTCCTGGTACAGTACAATGGGGAATATACAATATCAACTAGATAATATTCTTGCTAAGAATGTTTAACCTGATTCTAATCAGGAGGAAACAATCAGACAAATCTGGGCTGCATATGACAGATGATGGCCTGGACTCTTCAAAGTATAAATGTCATAAGAGATACACATGCAAACCTGGGAGCCTGTTCTAAACTAAACTAAAAAGATATGACAATTAAATGTGATGTGTGAGCCTTGATCAACTTCTAAATCAGGAAACGAGAAAACTATTCTGGGCACTATGTGGACAAATGAGGAATCTGAATATGGACAAGATATCAAGATAATATGATTATATCAATGTTAAACTTCTTGGTGTGCTATTGTGGTTTCACAGGAGAATATCTTAGTTCTTAGGAGACACATTTAGGGGCAAAATGTCATGATCTCTTAACTTTCAAATAATTCGGTAAGATATATATTAACAAATAAATAGATAAATACATTAGAGATAACATACATGTGGCAAAATGATATTAATTAGCGAACCTATATGAAGGGTATATGGGTATTTGTTGTACCATTCTTTCAACTTTTCTGGTCTTGAAACACTTCAAAATTTAAAAAATAAAAAAAAAATAGATCATGTTTTTGCTTTAGATATTTAGACTCAGCCCTTACTTGAGACAAGGAAATGGTCTCATGGACTCTGGCATTCCCTGAATTATTTTAGACTTTGTTACAGTGCTTCAGAAAACTCAAAAGAGGGGCGCCTGGGCGGCTCAGTGGGTTAAAGCCTCTGCCTTCAGCTCACGTCATGATCCCAGGGTCCTGGGATGGGCCCGCATCAGGCTCTCTGCTCAGCAGGGAGCCTGCTTCCTCCTCTCTCTCTGCCTGCCTCTCTGCCTACTTGTGATCTCTGTCTGTCAAATAAATAAATAAAATCTTAAAAAAAAAAAAAAGAAAACTCAAAAGAGCATGTAAATCAAGACCACCTAGAAAGTCAAAGAATGTTTTTAAACAGACAGGTGGAAGAAGAACAAGTGGCAACAATTCTAGATTGTGAAAAAGACCAAAACCCAAAGAAAAGTGGCTTTTGTTTTTAAGGTGCAGGGGTTGGTGGTACATGAACCTCCCTTTCACCATGGATTAGTCCTTCCCTTGTAAAGACCAACTCGCTCACGCTCATGCACCTGACATCCAGGGACCAGACTTGAGTATCGACTAAGCCTCTGCCCATTGATCTAACAGAAAACAAAACAAAAGAGAGATGCTAAGAGAGATACCCTACAGAGCCACCCTGGGAACTTAATTCTACAGGGTCTGACCATATTTTGTATGAGATTAATGTTATCATTTGAAGGGAAAGACAGTAGGACCGCAGAATCTGGGCAAAGTGGGAACGGGCATGACTGCTCCTTAAACCTGCTTTTTCTGGGGCTCCTGGTTGGCTTGGTCAGCAGAGCATGTGCCTCTTGATATAGAGTTTGTGAGTTCAAGTCCCATGTGGGGTGTAGGGATTACTTAAAAATAGAATAAAAACTGCTTTTTATGACACCTAGTTGTCTGCATTTATAAAGAGGGGGTGGCATAACATTTTTAAAAAACTCCTCAATGCAAGTAATTTTGTCTTAATTAAAAAATTAGGGGCATCTGGGTGGCTTAGTCGGTTAAGCACTGGACTCTTGGTTTTGGCTGAGGTCATGATCTCATGAGTCATGAGATGGAGCCCCATCTGGGGCTCCGAGTCAGTTCTGTGCTCAGCCTGGGGTCCACTTGAGATTCTCTCTCTCCCTCGCCTTCTGCCCCTCCCCCTTCACTCTCTCTCTCTCAAGTAAATAAAATCTTTTTAAAAAAATTAATATATGGGGGCACCTGGGTGGCTCAGTGGGTTAAGCCTCTGCCTTTGGCTCGGGTCATGATCCCTGGGTCCTGGGATCAAGCTCCTCGTTGGGCTCTCTGCTCAGCAGGGACCCTGCTTCCCCCTCTCTCTCTGCCTGCCTCTCTGCCTACTTGTGATCTCTCTCTGTCAAATAAATTTTAAAAATCTTAAAAAAAATTAATATATGTTTCAAAGTATGTTTAAGAACAGCAAACAGCAAACAACAACAACAAATGTGCAGGGATGCCTGGATGGTTCATTCAGTTAAGCATCTGTGCGTCTGCTTTTGGCTCAAGTCATATGGGATCGAGTCCCGCATCAGTCTCCTCGCTTAGCAGGGAGCCTGCTTCTCCCTCTGCCTGCCTCTGCCCCTGCAAGTGCTCTCTCCCTCTCTGGCAAACATATAAGTAAAATCTTCAAAAAACAAACAAACAAAAGCAGCAAAGAGCATCTTGAAATTCAACAATTATAGGGAGTCACAGTTCTGAGAAGGGTAAGAAAGCATCATTGACATAAGGACACATAGTGAAATCCATTCATTCATTTACTCATTAAAATACATGTATTATCTTATCTCTACTGAGTAGCCTGCACTGTGCTAGACATAGAGGAACAAACAGAAAGTACAGTATAGAAAATGTTTGATTGAAAAGGAAGATAGATCACAAAGTAACCAGAGGCCCTAACGGAGACGCTCTCCAATATGCCACGTGCCTTAGACTGTTTAAATGAGTTGGGGGAACTCTGCTACCCCTACCCACGGACCACACTGAGGCTCTATTGACTCAAGGCTGAGCCACCCTTGTGCACATTTTACTTCTTCGGGGGCTCCTGTGGGACTATGCTTCATCTGTTGTTCTGGGTTAAAATGCTCCACTGCTCTCTTTTCCAGAGATTAAGCTGGGGGTGCAGCCTCAGGACTCGAGAGACACAGGCTGATTATGAACCCCCCACAGAACCCTGGCACTCAATGGCTTCCCTCCACATCCCCGCTGCAGATGAGGGACCATGCCAGGACAGCCTATGTATGGTGTGAAACTCTGTATGCATGGGGAAGCTTCTGACATATGATGTCCTTGGGACAACAGTGGCAGTAAGGCTAAGCTGGGAAAAGAGCTGCAGTAGTTGCAAAAATAGCCCCTTGACTTTGGTCCCTTCTGGTCTACACACATCCCCTCCTTGGGAGCACCCGCTATTCTGGTCTTTCTGGGAGTTTGTGTCCTTCCTTTCTCCATTTGAACAGCCTTGGCTCTGACCTGTGGCCATTAGAGAAAAACAAATGGGATGAGTTATGCATGTGTGATGGGTGTGGCAGGGGGATATGGAGAGGGGTAAGAGAGGGTCTCTTCGTGAACCTAAAAGAAAAAAGGTAAAAGGGACTGAATCTGTGACCCAGTTCCTCTTGTGAGACAGAGTTCTACTTTCCTGTCTTTGGTCTGGCTGGGTTGAGAAGGTGCTTCTGAGGGCTCAAATCTTCTTCCCAACCTCGCACAAGCAGGGCAGACATGGAGAGATTCTCACGGAACATAAGTGACTGTGACAGTACAGGGCAACACACAGAGGGGCACGTGTTCATTATGTATGGCTGGAGAAATTATCTGTCTCCAGGGGGACACGTTTCATTGTGCATTAGCTTCTAGCCGCTTCCTTCCTCCCTGTTTCTCTGCCCACTCTCTCCATCACTGTCCTTTGGAGTCTCCTTTCCCTCCCTCCCCCACTCCCCATGGTGCCGCTCTGCCCATCGCTGTCTCCTGCCATCCTTCCTGCCAGGTCGGCCACTGTGCTCACTCTCACACTTGCTGCAGGGGACTTGCTTTCCTGCTTCTCTCATGTGTCTGCTTCTCTCTAGCTCTCGTTCTCTCTCGTTCCATCTGGGTTTCCCTCTGCAGTATGAACACTTTGGGTACCCCGCAGCTAGTGATAACCTTTTCTCGTTACATTAAAGTCCACCGCAGCACTTAGTTTATTGATTGATTGGTTTTTATTTAAATTCTGGGGAGGCAAGAAAAGGGAATTTTTTTACAGAGTGAGAGAGCAGAGAGAAAACACGGTATTGAGCCGAGGGAGCATAGAAAAAAGGGGCAGGCAGCCTGAGCGGATGGGGTGGGGGCTGGAGAGGGAGGCATCAGAAGACGTGGAACCCATGCTGTCTTATTTCCCTTCAAATAAACTAGGGCAGATATTCGTGGCTGAAGACCGCGGAGTCTGGATTATCAAGGGTTAAGTCCCAAGTTAGGTTTGGCACCTCACTCAGAGGCAAAAGCTTCAGGGAGAAGAGTTGGGTTAAATAAACCCAAGAAGCTGACGTGGGTAGAATTTCTTCTGCCTGACCCACTAACAACTGCGAACAGGACATTTTAGAAATGGTTTTTATTGAAATGCTTCAGTGGGGCATAGCCCCTGGAAGCCAGAACTTGGCTCAGAGGCTAGGCCTGGGGAGCGCCGCAGGAATGTGGACTGTGCGTGGACTGGAGGGAGGGGTCGGGGAAGGAGGGCCTGCCAGGGTCAGGAGGGAGGGGGCAACAGGCAGCTGCTGATTGCTGTAGTTCTGATGCTGCGTGTGCTCTCTCCCCTTGCCTGCTCTAATTAAAGCTTTCCTGATGTGATTCTGGCTTCCTGAAGGGAAACCAGGATTTTGAAAACAAACAAGAAACAAACAAAAAATGGCAGAGTTGCTTGTTTGCAATATATGCATATTTTAATCATAAAGCACTTAATCATGTCCTGAGGTCACTGCTGAGGGTCAGTTTCAGAGGACCTCCTCTCCTGCTCTGCCCCTGGTAGGAGGGACTCTTCTAGTGAAACACACACAAGTAACAATATCAAAACCCCTAACTACTCACCAGATTAGATACGCTCATGTAAATCCTTCACTCACCCAATCATCCTCCACACCGTCTGACACAAGGGAACTGCTCCCCGCCAGTTTCCCCTCCACATTTTTTTTTTCTTAACCTTACTCCCTTTTCATCCCACTTCTTGCTCCTCTCCCCTAACAGACCACACGGAATCCATGGACCAGAATAAATCAGTTGTTTTATTTTCCCTCAAAGGATGTAACCTTCCACTCCCCAAATGGCTTTGACAGTTTTCTCATTTGCGAGCTGAGGAGGATATCAAGAGACATTGACCTTCTGGTTTTGCCTAAAGAGGGAACACTCAGTAACTATTATGCTCTGGTCCCTGATTTCCTTTCACTGTGCCCTTCCTCCCCCTCCCCCGTGTCCTCGCCTATCTTTTCCCTCTCCCTCCTGAACATTCTACCCACCCCCACAAAGCCCTCTCATCTGCCTTCAAGCCCACAGCATTCCCTGCTAGCTAGAGAAAGCACGAGACCCAGACCTGGAGGAGTGTTTGCTCTCTTTAATCAGATTAGTCCCATTACCTACCCTGAGGAGTCAGATTTTGGTGTCACCGAGCTATCTGTAGAAGGAGAAATTGTCAGACATCACTTAAAAAGCTCTGTCCCATGGACGCCTGGGAACTGCGGAGAGAAATTAATCTTCCAGCTATTTAAGGCAATTTCTTTTCCATCATCCTTTGTCAAGAGGACTGCACTGGGAAATGAATCTGATGGGAGTCCCCGAACTGGTCGACTCCACTCGACAGAATCTCTCCAGTGCTTTGAGGCATCAATCATCCCCACGCAGTGGAGACATACAACATCCCTGCCAAGCCAGCTCCCCGCCAGCAAGCAGCAGCAAGAAGCCACGACTGCCCAGGCTGGGCGTGACTGGGCCTAGATGCTTGCAGTTTCCTCTACCCCTGCTCTACTTTCTCTCCAGAACACCTACCACAATTCCATCTCTTCCATTCATTCTTTCTTTTATCCAAGATCCAGGAAGAGAAACGGACATGTGCAGAACAGAACATGGGACGGATGGCTGTGCATTTTCTTGCCTGAACATAAGGCCTCAGCCAGTGCAGAATGGGTGCTGACATTACACAGCCAGACCACTGCCAAAGCAGGCCGTTGAGATGGAAACTGGGCTAGGGGAGCACTGCTTCAAGACCATCTCTTATCTCCAGACTTAATTTTCTTTCACAGGCCAGGGAGTCCTAGGCTCATTCATGGAAAAGAATTCCACTCTTCAACTCTCTTTCCACCCTCAAGGTTATGTCCCAGGGCAGTAACTGTCAAATTGTGTTCCTTCGGGTTCCAAGAAGTACCAGGGAGCATGTATATATATATATAAAGGTGTGGAGGCAGGGAGGTGGTGCTGTGGGCTGGGGCCCCGAGGAGGAGGGGGCTCAGGGGTGGAGGCTCTTGACCCCCCAACTCTATTTTAACCTGATTTGATTTCTCTCAGGTGTAAGAATTTCTCCTAAGAGTTCTTTTAAGGTTCTGACTTTTTTTTTTTAAGTAAACTTTATGCTCAACGTGGGGCTCAAACACATGATCCCAAGATCGAGAGTCGTATGCTTCACCCACTGAGCCAGCCAGGTGCCCCTAGGGCTCTGACTCGTGACAAAGGTCTGCCAACCAGCGCCCTGAAGGAGAGGATGTCTATACTTGGGGCTCTCACACAGCTAACCGCCCGGCTGCTCTAACGCAGAGGGGGCCCAGTTCCCGACTAGCATTAGCAGCTCCCGGGCTCCAGGGGCTCCAGAGGCACTTTTCAGCAAAATGAATCTCCTCAGGCACCAGAGTCATTTGTTTTCCAAACTCCCCGCTCGGATCTCACTAATTCCCAATTTCCCTGCATTTGACAAATGCAATTAACAAGCCTCGATCAGTTCCTGGCTGACAGCCCTCATCAATCGATACACGACTGCACGAGGCTGAGGGGGAAGGGAAGGTATCCGCACCACTGGCGAGAGGAGGCCTTACCCCTCGATTTCTCAAAATATGAAGCTGGGCTGTCACCCCCACCAGCCACTTTCTCCCTTCTTACTCACTAAAAACAAAGCGGTACTGTTCATACCCTCTTCTCCCGTTTTTTCAAAGGTTTCTCCCATCAACCTCCTCTATCTCCCCTATGCTTATGGCTTCTCTTTAACAGAAGGCCTTACCATCTGCTGCCACCATAGCTTGGGAACCCCCTCAGTGCGGGATGTGATAAATCAACCATTGCTCTGCTCTCAGCAGGGTCTCCTCCCCACCCACACATGCCAGTGACAGTTTTGAGCCGCTTCTGGTCCAGGAGACTGTAAGCCCACCATCAACTGCTCTGTCCCCCACCTGTGTACACCGGACGACCAAAAGGACAAGGATCACCAAGCTTGTGGTCACTACCGCTTTCACACTCACCTCTTTGTCCTCTTTTCTCAAGGTCCAAACCTTCCCTTCCCAGTTGGTTTAAGATTCAAGATTCACCCTCTTCACCTTTCTGCTCTGTGGGTAGCATTGTCTTCCCCTCCCCCACAGCAGGATGAGAGCCTTTCCCTCTGCAGCTCTTCCTCATATAGCCCTGTGCATCTTTCCACCTCATCAACTTTTCATCTCTTTGCAAACAGAATCGGGAAGTCTCTCCCTCCTCCCTGCCTCTCTCTCCTTCTCCTTTGTTATTAGCTTCATGAGTGGGGATGCTAATGTATTCACTAGACAATGTCTTCACACCACTGTTTCCTGTAATTACAGTCGGTGCCCTCCCACCGTCCTGGCTTATTTGGCTGTAAAGTGGTTGGAGGAGGGACAGTGTGGACAAAAGACATAACACAGGCTGAGGTTGAGTAGTGTAATGTTAACATCCAAGAAAGTAAAACAAATAATCACCTCTGCAGCAGGTCATTAACAACTAGTAACACATAGAGGTCAATGCCACCAGAGCTTAAAAAAATTATCAGTACAATTGAGGACCCCTCCACTAGAGGATGGGGAGCTGTACCCACATTGCCAGCAACAGTTCCCCCAAGAAATGCAAGCAGCCACATCCGCCCCCTCCTTCAGGGGGCAGAGCCACTATATTTGTCATGTAGATCAGCCACACTGTCACTGGAGACTCGGATCCAGCCATCCTCCCGGACATGGTAGAGGTTGACTGCGCCTCCCGAGTAGGCATCTCTATAGGTGGCTTGGTAGATGGCTCGACGGGCCAGATCATAGGCCTGTTCCACCTCTAGGTCATAGGAGTAACCCCGATCCATGACCCCATAAGCATACACAGAGCCAGAACCTACAGAGAAGGTGGCCCCCGAGATCCGGTTTCCTTCACTGTCCACATAGTAGAGGCCTGGAAAGAGAGGTGAGGTTAGCAGGAAAAAAATGACCATCTCTTTTGACACCTAAATTCATTCTCCAAGAAAAGTTCTCCATCCCTCCTGAAACCCAGGGGAGACCAACAGATAAACTGTTGGGGCGCCTGGGTGGCTCAGTGGGTCAGTGGGTTAAAGCCTCTGCCTTCAGCTCAGGTCATGAACCCAGGGTCCTGGGATTGAGCCCCGAATTGGGTTCTCCGCTCAGCAGGGAGCCTGCTTCCCTCTCTCTCTCTCTCTCTGCCTGCCTCTCTGCCTACTTGTGCTCTCTGTCTGTCAAATAAATAAATAAAATCTTGGGACGCCTGGGTGGCTCAGTTGGTTAAGCAGCTGCCTTCAGCTCAGGTCATGATCCCAGTGTCCTGGGATCGAGTCCCACATCGGGCTCCTTGCTCCGCAGGGAGCCTGCTTCTCCCTCTGCCACTCTGCCTGCCTGTGCTCTCTCTCTCTCTCTGACAAATAAATAAATAAAATCTTTAAAATAAATAAATAAATAAATAAATAAAACCTTTAAAAATAATAATAATAATACTTTGGGGTGCCTGGGTGGCTCAGCCGTTAAGCGTCTACCTTCGGCTCAGGTCATGATCCCAAGGTCCTGGGATCCAGCCCCACATTGGGCTCCCTACTCGGCAGGAAGCCTCCCTCTCCCACTCCCCCTGCTTGTGTTTCCTCTCTCGCTGTGTCTCTGTCAAATAAATAAATAAAATCTTTAAAAAAAAAAAGAAAGAAAGAAAGAAGGAAAGAAAAGAACATTTCTATAAAATTACTTGAAAAAAAAAAAATAGCTGGGGGCACCTGGGTGGCTCAGTCAGTTAAGCACCTGTCTTCAGCTCAGGTCATGATTCCAGGGTCCTGGGACTGAGCCCTGCATTGGGCTCCCTGCTCAGTGGGGAGCTTGCTTCTCCCTCTCCCTCTGCCTGCCACTCCCCTTGCTTGGGTCTGTCAAATAAATAAATAAAATCTATTAAAAAAAATAGCTGAAGGAATCAAATTAAATATTAAGATTCCTGGATTCTACCTCACATTATTACTGCTTTACTATCCTCACTGCATAACCAAAAAACAAGTATAATCCAAATGACTTAGGTTTTCTTTTTTTAAAGGTTTTATTTTTATTTATTTGAGAGAGAGAGAGAGAGAGAGACCACAAGCACAAGCAGGGGGAGCAGGAGATGCAGAGGGAGAAGCAGGCTTCTTGAGGAGCAAGGAGCCTGATACAGGGCTACATGCAACCGACTGAGCCACCCAGGCACCCCGTGACTTAGGTTTCAAGCACAGAATTGCAGGCACTGTGGAGATAATGTTTAAAACAATTCTAGCCCTGGGGTGCTAGGGGTGTTCTCTC
The DNA here is from genome assembly GCF_963455335.1 of Martes martes. NCBI lineage: Eukaryota > Metazoa > Chordata > Mammalia > Carnivora > Mustelidae > Martes > Martes martes. The sequence continues at coordinate 72,572,727 of NC_137894.1, forward strand.
TCAAATAAACAAAAGAGGGAGAAGCCTGCTTCTCCCTCTCCCTCTCCCCTTGCTTGTGTTCCCTCTCTTGCTGTGTCTCTGTGTCAAATAAACAAATAAAAACTTAAACAAAAAAACACTTATAAAGAAAAAAAACCAATCCTAGTCCTCAAAGCTTAGACTATCTGGGGGACAAGACACACACCGCACAGTAAGAGAGAGCCTAGAGTTCCAAATTATATCGCCAAGACCTGCACTGTCCAATATGGGAGCCACTAGCCATGTGTGACCACTGAGCATGTGAAATGAAGCTGGCACCACATGTTGAAGTGCTAACATTTTGGATCTATAAAATAAAATATATATTATTAAGATTTATTTATTTTAGGGGCACCTGGGTGGCTCAGTCATAATCCCAGGTCCTGGGATCGAGGCCCGCATAGGGCTCCCTGCTCTGTGGGAAGCCTGCTTCTCCCTCTGCCACTCCCCCCGCTTGGTCCCTCTCTCTGTCAAATAAATAAAATATTTCTTTTTTTTTTTTAAAGATTTTATTTATTTATTTGACAGACAGATCACAAGCAGAAAGAGAGGCAGGCAGAGAGAGAGAGGGAAGCAGGCTCCCCGCCAAGCAGAGAGCCCGATGTGGGGCTCTATCCCAGGACCCGGGGACCATGACCTGAGCCGAAGGCAGAGGCTTTAACCCACTGAGCCGCCCCAATAAATAAAATCTTAAAAAAAAAAAAAAGATTTATTTGTTTGAGAGAGAATGCATGTGCATAGAGGGTGAAGGGTCAGAGGGAGAGGGAGAGAGAATCCTAAGCCAACTCCAGGCTGAGTGCGACCCTGAGATCACAGCTGAAACCAAGAGTGGGACACCTAACTGACTGCATCACCCAGGCACTCCAAAATACAATATATCATTAAAGTTAATTTCTCTTTATCTTTAATTTTAAAAAATGTGGCTACTATAAAATTTAAAATTACATGTATGGCTCACACTTTATTTCCATTGGACAGTGCTGGTATAGATCAGGGGTTTGCCAGGCCAACTGCCCGTTTCTGTAAACAAAGTTTTACGGGGACACGGCCATACCCATTTGTGTACATACTGTCTATGACTGCTTTTATGCTAAAGCAGGAGAGTTAGGTAGTTGAAACAAAGACCATATGGCTTGCAGTCCTACATTATTTACTATTTGGCACTTTATGAAGAAATTAGCTAATATTTACTACAGATGAAGATTTAGACAAAGATTTTAATAAAATGTTTATCAATTCCAACTACCGGCTGGATCTTCCCAACAGGATGCCTTTGTCACTTCAGATTCAGACTTCCTATCCTCAAATATTTTCAGTGGTTCTCCATTACCAACCAAACTCATCTCTCTCTACTGCTCCACCAGCCCACACTGCCTCCCATGTTTTCAAGTTCTGCCTGCCAATAGGATCGTTATTTTTCTGTTCTAGTGGTTCCAATCTCTCACTGTGCATCAGAATCATCTAAGAAGATTTTTAAAAAGATGCCCAGGACTTACACCAGGTATTCTTTTCCAGTTGGTCTGGGGTGGGAAACAAGTATGGGACCTGTGTTTTAAGTTCTCTAGGTGATTCTAAAGCAATGCAGTTGAGAACCAAATGTTCACCAGTCTTCAGGTTCAAGTATTCCAATACCTACCCCAAACTAGTCCCTCCTCAGTCCCATGGCCACTACCTTGCCTAGTGGGCTCACTACAAGGTTCCTGTTTAGCTCTCTAGCTCTATGGATCACTACTCCTCTTCACACAACCTTAGTTCTGATTAAACTGGGCTTTTGGGGGTGCCTGGGTGGCTCAGTTAAACGTCTGCCTTCAGTCCAGGTCATAATCCCAGGGTTTCTGGATGAAACCCTGCATCAGGCTCTGTGCTCAGCAGGGAGCCTGCTTCACCCTCTCCCTCTGCCTGCCACTCCCCCTGCTTGTGTGCACATTCTCTCTCTCCCTCAAATAAATAAATATTTAAAACAAACAAACTGGGCTTTCGGTTACTCCTCCCAAACTGCATGCTTCATCCAGCCCCCTTTGTTCACCATGCTTCCCTTCTCTCACTTGCACATCCTATTCAACTGCCACTTATCCATGAAGTCGTCCTGAGTCCTGCCATCAGAAATAATCTTTTTCCTCAAAACTCCCTCAGCAGCATATCGGTTCTTTTACAAATGGCATTCATCTCATTTAGCCTCATGTTAAATAATCTGTAATCATTTTTCAGTCATCTGCTTTTTGAGGCAAGGGACTGACTCATCCTAGATGGGACATGCGGTAGGGAAGGGTTCTTGTGAAGGCATGATTTAGGTTATGCTCTAGCTTCTCAGGTTCTCTTTGCTAGCCAGCATCTGTACTCTCGTACACTGCTTCCGTCCCCTGGAACAGACCCAGTAGCTAAGGGTACGAAGCAACAGTTTCAAAACGCTTCCCTGGGCCACACAAAAAATGAATGGAGCTGTTCTTTCACACTTTTCCCAAAAAAGCATCTCAATTTCCAAAGTAACAAGCTATGCTCCTCTCTCACATCCACTTTTTTAATCTTCTTATTCACCCTCCACTGAACAGTGAACCGAGAGTTTCTAAAGCAAGTGGAAAAGTGCTGGGTATCCTGCAGTTGTTCGACAGAAAAAAACTAGGCACTCAGTAAACAGGTGAATGAATGAAGCAAAAACAAAAGGGAAGAATAAACTACTCAAGCATGGAGGGGGAAAATTATACAGAAAGTGACTAGCTGTATTCCAGCTTGATAAAGAGACATCCAAAACTGGTCGAAAAGCTGAGGTGCCGGGCAGGCTCAGTCTGTGTGGAGTGTGCTACTCTCGATCTCAGGGTGGTGAGTTTGAGCCCCACGTTGGGTGTAGAGATTATTTAAATGAATACTTAAATGAAACTTTAAAAAAAAAAAAAAAACTGATTGAAAAGGAACTGACATCAGATGCAAGGCTGAACTTCCTGGCAAGGTTTCTATATACTAAAAACAGAAAAAGGCTAAGGAATTTATTTTAAGAGATGACAGAATAGGACCTAGGGTGATTCTATCAAACAAGGAAAGCATCAGCCCTAAAGGCCCCTTCTTGGCCAAAGACTCCCTAAAGGAAAAAAGAAGAGAAATGACTAACTTCCTGTAATTAGAGTTTCACTGTCCAGGACAGTGGCCACTAGCAACATGTGGCATTGAGCACTTGAAATGGGACTAATGCACATGCCAAATGATATTTTAGGTGTTCTGGATTAAATGAATCATTACAATGTCCCCATCTTTTTACTTCTTAAATATATCCATTAAACAATTCTAAACAATTGTTATTGGGGCGCCTGGGTGGCTCAGTTGAGCATGCGCCTCTGGCTCAGGTCATGATCCTGGAGTCCAGGGATCCGAGCCCTGCACCTGGCTCACTCCTCAGCAGGGCGTCTGCTTCTCCCTCTCCTCCTCCTTCCCTGCTCGAGCTCACTCGCTCTCTCAAATAAATAAAATCTTTTAAAAAGTTATTTATTAATTATTATTATTATTAAGTAAACTCTACACCCAACGTGGAGCTTGAACTCACCACCCTGAGATAAGTTACATACTCCACTGATGGACCCAGCCAGGTGCCCCTCCATAAGACAATTTTAAATTACATGTGTGGTACACATTATATTTTTATTAGAAAGCACTGACTGGAGTTTTTATGTCTATTATCCAATTTAATTCCCAAATACACTCTTTGTAGGTCTTACCATTCTATGGGAGAGAGAAGGAGAAATATTATGTGCCAGGCATGCTTTACATGTATTACCTCCTTTAACCAACGCAACAGATGATGAAACTGACTGGGAAAATGAGAAGCCAAAGTAAGGTCACATGGGGTAGTCAATGACACAGCTAGTCTAAGCTCCATGCCCTCTTCTACACAGTAGTGCCTTCCTTGAACAAAGAGAAGAAAGGGTGGAGAACCTAATCAACACATCCCCAGCTCAGACTCAAAGCCCTTTCATTCACCTGTTCATCCAACCCCTCCTTCTCTGTAGTGCCAGCCCAAGAACCAAGTGCTTGCAGCTTAACTCACCAGGGCCTCTCTTATCCCAGCCACAGATCATGGTGCCCATGGACAGCCCCATGCCTTTATACTGATACACCATGTTGGCAAGCAGCTTGGAGGCAGCTGCTACCGAGATGCGTTCCTTGTTTCGAAGCTCATATATTCGACATTGCCGAGCCAACAGCCGCTCCCAGAAGCTGCAATCCGCTGCGCCCCCAGCCATGGTGCCCAGCAGGTAGGGATTGATCTCTATCACCTTCTTTACTGTCTGGGAGGCTATATAGGCACCAGCTGTGGCCCGAGAGTCCGCTGCAACAATGACTCCATGTTGAAACTGTTAAGATCAGAGGAAAACACAAAGCAGGTCACATCAGACCACAGAAACATCTCCTTTACATTTCTTTTTGCATCAGTGGAAAACCAGAATATCTCTGTCCTTTTACACTTCACAAAATGCTTTCCACATATTAGTATCAACTAAGCTTCACACAGATCCCACGACATGGTATAACCAGTATTAACTTCAATTTCATTTTATAGATCAGGAAACGAGTTCAATGAGATCCAATGACTTGCCCAAGGTCGTACACCTGGTTATTGTAAAACTGGATCAAGAATTCCAGTTGTCTGGCTCCGGCTACAGTGTTCCCTCCCACAATTCTTTCCCTCATCGCTTTTCAGTTACCCTTGCCTAATGGGGACCCAGTTTTTAAAACCTTTAGTTAATGGTTAAACATCCTTTCCTCTACCAATATTCGTTGCTTTGAGGCCTTCCCTTTCCTGAACCGAGTCATAGGCGTTGCCTAGGAATCAACCCAAGCGGCCTCGGGTTTCTTCTCCCCCTTAACCTCAGCCCCACGGTCCTACGGCTAGAGCAGAACCGAAGCCTCTCAGGTCAATGAGACAGCGAAACCACCGGGGTCGGGAGGATAGGCCCGAGGCTCCCACTACGCTCCGTGGTCGCGGCCCCCGCGGGCTCCGGTCCAGCCGGAAGGCCGGGAAGGTCGGCAAGGGCGCGGGCGCGCGGGTCTCAGCCCGGCGCGGCGGTTGGGTCCGCACCTTGAAGGCCAGGGTGGTGGTCCCATGAAGCATTTCGATTCTTGGCTCCTCCGCTACACCCCAGTTGGGCGCGGCCAGGGTCAGCCCATCGCTGGGACTCCCTGGACCCAGGTCCAGCAGATCCGCACGACCCCCGAGTCCAAAAAACCCGAGCCCGTTCACCGGCAGCGGCCTCTCCAACACGCTGGCCAGCGCCATGTCTAGTAAGGGCACAAGAAACTCGCTGCGAGAAGGCCTACCAAAGAGCAGCCGGGCAACGCCCCGCCGTCACAGCTTCACTTCCTATTAAAGCTATCCCAGGGAGGAGCCATTTTAACTGCTGGCAACCACGCCTCCAAAAACAAGAACCCGATGCCAGGGACTGTTTTCACCGAGGGGATAAAAATAAATGCCTTAAGTTCCTCTAAATTTTAAAAGGATGTTGTTGTCATCTTTACTTTCGTCAGGCAAGCAATACCGGATTAAATTCACCTCCAATTCATAGGAAGCGATCAGAAGCGTCTTTGTTGCGTAGGGGAAGTGAGGCCCGCCATCTTTGAGAAGGGCGTGACTAGTTGAAAATCCTTTTCAGAACCTTTAATACTAAGTCGTCCCCGCCCTGCCAGGTGTCCAAGCAATACTTTACATCTGGGCGGCTTTAGCATCCTATTAACGCAACTGAAGTTGCCATTTTGTTTAAGGGCACTCCGTAACACTGGGTAAAATAACGATGTACTCCGAGGCCATTTTCCTGTGAAGTCAGTTAACCCCCAGTAGTTTGTGGTAAAAATTGCAACAAAATAAAAATGCTATACCTCTTGTTGTTTGATAGCATTAATCGCCACACTAACCAACTTCTGTAACATAACCAGTTTTTAAGATTTAATATTCTCTTTACTCCCACCCTGTGGTGGAAATTCTAATAAGTAATGTATTGCCTAAAAGGCAGAAGAATAAAGAAGGAAACGTATGGGACCCAGTTAACCCACAAACCAGATTCTCAGTTCAGCTCCGAATAACTGAGTCAATAGTCATTTACCATCTCAGAGCCTGGAGGAGGGCTGACGATCCGTAAAGATGTACCAAGAGGTTCTCTAACTTAGGCTTGCTAAGACAAGGTCTTTATTAATACAGGAATGTGATATTTATCACTGTCTCTCCCTCTCTCCACCCACCTTCATTTTTCAACCCTTTGGGGACCCATAACAAACAAGGAAGTGAGCAAATGTATGAAATGTTGCCTCCTGCTTTATGGTTCTATGAAGTCAGTGTCTGGCCTTCCTTGTTGGATTCCAGCAGCAACATTCATCAATATCTAAATTCCCCTTTCCTCTGATGCCCAACCCAGCCCCTCCTCTTCCCCAGCAGACTCTGACTCTGCATATGTTGTATTTTTAATGCTGAAATTTGGCAACCCTTTCCAAGCCCAACCATCAGAATGTAATGAAGCAGAAGATCTTTATCTGCGTCTCACACTTGGATGGTGTGGAAAATTCGGAGTGGCTCCGTTTATAGAGCAGGTATTATTTTGCCGTCCCCCCTGCAATGCAACTTGTCCTCCTCCTGACTCTCCCCTGTGGTTCGTTCACACTGCCACTAATAGCATTTGTACCTCTCTTAAGACACTTTCACATTTTAAAGTGATTGGTTGTAAGTGTACTTGACTGCGAGTTTCTAAAGACAGGTATTTCTCTACTGTTCATCTCTGCGCCCACTGTATGCTTAGTAAATGCTTGCCAAGTGAATTCAGGAGAGAATGGTAACAATGTTCTTCCAGTCGCAGAGGCTTGAAGCCCTGGCCATCTTTGACAACTCCCCTTCCTTTCCATCACATTCCGTAAGTTGTCAAGTCCTGTTGATTCTTCCTCTACAATGCTTCTCATTTGTTTTGTTTTGTTTTTCATTGCAACTGATACCACCTTTTGGCTTCTTATTTCCTCACTCCTGAATTACTGAAATATTCTTCTAACTGATTTTCTGGGCCCAAACTGTACTCTCTAATTCATTTTGCATAGTACCAGATTAATTTTCCTAAAACGCCCTCTTAATCTTATCTCTTGCCTGCTTAAAAATGTTCTCTAAGATTCAGCTCCTCGGTATGGCATTCAAGGCGTTCCATAATCTGTTCTCAACTTACTTTGTATTAGTTCTCTAGATAGATAGATAGAGATATATGTATATCACCTGTCACCCTCTCTATCTGTATCTATATATAGAGATACATGTCAGGCAGAGAAAGACAAATACTGTATGCTCTCACTTGTATGTGGAATCTAACAAAGCCAAACTCCATATGAACAGAGAGTGGATTGGTAGTTACCAGGGGCTGTGGAGTAGGGGAAACGGGGAGATATTGTTCGAAGGGTAAATACACATCTCCAGTTATAAGAAGTTGTGGGAATCTAATGTACAGTATTATGATTATAGTTAATGATGCTAAATTGTATTCCGTAGTTGAAAGTTGCTAAGAGAATAGATTTTATTTTATTTTTAAAGATTTTATTTATTTAACAGAGAGAGACACAGTGAGAGAGGGAACACAGCAGGGGGAGTGGAGAGGGAGAAGCTTCCTGAGGAGCAGGAAGCCTGATGCGGGCCTCGATCCCAGGACCCTGGGACCAGGACCCGAGCCAAAGGCAGACACTTAATGAGCCAACCAGGTGCCCCAAGAAAGTAGATTTTAAATGTTCTCACCACCACCACAAAAATGGTTAATTATATAAAGTGAAGGATGTGTTCATTAACCTTATTATGGTAAACATTTTGCAATATATGCCTGTATCAAATCATCACACTGCACACCTTAAACTTACATAATGTCATGTCTCAATAAAGAAGGTTTGGGGGAGAAAAAAATGATAAGTGTTGTAGTTCAGAGGTGAGAGAGATCAATATAGCTTGGGGTGAGGTGGGGAGATCAGGAAGGCATGCTAAGGAAGTGTAGATTCATTTCCCTAAATACCGTGTGGATCCCATTGCTCCTCAAACCAACAGCCTCACCTCTCTCAGACCACACCTGAGAAGGGTTTTCAAAACAGATGATACTCAAGCCAGGCTTTGAAGAATAGGATTCAGATAGATGAAGGAGAGGAGCATCTGGCTGGTTCAGTCAACAGAATGTGATTCTTGTCCTTGGGGCTAAGTTCGAACCCCACACTGGGTGTAGAGATTACTTAAAAATAAAATCTTAGGTTTAGTCGTTAAGCATCTGCCTTCGGCTCAGGACATGGTCCCAGGGTCCTGGGATCGAGCCCCGCATCGGTTTCTCTGCTCAGTGGGGAGCCTGCTTCCCTTCCTCTCTCTCTGCCTGCCTCTCTGCCTACTTGTGATCTCTGTCTGTCAAATAAATAAATAAAATCTTAAAAAAAAAAAAAATCTTGGGCACCTGGGTGGCTCAGTCAGTTGAACAGCTGCCTTCAGCTTGGGTCATGATCCTAGGTCCTGGGAGGAAGAACCAAGTAGGGCTCCCTGTGCAGGGGAGAGTCTGCTTCTCCATCTCCCTCTGCCCTCCCAACTCATGCTCACTTGCGTGCTCTCTCTCAAATAAATAAATAAATAAATAATGTTTAAAAAAATAAAATTGAAAAAAATAGATGAAAAAAGTAGATGAAGGGGAGGTGTGAGATGTGTTAAGAACGGTGTGAAAGAGGTTGTGGTGGATAGATCAGGATGGGACCATCGTGGGCCTTAAATGCCAGCCTGGCGAGGAGAAGGTGGTTTGGGTTTGATCTTGTAGCCCTTCAAGATTTCTTAGTAGAGAAGACACGTTAGGAAAACATGTCAGTGTGGAGGGTAAGATTAGAGGGGAGACTAGAGGGTGGCCAATTAGAAGGCCATTCAACTGTCCACATCTGACTTGAGAATGGATTAACTGAAGGAGATGACAATCCATCCATATATACAACATCTAAGGCTTAGTCTTTAAAAACAGGAGACATACTTATCTCTCCAGTAAGAGTCACATGTGGTCTTGTGCAAAAGAAAGGAGAAAGACTGGTTGGACTTTAGTGTGATCTCCTGGTTTCTCCAGTCCTCCCATGACATGTTTGCACTTGCCTTTAGTACTGACTCTATAGCCCCACCATCATGGTATCCAGGGGGCTCCAGGCTCTTTCCCTTGTGTGTGGGTCTGTTTCTTTGACTAAGCCCATTTCCACAGCACCCCTTTGAGCTGCAGGCTTTCGTAAAATATACTCCAGATGGTGTTGGAAGTAGTTAAGTCTTGTCACGCTGCCCCAGTCTACTTCGTCTTTCTGAAGGGCCAGCGGTCCTATCCCTTGCCCACCCCTGGTTGGTCTAAGACTTAGACTCAGCCTAATGGGGACAAGGTCAGTTGTTTGTTTTGCCTTGGAACTACAAACAGCTCTCCTGCTATTGTGAACTACTGGGCAGAAGGGGGACCGGGAGAGGGAAGGCCATTAGATACTTTCAGCTACATCCTCGGAAGTTTCCCACAACAGAGAAGCTATACCAATAGAAACTGTCAGGAATGCGGTCTTCATGCAGATGGAAGTTCATATGCACCTTCGAAACAAAGGAGAAGGAGAGCTCCATGTTCTAGTTTCCTTTCACCCAGGTCCCTCTGTACCCTGCCTTTCTGGAAGGTATTTGAGCACCCCTCCCCCTCCTGCTCTCCATCCATTTCTTTTTCTCCTGACTAGAAAGTCAAAGTGTGAGCTGAGCATTAGAGTTCCCTGGCCTCAAACCCCTGAAGAGGGAACCCGACGTCAAAGGCCCCTGCCTTGGGTGCCTGGGTGGCTCAATTTGCTAAGTGTCTGCCTTCGGCTCAGGTCAGGATCCCAAGGTCCTGAGATCGAGTCTGCATCAAGCTCCCTGCTCGGTGGAGAGCCTGCTTCTCCCTCTACCTCTCCTGCTCCCCCTACTTGTGCTTCTTCTCTCTCTCAAAGAAATAAAATCTTAAAAAAACAAACAAAAAACAACTCCTGCCTTGGTGGGTTCACAGCAATCTTCTTCTTCTTTTCTTTTCTTTCTTTTTTTTTTAAAGATTTTATTTATTTATTTGACAGAGATCACAAGTAGGCAGAGACACAGGCAGAGAGAGAGAGGAGGAAGCAGGCTCCCCGCTGAGCAGAGAGCCTGATGCGGGGCTTGATCCCAGGACCCTGAGATCATGACCTGAGCCGAAGGCAGAGGCTTAACCCACTGAGCCACCCAGGCGCCCTTCTTCTTTCTTTTTTAAGATTTATTTATTTATTTATCTAGATTTATTTATTTATTTAGAGAGCATGAGCCGAGGGAGGGGGTAGAGGGAGAGGGAGAGAGAATCCAATGAGACTCCATGCAAAGTGCAGACCCTGACGTGGGGCTTGATCTCATCACCCTGAGATCATGACCTGAACGGAAATCAAGAGCTAGACATTCAACTGACTGAGTTACCCAGGTGTCCCTCTCTCAACAGCTGGGAGCTGCTGCAGGGGCTGCGACAGAGGCTCATCTGTCTTTGCATGTCCAGTGCCCCCCACAGGAGAAACAAGAGGGACCCAGCAGTGCTCCTTCCACTCATGCCTCCTTTCCTCTGAAGTCAACCCACTGCCCGCCCCACTCCAGGTGCTGGGAGGATGATAGATGGGAGACTCCTTGGGTGACACTCAGGTGTGTCACCAGCGGCGTCTTCCCAGCAATGCAGACTTCCCTGGCCTCCTCCTGTCTCTCCTCAGCCATCCTCTGAGCAAGTGGAGGCCGCTGCTCAGGGCAGTCCCAGAGCCTGATTTGGAAGTAGGGAGAAGTGAAGCCATAGATCACCTGTCCCTCTGTGCCCTTCTGGCTACAGCCCAGCGTCTCCACAGCGTCCCTCCCCTCCCCAACTCCAGCCCACAAATCCCTGCCTTGCTCCTTCCAGCCATCACTCAGCCCCAGGGATGGCTCTGCAGGATGTGTGCAAGTGGCAGGCCCCGGACACCTCGGGACTGTCGCCTCACCTGCCTCAGGCCGGCGGCTGGGCCGTGCCCCCGGGTTGTGACCCTCAAACCTTCCTGCGGACGCATGGCCCCAGGCTGGCCCACGGCACCACCACCTTGGCCTTCCGCTTCCGGCACGGAGTCATCGCCGCTGCGGACACCCGGGCGTCCTGTGGCAGCTACGTGCAGTGCCCGGCCTCGCGCAAGATCCTCCCGGTGCACCGGCACCTGCTGGGCACCACGTCCGGCACGTCGGCTGACTGTGCCACGTGGTACCGCGTGTTGCGGCGGGAACTGCGGCTGCGCGCCCTGAGGGAGGGGCAGCTGCCCAGCGTGGCAGGGGCCGCCAGACTCCTGTCGGCCCTGATGTCCTGCTACCGGGGGCTGGATCTCTGCGTGGCCACAGCGCTGTGTGGTTGGGACCGCTCGGGCCCTGCCCTCTTCTATGTGGACAGTGACGGCACCCGCTTGCAGGGGAACATCTTCTCGGTGGGCTCTGGATCTCCCTACGCCTATGGCGTGCTCGACCGCGGCTACCACTACGACATGAGCCCCCAGGAAGCCTATGCCCTGGCTCGCCGCGCTGTGACCCACGCCACCCACCGCGATGCCTACTCAGGGGGCTCTGTAGATCTTTTCCATGTGCGGGAAAGCGGATGGGAGTATGTGTCGCGCAGCGATGCCTGTGTGCTGTACTGGGAACTGCAGAAACTTCCGGAGCCAGAGAAGGAAGAGGAGGAGGAGGAGGAGGACAGCCAGGACCAGGCTGAGCCTGCCACCCTGCACAGAGACTCCAGGATGGCAGCAGAGACTGAGATGCTGTGAGAAGCAGCAGGACTTGGGGGGACCTTGGCCAAGGGAGTGGGTGGGAGGATAGGCATGGGGGTGGGGGTGGGGAGAGGAGACTCACAGCATCTGGCTCCAGTACACAGGGGTCCCCAGCTCCATTTGTTCTAGATCTCCATCCCTTTCTGCCTCCCAGTGCTGTGGGTGGCTCTGTCCAACATGTTCCTCTGGATGCCCAGTGGATTGGTCCAGCCTCCTTTCCACCCCCAAGTTCTCCATGAATAGTCCCTGTGTGCCTGCTGCACGCCAGACGTGGAGCTAGGTGCCAGACCCTCTTTCTCACCACTGTCTTTGCCGCCTTTCCCCACCTGATCCCCGCTCTCTTTGCCTCCCCTTTCTGTATCTCAGCTTCAGAGTCTTTGTCACTTTGTCACCTTGGTGAGGGGGGTCACTGGGGGTGGAGTAAGGTGGGGCGAGTGGCCCAGAGCACCCAGGTTGGGGAGGGGGGGCAGGGCAGCACAGACCTTATGAGGGGGTCTTTTCCCCCTGCCCCAGAGGGATTCTAAGGACTACAATCACTATTCCTTCTGAATGCCCTTCTCGTGATAACTCTGAGGTAAAAATTATCCTTACTTTGCGGAAGAGGAAACAGCTTCAAAGGGTTATGTGACTTGCCAGGGTCACACAGTAAGTGGCAGAGATGAGGGTGGGACCCCGCCTTCCAGGCCTTTGCTCCAGAGTTCTGCTCCTTCAACACAGCTCTGTCCTCCCAGGTCCTATTTCTTGCCTTGTCTTTCTGCCCTAGGCCCTTTAGGCATCTGGGAGTGAGGGGGAGGGGAAAGAGCTGGGCCAAACCCCTGCCTGGTGGGCAGAGGAGCCCAAGGGCCTGGAGGGTGGCCACCCCCGCCCCAGGACCTGGAGCCATGGTCATCGCCTACTGGGAGCTCTGGTCTTCAGACCCTGTCACTGCTGAGGCCAGACTTCTTTCCCTCTTTCCCCTTCCTCCCTTCTTTCCTTTGCCTTCTTTCCAGCCTTTCCTTCCTGTCACTTCCTCTGGGGAAGGAAGAAAAGAGGGAGGTGGCTGTGCCAGTGGGAACTGTTGGGCTAGCACATCCTCTCCTGCCCTTCCTGCCCCTCTTCCAGCTCCCCTATAAGCCCTGACTTGGCAAGGCTGGCTGCCAGTTCCAGGGGGGCCACCTTCCCGGCCCTGCTCCTCCCCAGGCAAACTTGAAGGGGGGTGGGCGGGAAGCACAGTCAACAGAGAGACAGGACTGAATGGAGGGAATGTTGCTGAACCTTCTTTCTCTCATCCCACTCCTGCAGAACTTCCAGGCCCGAGATTCACAGCCCCCTTTCCTCTCTCCTGGAAACCTCCTCTCAGCCTGCCGCCCAGCTCTGAGCCCCAAGCCCCAACTCTGGACTCCCTGCTTAGAATTCCTCCAGGCTGGAGCTGGCCTGACTAAGAAACCCCCAGGTTCTGGCCTTCGGGGCATGATTAGGGAGGAGGGAGGAAAGGCCAGGGAGTCTCAGGAAGGAAAGCTGTGGAGGCAGTGGAGGCTGAGGGAGGAAATTGTGGTGGGGGAGGAGGAGCAGCAGAAAATTGCCTCCTACAGGAGGGCTAGCATTTGAGAGTCAGGGTCCAGGAATCTCATCGGTGGCCTCAACAGCAACCCTTCACCCCCCTGTCCATTCTTTAGTCTCTGGGGAGAAGGTGCAGAGCTCTGGGAATGATAGGCAGAGCTCAGGGACCCCCCGGGGCCAGCCTAGTCCTGGAAGAGCACAGGAGGAAAGCTTTTTTTTTTTTTTTTTTTTTAAAGATTTTATTTATTTATTTGTCAGAGAGAGAGAGAGAGTGAGCACAGGCAGACAGAGTGGCAGAGGGAGAAGCAGGCTCCCCGCGGAGCAAGGAGCCCGATGTGGGACTCGATCCCAGGACGCTGGGATCATGACCTGAGCCGAAGGCAGCTGCTTAACCAACTGAGCCACCCAGGCGTCCCCCAGGAGGAAAGCTTTTGCCCAGGGTTCAAGGACATGATGGACTCGGGCATAAGAGGGTGCATCTCCAAGTGCAGAGACATACGTGGATCTGTGTCCTGGTGTAAGTGAGGGCCCCAGTAGAGGTGTGTGCACATGAGTGTGCTAGAGGATGCATGGCAGTTCCTGTGTACAGAGACAAGGAAGAGACTGGAAGAGAAAGAGTAAACACCTGGATAAGGAGTGCAGCCCCTCTTGGGAGAGAAAGCCAGGCCTTGTCACTTATTTTGGAGAAATGGTCCAACACGGAGAGGAAGTGGGGGCAGAGCTTTTTCGTATTAGTTCCCCACTTCTGCATTGTCACACCCCTATCCTGAAGCCCCAGGAAGGAGAAACAGTGGGTATGTGTATATGTGGTGGGGAGCTTGCAGCCCAGGGGTGTTGCCTTAGCATGGTCTTAGGCTCAGAAACTGCCTGCAGCTCACCCCCTGGGATGCTCTGCACCCTTCCCCTCCCCACAAACAGGGGAAGGAGGACTGAACACACATACAGGGGAAAATAGGAAGGGATACCCTCCTTCTCCTGTCACCTAGCCCCTTCTCTTCCTTCTCCTTTCCTTCCACAGTCCTGCCCCTCTTCATTCCCTTTGACAGGTTCTGTCTTTCAGGATGATGAGGTATTTGAGACCAGACATAAGCCCAGGGGTCTTGCTGACAGGCCTGTTACTCTATGTCCTGTGTTTCCCTCCAAGTTTACCAAGTCAGAGTTGGGGCCCAACCTCAGGGTGCGGGTAGGGAGGGCTGGGAGAGCAGGAAAAGGCCGCACCCCACCTAGGAATGGCCCATGGGTCAATCCCTCACTGCTTTCCACTTATTCCTGAAGGCTGGTTGCAGATGTTGGCATGAGAGCAAAGGGGCAGAGAGCTTGCCTATCCTGCCCCCAAACAGAAAACCCTGTCCCTGACACCACACTTGGGGTGTTGGCTCCTGATCATCTCCTTCGGGGGACAGCCAGCCTGCTCTTGCTTGGGCCTTTGGCCAGTTGGGACTCCAGTTCCAGTTCCCTTCACAGAGTAAAGGACAAGTCCAGCCCCAGGGGCAAGGGTCCTGTTCTCCTGGCACCTGGTTAATCAAGCAGGCATGAAGGTGTGAGAGAAGGCATCTTCCCATTGGAGCAGTTCCCCCCATGGCCAGCACCCCACACTTGGAGGGGAGGGCCAGGAGGCTCTGTCTGGACCCATCATCACCACGCACCTCCAGGAGCCCTGCCTGGAATTAGGACCTCCCTTCTCTGCTCAGGGAGCGCACACTGAGAAACGAAGGCCTCTGCTCAGCTCCCATGCCAGTTGACTTTGATTCGACTCTTGGGCCCCCTGAGAGCTCACCCCTGGTCCCTCTTCCTCTCCCTATGTGTTCCATGGAGAGTAAGACCAGGACTGGAGAGAATTAAAGGTGGGGTCACTGGGCCCAGAATCAGAGTGACTATGCCATCTCAGCCTGGCCCACCCTCTCCCACCTGGCACGGAGAGGACGGCTTTCCTAGTCTAAAAGCCAGCTTCCTCTCTTAGTCTTTTATCTCCCCCCCTCTCTTCTCAGGAGCTCTCACCCCAACTTCTCCTTGCCACCCTCCCCTCTGGCCAATCCCCTTAATTCCCTTGGACATTTTGAGACCAGCAAGGAACAGAAGAGTCACAGTGGGGGTACTTACTCCCTCCTCAGGCTAGAGGGACTTGAGTGGACTGCCCTCCCAAAAAAGAAAGGAGTGGACTGCCCCACAAAGAAGAAAGGAACCAGCAGGGTTGGGTCAGGCCTCTCCTTCCACCCTTTGGCATAGAGAAGCTCTGCACAGAAACCCACATGCAGAACTGGAAACAGGGCTCCAGCTTTAGAAAATAAAGTGTTTGTTTATTATGAAATTAGAGATGGAGGCCCCTCCCCTTCCTCCCTTTTTCCCCTTCCCCAGCTGCCTCCCTCTTTCCTTTCCTTCCCCTCCCCTCCCCCTGGGGCCTGGGAAGCACACAAGACAATGCCCAGAGCTGGGATGCCCAGGGCAGGCCCACAGCTGTGCAGAGCTCCAGGGAGGCGGCCATGTGGGGGACTGGAGCTCTTGCCCTGGGAGGTGGGCTGGCACCCTCTCTCTGCTGGAGGCCGGTGGAGCCAGGATGAGGCCATGAGTGATGGATGGAACCATGCGGGCAGGTCTGTAAAGACACGAGAGCCAGGGGTTCTAGGCAGTGAGTGGAGGAGGGCTTCAGGCCATCCCTCTGCTCCCTCTTCCCCCTTAATTAGGGGCACTGACCTGGGGCCAAACATCCCCCTGCAGGAGGGTGGGCAGCAGTGGCTGGAAGTTTCTCTTGCTTTTGGGATGGACAACAGAAATAACTGAAAAGCCAGTCACAGGGACTGGAGAGAATGAAGGCAGATGTGGGCAGGAGACAGACACAGAGCATGTGTGTGGGCAAGGGAGACAGAGAGAGGGTGTGGGAGAGATTTAGAACCCAGCAGACAAAAACAGAGTCACGGAGAGAGTGGAATCACAGTGAAGGAACAGAGATTCAGAATCGAACCACACAATCCAGACCCAGACAGGAGAGTGTTACAGAAAGAGACAGAGATCCCTGGAGGGAGACAAACCAACAACTTGGGAGGAGGGAGGTAAGAAGGAGGTTGCCCTGGGGAAGCTGGGAAGAGGGACACCGGGAGGAGAGGAGGCCTGGGGGGCTCGCCCCCAGGCTGCTGCCGCCTGCCTGGAGCCCAGGGGCTGGGGGCTCACTCAGAGGGCCTGTGAGGGGTGCCCCACCGCAGCGGGCAGGGCTGGGGCCCGCTCTTAGGGGGCCGGGGGCTCCTTGGCCCCGTACAACTCGGCCAGGGTGCGGAAGAGCGGCCCCCAGTCGTCCAGCGGCTCGGCGGGGCCGAGGGCGCCCCCCGCCTCGCTCCCGGAGCCCAGGGAGCTGAGCGAGCCGCAGGAGGAGCCGCGACCCTCGTAGCCGTACACCTGCACCGAGTCGTAGGGTGGCACACTGGGGTCGTCGTCCGCCTCGCGGAGCCGCAGCGCCAGGAGCTGCGCGACGTCGGCGGGGCCGGGGGGCCGGGGCTGGCGGGGTGCCCGGGCCCGGGGCAGCACGTCGCGGCGCGCCGGTGGCCCGGGGTTCGGCGGGGCCGCCCCGTCGGGGTTCTGCAGGGCGCTGATGTCGAAGGCCTCTGTGTCCTCTTCGCCGCCTCCCTCGTCGTCATAGGTGATGATGTTCTCGCGGACGTCCTCCTCCTCCAGCACCATCAGCGCTTCCTGCTTCTGCCGCCGCAGGGCCACGAAGAGCACCACCAGGGCTGGGAGAGAGGTGCACACAGGCCTGCTGAGCCTGCGGGGTCCCCGGGAGCACAGTGGCCTGCTTCCTTTCTGGACCGCGCCCAGGTTGGGAGACAGAGGAAACAGTGTGGACGGGGTTGGCAAGACCTGGGTTTGACACCTGGCAAGCCTCGTCTGGGGCCTGACTTCACCCTGCACTCGTCGGGTGACTGTGGGAAGTTGCTTCACTTCTCTGAACCTCTTTGACCCTTAGAGGGCTGGTGTGGAAAACAGGGAAAATGAATTTCCCCCTTAGGACTGTTGAAAGGATGAATCCGAACTAGCACAAGTGATGTGCCGGGCACCACGTGCCACCCAGTCAGGCTTCAATAAACGTTTCTTAAGGCTTCTGGCTAGCATTGTGGGTTGGTAATGTCAGGGATGTGAGGCCATAGCTCTTCTCTTGGACACACAAGGGAGTGGGAAAATCCGGGCATGGGGCTTTTCTTCAATCCCTAGGGGGGGACTTCCCTAGATCCAGGGACCTGGTCCCTCTCTTGACCCCCTACAGGCTCAGACCCCACATCGATGTCCCGAGGTGGTCCGACTCACCAAGCAGGGTGCCCACACAGGTGACGATGGCAAGCAGGGCCCCAGTGCTGAGCCCGGCCGGTGAGAGCTGAGCCTCGGGCCGGCAGGAAGCCACCGAGCCATCGGGCCGGCAGCGGCACACGCTGACAGTCACTGTGGCGGTGCTGCTCAAGGCTGGCTGCCCCCAGTCCCACAGTTCTATGGGAACCAGATAGGGTGCCTGGCGGGGCGGAGCAGGGCGAGAGGGCAGCAGCAGGCTGGCGGAGCCATCTGTGGGAGAGGGAAGGTGTGGGGCCCCTTCCTGAGACATGGTCCCAGTAGGGTGGGCGCGGCCCAGGGAGACAGCTTCCCATGGGGAGGGTTGGCAAAGAGCAAATGGTGTGCACATCCACATCTACCTTCTGTCAGGTGGAGGGCCCAGATGTGGGGGCGGCGGTGAGGCAGGCCAGGCTAGGGGGTGGTAGGGGAGCAGGAGAGCATGGAGGCCACCCACCTCGGTTGTCACGGACAGTGAAGTTGGCATCAGGGCCCAGAGGACCTTGAAGGGAGACACGGCTACTGTTGCCCACCTCATCTCTGTCCAGGGCCCGGATGACCTGAATCAACTGGGAGGAAGAAGACAGGCCTTGTATGGAGTGGGCAGTGGGAGGTCTTAAGGTCCTGAGCCCTCTGCCACAGTGGCTCACCTGGCCGGGGGCTGCTGAATCACACACAAAGGTGTCGTAGGGCTCAGCCAGCTGGGGGGCGTTGTCATTCTCATCCAGGATCTGGATGGCCACTTGCACGCGGGAGGCCTGTGCAGAGCTGTCTGAAGCCAGAACATGACACACACAGTAGTTTACGTGCAACATGCACGGTGTGTGGGCATGGATGCCCCATGTAGCACCCAGCATATACACGTGTCACGCAGGCGCACACGGGGCAAATGGTGTGAGACGAACGGAACACCAAGAGTATATAACAATATTCAGGTGGGGGCCAAGATAAGTGCAGTGTGGAAGGTACATTCCATGGAGGGGCGGAGCACCCAGGACAGGCATACGTGTGCCATAAATGAAAGGTGGACAGAAGGTGCATACAGGATGCATGCAGGCCACAGTCATGAAACAAACGCATTCATACCACATATTCGATGTACACTCAGCATTTATAACTAAGACAACATACATAGAGTGGGTGTTGGATATACACCATGCATTCAGTGTCACCCCCATCCCAGGGTTGAGAGGATGCATTTTCATACATAGCACCCGTGAGACAGACAGACAGACACACACACACAAACACACATGCCCCATCAGCAGTAGGAAGGCTACGGTATAGCCATGAGTAGCACTTAGACTTGGCCTTGGAGAGCCAAGCCAGCCTGGGCCACAGCCAGACACAGGCCCCCTTCTTCATGCGACCCTTCATCAGGTTATTCCCCGTCATCACCCTGACTTGCTCCTCACTGCCAATGCCATCCAAGGAAGAATGGAAGACGGGTATCCCTGCCCAGGCTGGTGCTCACTTCTCCTGGCTGAGCCTCCCAGACTCTTTAGTCCTCTCCCAGGTGGGGAGAGAGCTGGCTGGCCCCAGGGAGAGGGCCAAGGTCCCAGCCTGTGCAAGGGAGGCTTGCGTGGGCTCCCTGGCTAAGGGTTCGGGGCTCCATTCCTTCTCTGCAATAAGGTTCCTAGGCCCACTAGTTGATCTTAGGGTTCGCTGGAGAGCAGGATTTGGTGGGAGGGTGAGAAGACAGAGAGGGAAACACACACACACACACACACACACACACACAGATGGCTAGCTATGTATACACAGGCAACTCCAAACACTGCATACACACAGGGACATTCACACATGCAACACCACGTAACACACAGCGACGGGGCCATAAACATGACATTCTACACATAAGAGGCAACATGGTGGCAGGGATAAGTGCTCTGACTCCACAGCCTCATAGGGTCTCAGGCTCTGCCCCTTCACAGCAGCATAACCTTGGGTAGCTACCTAACTTCTCTTTGTCTGAGTCTCCTTATTTTCGAGTGGGGAAGTAATCATACCTCCCTCATAAAGCTGTGGCGGTGATTACATTAAGCGATCCACATTTGGTAACTAATTTGGTACGCAGTAGAACAGTACTTGGTACACAATAAGTCATAAATTCTTTGTCTGTGAATACTCACATACACAAAATGATATCTACAAACAGCCACCTGTACCAATCCTTTTGCACAAACATTTGCACAAACATTCTATCTGCTCAACTACACACACAAATACGTGTGGGTATATATGAACTGTTACACGCATGGAATTATACACACACGTAGGTCTGCACTCACATGTGCACATACATAGAGCTCTTCGCTGCCCTGTACAAACATTTCATGCGCACAATGACAGTTCCCAGAGACAGGACACAGAAGGCAAATGCAGGAGGCCCTGGGGTGTGAGCAGGAGTGATAAGGGGAGGTTCGCAGAGGGAAGGGAGGTGTTCCTGCCTCCACAGGCCATGGCAGCCCAGAGGCAGCCAAAGCATGCTGCTGGCAACTGGTGGCTGACAGGGGCAGGAGCTGGCCGTCTCCCCTGCCTTGAGGGCTCTCTGCAGGGCATCTTGGGGAGGGGCTGCTGGAACCCCCCCAATCAGCCTCCAGAGGAGGGGCCCAGCCCTGCCCTGGCTTCAGCCCGAAGCAGACAGCGGGGACGGCAGGGTCTGCCAGGGTTTCCCAGGACTCAGGAGTAATTTGAGGTTTCCCAGTTGGGGAGAGTCAGGTATGGGAGTGAATTTAAAGTCAGGGCAATACGCAGACAGATGCATTGTGCCCAGGCAAGCCCAGCCTCAGAGACCAGGAAGCCCGCCTGGCAGTGGTGATCCAGGCTGGGAAGGCAGCCCTGTACACTGGTGAGGCCTGGTGGCAGTGACTGCCTCCCCCTTCCCTGCTCAGGGACAGCTCCTCTGCCAGGCGCCTGCTGCCTTCCCCGTCTCCTGGAGGTCCCGGACTCCTCACCAAGCTCCGTGGCCAAGACCGTGAGGTTGTGCCAGACGCGAGCCTCGCGGTCCAGAGGCACCACCGTGCGGATGGTGCCGTCTTCAGGCTCGATGGAGAAGCAGCGCTCTGGATCCGAGTGGGGGAGGATGGAGTATCTGGGGAAGATGGAGCGGAGCTGGAGGCTGATCTGTGGGTAGCACTGGAGCTTGCTGCTAGGCCTCCCCCCCTTCTGTTCGTCTTTCTGGGCCTCTTGGCTCTTCCGGGCAGAGGGCCCGAGCTCACTGGGCTGAGCATGCCCAGGGTACCCAGAGCCATGATTCACATTAGGGTCCCCTTAAAAGACAAATGGCTTGGGGAAGTTATGGACATTAAACGCCGGTCCTAAGACTCAAGGGGACTGAGTTTCCTGGTGGGGGAGAGACTGAAAGAGGTGGAAGGGGGTAAACAGCCCGTCTTTCTGACTTTTGGGGTCTATTCTAGGGATCCAGAGACCCTAGGCTTGCTCTGCCTCAGACCAGCTGTGTGACCTTGGGAGAATTGTTTAACCTCTGTTTACTCAACCAAGATGGGAGTGACACCAGCACCTCCCTCATTTCCGTGGCCGGGATGCTGAAAGGTGGGAAGAGCGGCTCTTCTCAAGCAGACAAATCTGGATTCGAGTCCCAGCCCTGCTGCTTCCTGACTGTGTGACCTTGGGCAAGGAACTTAAGCTGTCCGGGCCTGGCCTCTAAAACGACTGGGGACGACCGTGCCTACTTCACAGGCCCGTTGTGAGAACTGAATGTTCCCAAGTGGGTAAAGTGTGCAGCGCCAAGGGAGTGACCAGTTGTGGTAGCCGGCCATCCAGCAAGAGCGCACATCAGAGGCGCTTGCATCTGCCTGCACCGCCACTGGGAGGTGCCACTGCTATCCTCCCCTAGGGATGGGTGGAGCTGGGGGGGCGGAGCTAGCCGGGTCCTCCAGGCCTTCCCAGGCCCTCAGCCCTGCAGGGAGGGAGACCTCTGCCAGGAGGTGCCCAACCTCGGTGGGAATAGCCTGCCACTGGACTCCTCCCCCGAGGCCCGGCCCTTCCCCTACCCCGCCCCAGCTCACCTGATCGGGCTGGCTGGGGAATCCAGGTCCGCTGCTGAGACCTGGCCCACCAGTGTCCCGGGAGCTTTGTTCTCAGGCACTGCCAGGTGATAGGCAGCCTGGGAGAAGGCAGGTGGCTCTGGGGCGTCCTGCACAGCCACACGCACGGAGGCCACGTCCTTGAAGGGCCCTCGCCGCAGGTAGGCTGGGTCAATGAGGGTGTTGGTGGCCTCCACGCGGAAGGAATAGGAGCGCCGGGTCTCGAAGTCCAGGGGCTGTGGGGAGAGGAGGTGTGCTGACTAAGGCACGTGGAGACCAGGGCAGGCCCCAGCTCCTGGAAGTTGAGAGGTCCCCTCCTCAGCATCCAGTGCTCTGCCCTCCTGGGAGGAGATGTAGGCACCGAGGGGCAGTGGCCATGGTGGTCAGGGTGAGGCAGATTACTTAGCCTGGGACCCTAGGTCTGCCCCCACCTCCATCATAGATGGGCTACACGAATAGTCCTGAGTCAGGCTTTCCCCCTTGCTCGCCCCAGTTCCTCATCTGAAAGAGGACGAGATAACCGTGATCTCTAAGCTTCACTGCAGTGGTCCCAAGTCTGTTCCAGACCAGTTAGAAGGGAGCCTCATGGGGCAAGAGGCAGTATGAGCAAGTGTTAGCAGACTGGAGGCTAACCTTGCGGACAGTGAGGAGCCCGTCTCGACCCTGGGAGTCCGTGCTGATGCTGAAGGCTTCAGACCCCTCTCCATCCAGGATGCTGTAGGCCATGAGGGCGTTGTCCCCCAGATCTGGGTCCTGGGCCCGCAACCGGCCCACCAGGGTGCCTGGCCCAGCTGTCTCCACCACAGAGAACTGGTATAGGCCTTGAGTGGGGAAGGAGGGGAGACATCTTAGGTCCCCAGCCCTCCTCCTTCTCCCAGCACTTCCTTCTCTTGGGGTCTGGCTGGGGGAGGGGTGGGGAGGGAAAGCTTCTCCGGAGGCTGTAGGGGGTAGGGGCAGGCAAAGGACGGCTCTGGGAACAGCACTGGCCCCTTACTCTGAGGGAACTTGGGGGGGTTGTCGTTGACATCGCTGAGGGTGACCGTCACCGTTGTGCTGCCCGACAGCCCCCCCATGTGGCCGCCCATGTCCTTGGCCTGAATCACCACCAAGAACTCCTCCTGCGTCTCCCGGTCCATGTTGGGGATGGCTGTCCGTACCACTCCTAGGGAGAGACGAGGGGTCAGGGGGTGCCTGTTCGCATGGCTGCCCTACCAGGCTCCGAGCTCTAGCCTCACCAGTCTGGGGGTCCACAGAGAAGAAAGGCAGTCCATCCAGCACGGTGTACACAAGCTTGGCGCTGTTCCCGTAGCTGGGGTCATCGGCATCGTGAGCAGTCACCTGGATCACTGATGTCCCTGTGGGGGATCCCGGCACCCCACTCAGCAGGGGCAGGGCCAGGTGGGAAAGAACAGCAAATGAGGGGGACCCAGACACGAGAGCAACGCGGGAAGGAGAGGTGAGGGTGCTCCAGGAGACGGGATCTGGGATGGTCAGAGTTGGGGTACTCACCGACATTGGACATCTCAGGCACCGTGGCGTGGTAGGGCCCGAGGGGAAAGATAGGTGGGTTGTCATTAATGTCTTGCACCTTGATGATAAACTCTGACGGGGGCTCCAGAGGCCGGTTGGAGGCTCGGTCCACAGCTTGGGCCAGCAGCACGTACTGTGCCTTCTCCTCCCGGTCCAGGCTCTTGGTGACATGGATATTGCCTGTGGCCTCATCAATCACAAATACAGTGCCTGCCCCCTCCCCGGTCAGCAGGTACTTGGTGCGGCCCTCGCCCCTGTCCACATCCGAGTGCAGCTGTAGGGGTCAGGGAAAAACGGCAGCAGGTTCCAAGCATGGGGACAGAAAGGTTAAAGAGTCTAGGTCTATGACTGGGTGGAGTGTTGGGAGTCCTGAGGGACCAAGGTCATTGAAGAAGTGATGAAGTTGCAGGGCTGGGCCTAAGGGCCTCGAGAGTCAGGGCAGACCTGGGGAGGGCTGGTCCTTACCTTACCAATAAGGACAGGCTCTGGACCCGCATATTCCTCAATGACAAAGAACTGGTTCCACACCCAGCTCCTTCGGTTCCGCAGCAGCACTGGTCCTGGGCCCCCCCGGGACCCTGCCCAGGCCCGGGCTGGGGCTGCCAGGCGCCCCATGCAGCCCCAGCCACCCAGCCAGGCCAGCAGGAGCCTCACCAGGCCCCACATGTTTGGGCTCCAGCCAGGGCTCTGGTCACTGTCCCCGGGTACTGAGGCATGAGCCGGCCGGGCCAGAAGGGCATACGCGTTGGGGCTACCCCATGGATCCACACCTGTAGGGCAGGTAGCTGTTCAGGGTCAAGGAAACTCTTAACTCTCCCCGTCCCCCAACCAAAGTTAGAGGCTGAAGATCAGACCTCCAAGGAACCAGACACCCCACTGCCCAGAACCCAGACTGAGACAGAGCAGACAGTCTGACCCTTCCCTCCACCCAGGCTCTGCCTGTATTCACCTCCAGCCCTACAAGCTGATAAATCTCTGACCAGTCAACTCTGAGTAGAGAAGCGAGGGAAGAAAACAGGAGGGGAGATGTGGGGTAGGTTTGGAACCCCAGATCTGGCCCCTGTTATTCCAGGTTGGCCATGCACCCCGGGGGCTGGAGGCACTGGGGACTACCAGGGAAAGGGCTTAAAATCCAGGGGCTGGGACTCACGGAGGTGTGGTCTCAGGGTGTCTGGGGTCAGGCTGAGCTAGGAGAAGGCGGGCAGACTAAGAGAGGGTTGAGAGCCTGTGAAAGTCCCTCCTCCACCAGGAACCCCACCTCTCCAAACCTGCCCCCAGCCCACACTGCCAGCTGAAGTCCTTGAGGGGGGACTGGGCTCCTGAGGCAGAGTGGGGGGAGCCCAGAGCCAAAAGAAGAGGGTGTAGAGCTGGGGGCAGGGCCAGGAGGCTGGGAGAGGAAAGCAGAGACTACAGACTCAGTGTTAGTAATGGTGATACCCAGACTCTGGCACTGTCCGGCACAGACCGAGACAGAATGGCAGCAAGAGACACAAGGAGAGAGATCAAAGGAGGCAGCCTGGGTGTCTGACAAGCAGAGAGGAGTCATAGGTAACAGGTTTAGGAATGGTGGAGGAGGGTGGCAGAGGGGTTTTCTGCAAGTGATGGGCAGGTGGGGGCAGCCCTCAGCAGCAGGGGATCAGAGCAGGCCTCTGGAACTTCGATCTGAGACAGGGGGCAGCCAGGAGGGGCTTCAGGAATGGAGCCAGAGAGAGGACCCTTCCCACTGCTGTCTCCTCCCTCTTCTCCTGGGGGGACCCCTCAGGTAGCTGTGGCTGCTGCCCCTCCTCCCCCAGAGCAGACACACACCTGCCAGTCCTTTCCCTCCCCGGGGAAGAGGGAAGCCGGGGACCGAGCCGGAGGCTGGACGAGGAGAGGAAAGGGCTGGAGGAGTGGGAAACAGGATAGAGGCAAGGAAAGAGGAGGCGAGAGGGGAAGGGACGGGGGAAGGAAAGGAGAGCGGGAAAAGGCAAAGAGAAAGGAAAGGAAAGGTAGGGGAAGGAAAAGGCAAAGAGGAAGAGGGTGTGAAGAAAGGGCAAGAAGGAGAGGGAAGGGGCAGAGGAGGCAAACAGGCAGAGAGAAGGAGGGTGAAGAGAAACCGAGAAGAGGAAAATGGGGAAAGGAGAGAGAGAGGTGCGAGGGAAGAAGGGAAAGAGGTAGAGCGCGGGAGAAGGGAAGCGGCAGTGGGCTCCCAGCCGCGGGGCGCACCGCTCTTAAGACACCAGCAGGCTGCGGGCCCCCTGCTGCCCCTCCGCGGGTTCCCGACCCCGGGCTCCGGGACAGGCGCCCTTACCTGACAGTGCCGAGGGGCCCAGGCCGGCGGGGAGCGTCCCCGCCAGCCCCCTTCGCCGGGTCCCAGGGGCGCAGCCCCGAGCCGATCCGAGCGGGCGCCGCGGCTCCGCTGCAGGTCTGAGCGGCCCCGGCGAGAACAAGGGAGCGAGACGGAGGGGGCGGGGGAAGGAGGCTCCGCCTGCGGAGGAGCGAGGCGGCTCCGCGGCGCGCGGGAGAGAGCCCAGCCTCCGACCCTCCCCGGCCAGCCGGGGCCCGCGCGGTGGGGGCGGGGGCGGCGCTGCCTGGCCGCCGGGCGCATACAGATGCGGCGCCCCTCCCGGGCCGGGCCCGCAGCGCCCGGCGGGGCACTCGGGCGGGAGGACGTCCAGGCCCCGGCGCCAGGCCGTCTCCGAAGGGCTGGCGGGGAGGGTGCAGCCGGGAGAGCCGAGCGTCCCCGCACGTCCCCCGCCGCGGGTCGAAAGGCGAGCGCGCGGCGAGGCGGGGAATTAGGCGCCGGCCGCAGAGAGACCGGGCTCCCGCTCCCGGGGCAGACGGGACCCCGGGGCTGCTGTGGACCCCGGCCGCAAGGAGGCGGCATTTGGGGAACCGGTGCGCGGCACCGCAGCCGGCTGACTGGGGAGCGCTTAAGGCCGGCAGAAGGGTCCAGGGAGTCCGCAGGCTGGGCCCAGGGAGCAGGTCAGGGACCGAGGCACGACAGCAGCGGGAGGGGACGGCGGTGGGGAGTGGAGCCTTTTTGGGAAGCTCATTTACAGGCTCCCACTGAGCGAGTGGCTGCTGCCCCCTGGCGGCCGCTGTGGGAGGCGCCTTGTAGGTGGTGAGCAGGTGACTAAACGCCTCTAACCTGGACTGGGAACCGGAACCTGGTCTGGGACCCTCCTCTTCCCAGGGGTCTTCCCCTCTGGCCTTCTGAGGGGGTGGGGTGGAGGGTGGGATTGGTGGGAAGACGCTCTGTGGTGATGTGGACAAACCCAAGGCGGAGATGGAGGGTGGGAATTTCCTGCTCCAGGAAGCAGCAGCCTGCCTAAACGAGGGTATGGAGCAAAAGCAATGGTGCCTCCATGCTGAGCCGTCCTTTCCCCAGGCCCTGCCCAAGTAAAGCCAGTCACACACACTAATTAAAACTAAGTCAGATTTTTATTATTTTTCCATAGACCACATCATTTAATAATAAAAAAAATAAAAATAAAAATTGAACAAAAGGAAAAGGTGGATATAAAGTGGAACCGGTGGGCAGGAGGCAAGGGCTGCAGGACAGAAGAGACTGGGAACTGCAGGGGCCCTGGGACTCAGGAGGAGATGCTGATTCAGCTCATAGGTGACCCAGTCCTGGCCCCGGCTGTTCCCAAGAAGGGGTTGTGAGTACCCAAAGGAGGTGGTGAGCAGGATGGAGAAAAAATGAGAGGTCTGGGACTCCTAGCTGTTCCCCACCTCTGGGCCAACCAACCTCCATCCCTAACCTAGCTCTTCCCTCTCAGATTCAACAATGGGAAATGAGAGGGAGGAGAGGGCTAACTCCCAAGAGATAGGTTATGCGGGTGGGGCTTTGGGGGGAAAGACAGCCACTGCTCCATTTGGTATGTGGGGACAGGTGGCAGCCATACTTGAGCACTGGGTAAATGGTGTGAAAGACCCCTGGTTCTAGGGCGGTGGAGATTGTACCTATCCCTCTGTGGCCTCGAACCCCCCAGGGCAGGGTGGCTGATGCCTGCAGCTCTCCCTCATGTGTTCCTGGCTAGCGGCGCCCACCCCGGTCCCGCACAGGTGTGCTCCGACTCCGGCTCCTGCTGTGGCGCTTGGTATCTCTGCGGTCCCTCTCCCTGCCTCGCTCCCGGTCCCTCTCCCTATCCCGATCTCGATCACCCCTATCACGCTCCCTTTCCCTCTCTCGCTCCCTGTCCCTCTCCCGGCTGTGCTCTCGACGCTTCTCCCGCTCCAGCTGTCGGTTCCGTTCCCGTTCTGCTTCCTTCTCCCGCTCCTTTTGCTCTTCCTCTTCTTGCTCCTTTCGCCGCTTCTCCCGTTCCTTGGCCCGTTCAGCCCGCTCTGCCTCCTTCTGAACAATCTGCAGCAGGTAGCAAAGGCAGAGAAGAGGGATCTCAGCCCCACTCATGCCAGTCCCACTTTGTATGTCCCTGGACCCTGCCTTAGCTCAGGATCATTGCCCGCTTTGCCGTTAAGCAGGAACGGGGTTGTCAGCAATGACATCTTTGTCTCTGGGCCTAATCCCTCCAAGTGTTCGCCTTTTACACCCACGATAGGCAGCGGGCACCATCCATGCCCCATGCCCCACCTCTGGTATTTCCCTAGCTACTCAGATGTGAACAAACTACTTTTCCCTTCAGCAGAGTACACCAGCCTCAAATTCTCAAAAAGGCTCATTACAAAGAAACTTAAATTTAAAAAGCAAAAAATCCTAGGGCTGCCTGGCTGGCTCAGTTGGAAGAGCATGCAATTCTTGTTCTTGGGGTTGATGAGTTTGAGGCCCACATTTGCTGTACAGATTACTTACTAAATAAATAAAAATTGAAAAAAAAAGGGCAAAAAATCCTAGAAACAGAAAAGCAAAGAAATGGTTTCTCAGCTAGCTGAAACCAATTTCCAAGGACAGTCGGCACAGTCAGCTTCCTAGATGCACAAACCCAGTTCCTGTCTTCATGTTGACCTTCACACTCTCAGGTTTGGCTTCTCTGTGGCATAGTCACCTGGTTCTTCAAACTGCCTTACCGTGATGCATCATTTCTTCCCTTATTATCCTATGCTGATACCTGGGCCCTAAGCATGCCAGTAGTCAAGTGCCTCTCCCTGTACTGCCGTGAGGCCTGGCTGCTACTCGGAGTGGAGCATGAAGTGGGCACTCACCTGGCTGTCAGTCAGTGGGAGCCAGTAGATGCAGGGAGCTGCCTTGGTCTTACGGAAAAGGTCGTCCAGCAGCTTGGCAGGCGGTTCCTCCTGAGCTTTCTCTGAGGTGAAAGAAAGGGAGTCAGACCTTATGCCCTATGACCCTGTGTCCCATCCCATTTGGGTTCCTTTCCCACCTACTAGCAAGTATGTGTGTCCCCACAGCTAAGTACCTTTCTTCTCACTCTTCTTTTCTTTAGACTTCGCACGTTCCTTGCGGCGGCGGTCACGGGACCGTGATCGGGAACGGGGCCCTTCTCGAACTTTGTCCCGATCCCATTCACGCTCTGATCGAGTTCGCTCCCGCCGCTCCATTTCCCGTTCCCGCTCTGCCCACTGTTCCCGCACCGCCCGCTCCTGCTCCCGCTGCTCTGCCCGGGGGTGCTGTGGTGGCTGGGCTGGGGGTGGGGGCGGGGGGTGCAGGGGCCGTGGTACCCCCTGCTCCTCTGTCTTAGTTTCAGAGGGACGGTCCACCAAGAGGCCCCGGTGATAATCCAGCTGTGGGTAGAGGAGGGACAAGGACAGTCAGGATGGAGAGGATAACACTCCCACTGAAGGAGCCCAGGTATCAGGGCAGACAGATTTTGGAGCCCCATGGTTCAACGAAAGGAACCAAGGGGTAGGGAGAAGAGGGAGAAGGAATCTCAGTGACTGCAGGTTTGGCCAGGATCTCAGCTGGATTCTAGCAGATAATGGCCTTCCCTGCCCCTCTCCTCCTTCCTTTCCCTAGGTTTCTTACCTCATCTTGCTCGGCGTAGTCTGCACAAAGGAATTTGGGATTGGACTGGGGCCATTTGACCCCATGTAGAGCTGTGCGAGTGGCAACTGCTTCCTCTACTGTTGAGTACTGGTGGAGGAAGGGAGAAGGCAGAGGGTCACAACAGGCCTCAATCCCTCCCACTTGCCACAATGCCCTCGAATCTGCCCACATTTGTTACAAAAGGAAATATGCGCCACAACCTAGAAAATCAGCTTCCTCCCCTCACCGTTACAAAGCAGTGAGATTTGATCTTGTCAATCCAGAAGGCCTCTTCCACCAGAGTTCCCGTCCGGCCCAATAATTCCTTTAGTTGGCCTAAAGTGAAGGGGCGCACCTGCCAAGGAAAATGGCGTTTCCAGGTCTTGAAGAAAGCAAGAACAACACTCCTGTAACTAGTCTTCAGCTTCCCGAAGTATCTGGCACAGGAGTACAACTTCAGAGGGTGGGTGCAGAGTGGGGAGTGTGAGAGGAGCGAAGGGCAGTAACACTAAGGGAGACACTATGTGCCAAGCCCTCTGTAAATCCTCCAGATAGCCCTGTAGAGGAGACTGGCTGTGAGAGATTAAGTCACTCAATAAGTGAGTAACTGGCAGATCTAGGAGTGGAAGATAAGTAACAGGAATGCAAAGCTCAAACTTGTAACCACTGAACAAGGCTGTGCTGTGGGAAATGACTCCGACTCACCAAATTGGAGATGTGGACGATGTTACTGATCTTGCCCCGGGGTGGGGAGGGCACCTGAGCAGTTCGGACTGGGTCATCAATTGTAATGGAAACTCCAGACTTTTGCTGGCTAATGGAACGTCGTGTTAAAGTATCTCCTAAAGTCACTATCAAAAAGAGCATATGAACAGATTTCAGCAGGGAGCAACGATAGCTCTCTTACTCTGCTACACCTTTCTCTTACTCCCTACCAAGCAGTCACTCTTCCACCCAACTGTGCTGAGTGCCTACAATGTGCCAGGTACTGTCTAGGCAGGGCGCCTGGCTGGCTCAGTCAGTTAAGTGTCTGCCCTCGACTCAGGTCATGGTCCCAGGGTCCTGGCATCGAGTCTGTTTCAAGGCTCCCCGCTCGGAGGGAAGCCTGCTTCTCCCTGTCCCTCTGCCTGCCGCTCTGCCGACTTGTGCTCTCCTATCTCTGTCAAATAAATAAAATCTTGAAAAAAAAAAAAAAAGGTACTATCTAGGCAAAGCTCCTCATTATGGAGATTCAAAGATTCAAACCTAGCTCTGAAGCAGGAGAGGAGAGGAAGGTAACTAGGAGAGGAAGGTAAAACAGACATGCAAAACACTAGAATAAAAAGCAGGAAACATTAAAGGCTTTAAGAGAAGTCCAAATAAAGTGCTCTGGGGACTCAGGGAACCGCTGGCTTCACCCACCTTTCTTTACTTCATGCTCCACAGGCGGGGGCAAGGCCACCTCTACTGAAACCTGGGGAGGTATAGGGGGTTCTGCTTCAGGCTCCTTCTCTTCTTCCTCTTCTTCCCTTTGCCCATTCTCCTGGCCCTCTGCAGGAACTACCTGTAAGGTATCAGATAATGGAGGAACTCTTAAACACCAAACTGGCCCATTCTTCTCTGCCTCTGGTTTCCTGAGAGAGGGTGGGACAGTCAACCTAGCATGTTCCTTCCACTAGGGGAAAGACTTCATTCTCCTCCACTGGATCCTGGGATTATGAATGCCTCAGTTCTGCCATGAGGAAAACGAAGGCAGGAGTGGGCAAATTTTTTCTGTATAGGGCAAGATGAGAAATATTTTTAGGCCTTGTGAGTCATACACTCTGTTGCAACTATTCAAGGAGAATGTTACAGCACTTAAGCAGCCAGAGATAAGAGTAAATGAGATGGTGTAGCCCTGTTCTAATAAAATTTTCTTTATTATGGACAAGAGGTAGGATGTGGTAATCTGCTGACCCCTAAAATCGCAATTAGCCCAACCCTCCACACAGATGGCAGATCTCCCTTCCAGGACTCTACCCTGGCTGCCTACTCAGTCCACTGCCTGCTCCCCTGACACTGGGTGCAAGAGCCTTACCTGGGTGACAGTCCGGCAGATCTTCAGCCCCTTGTCATGGGTTCCGTCATCACCATTACGCTCTGTCTCATCCTCAGAGATTCGGGAGTCATCAGCATGAAGATCCACAATAGCCTCCTGCCCCGCCAGGGGTTTGATGTCGGGGATGAGGCTCTGGGACACAGATACCCCCCACCCCGTTACACTGGGCCCGTGTCTACTCCCACCTCAATGTGTCTCATCCTCCCCTCCCTGGCTCCTCCCACCTCACCTTGAGTGACTCAGTGGTGATACTGATGGAGGGTTTCTTCTGTGTGGTGGCTGTGCTGGCTCCCCAACGCCGCTTCCGACCAGGCTGGCCCCCCTCTGTGTCACTGTTTCCAGCTGGCACCCCCTTGGTAGCTGCTGTCCCCAAGAAATAGGACCGAACAGTTAGATGGTCTTAGGTCTTCCACTGGTTCACATCATTAACACCTAAAGATAGCCTTCGACTGGAATTTCAGTAAAAGGTTTGTTACTTAAGGAACCTGTATTTGGGGGATTGGGGAAACCATGCTTCAGAGTGAACAATAAAAGTACTGGAGCCACTTTCTGACCAATAAAAACTACTGTATCTCTGAAAGCAATGAAGGATGTTAACTAGGGTGGTGAGGAGTTTACTTTTAGTGGCAGAAATAACTAGTCATGGGGAAGACAGACTGAGAAGGACAAGGAATGCAGAAAAACAAGACTATGTGATACTGATGTCTAAGTAAAGTTTAAGACTATGACGTGATCTGATCATGCTTTAGGTTCACTTTCACACTATGATTTCACATTAAGTTATAAAAATCTATCACACTTTTTCGATTTAGAGTTCCTCATTGGGAAAATGTTAAAAATGTTACTGTTTGAGGTGTGAGCACTCTCCTTTCCTCAGACACTCCCTCAGAATAAAGGATAAACTGATAAACATTATAGAGGAGTCCCTCAAACCCACTGCTGGTTCTGAGGGT
The DNA here is from genome assembly GCF_963455335.1 of Martes martes. Lineage (NCBI taxonomy): Eukaryota > Metazoa > Chordata > Mammalia > Carnivora > Mustelidae > Martes > Martes martes. Next base: position 72,604,911 of record NC_137894.1, read on the forward strand.
TCAGATATCTGAAAGAGAAAACGCACGTAGGGCTAGATAGGAAATTGTGAGACACCTTATAGTGTCATTAGTTAAGAAAGAAATGTGACCTGGGGAAAATGACAGGGATTATCTGAAGTTTTGAATTTCAAAATGGAACCCTACATATGCCAAGAAGATGTAGATTCGTTGGGTGGAGGAAGTGGGGTGGGAAGGGGTGACCCAAGAATGCCACTGAGAGAGAGTGGAAACCTATTTCTCTATGAACTGATTTTTATGGTACTCCTGACCTTTATCAGGGATTTGGGGCTAGACTTACAGACAACGGAGATCTTCCTCTTGAATGATTTGGGCAGCGAGCTCTGTATAGAGAAGAAAAGGGGGAAAAAAAAAAGAGAAAGAGACACACCCCACAGAGAGGGGGGAAGGAGGTTAGATGGGGCAGTCTTAGCACAGGCTCCAAAGACACAGAGAGAGAGAGACACAGAGACAGACAGAGACCAAAACAGAAGCGGCAAACGGCAAAAACGAAGCAGAATCAATGCAAGTTAGAGAAAAAAATAAAATCAAACATCACAGCAGGGGAAAGTCATCTAGTCCATACCACACCTGTGTATTAGCTTAACCAGAAATAAGCTGGAAGAGGAATTCAGGAGCCTCCCAGCCCTTTAAAGGCATAGGTCTTGTCCTCTTCCACTGTCTCTATGGGTCGAGAGGACGCCAAACCCAACAAGATATGCCCAGAACTGGGTCATCTAGTCCTCCTAGGTCTCCTTGCAAACGCTCAGAAAACATGAGGAAGCAAGGAAAACCAACTTTGGGATGATCACTACAACAAGGTAAGCCTCCTCTTCTCAATGCCCAGCCTGACATCCACGACTGTGGCTCTGATTTACTGGGACAGCAGACTGTTAAGGCTGTCCACACCCCTACAGGGCAGAGCAGCACTAGACCCATCAAAGAGGATGCTCCTGAGCCAAGTGCCAGGAGAAAGACTCTAAAGGTGCCTTTGGTAAAGGAAGGTTATTTATTTTTTTTTTTTTTGAGGGGCAAACTGTCCCCAGGGAGCCTCTTGGCTTTTCAACCCACTATAAAGAGCTCTACCAGAGTCTTACTGTTTCCTCTCCAACCAAGGCGTAAGCCTTAGGGGCTCTGCCAAGGATCAGAAACTCCCAAACCTGCCTTTGATCAAGTTTCTGCCCCAAACACTCAGTGGGAGAAAGACTCTGGATAGAGCAAAAAGAGGGAGAGAGAGAAAAGGGGATTAGAGTATTTTCAGATTTCAGTGCTTATTTCTGGAAAAACTAAGACCTACCACCCTTCTAAAGGGTAGGGCAGGACCCTCTTGATGAAATCCCCTTTCCCCATCCACCACCCAGCCCCGTTTGTGTCGTCTAACCAAGTCTCCTTGGTCTCCGTTAAGGGCCAACCTGACCCCTAGCCGGGCCGCTCTCGATGGGTAAGTTAGTGAGGAAAAAAAAAAAGAAAAGAAAAAAAAGAAAAGAAAAAAAAAGAAAGAAGGAAAAAAAAGGTCTTAATTAAAACAGGAAAAACATGAACCAAATAAATAAATCCAATAAAGAAATCAGAAAAATAAAGAGAAAATAATCAAAATAAAAGATTAAATAAAAAGAAGAAGAAAATAAAGAAGAAAATAACTAGGAATATGACAAATGTTCCAGGTACCATCTCACACCTGGGATCTTCAGTTCAGCCAATCGCACCTCACTGTGTACTGTATCTAGTCAACCGCCGGTCCAATCAGAATGAGCCCTCCCTGCTAGGCGCTGTGCAATTGGTGGGGGGTTGGGTTGGCAAAAAAGGTGGGCGCACGGCGTGGTGGTCAGCACGGCACTGCCAGAGTCCTCCCAGGGGCGCAGGGGGGGCGGGAGGAAAACGTGTGGGGGGACGCTGCCCAGTTTCCATGATGTCAAGACAGTTCACTGGCGGTGGCCAGGCTCAGCGAGGGGTACGGGGGGAAAAGGGGCAGAGACATCAGTCCCAGCCCTGTAGGGGCATCATCTTGCAGTCCCTGATGAGATGGCCTGTGAGCAGCAGGAATGGTCCTGGCCTTTTATCGTGAGAGGCAGGCAGGACCCTATGTCCACCAGTGGCAAGATCCAGCAATACCACCACCCAATACTTGGAATCCAGGTGATGACTCCAGAGTCCCTTTCTCCTCTGCCTGTAAATGGGGAAGGGGTCCTCTCACCGAGTGGGATCATGGAGCCTCTGATGAAGGCAGCCTGGGGGCAGTAGGTGGAGAGCCCCAGGACCTGGCACACATTCAGCAGCAAGGTCAGAATACTTTTCTTCTCAGAGTTGTGTGTGGCATCTCCTCAGGGACTCCAGCTGAGACAGTGCTTCCAGTCAGGTGGATGGATGAGCCCCTGCCTCCAGGGATGGAGGAGAAGTTGGAGCAACCAACATGCTGCCCTTCACCATGGACAACAGGGACCAAAGGAAAGTCCATCTGATGAGCAAGTGGTGATACATGGCTGGCTGTCATCAGCATTAAATCCCTGGGCTCAAACCCTAGACTTCTCTGCAGGGCTCCTAGTCGTCACAGCTTAAGCCGAGAGCCTCCACTCGGTATTTTACAGCATGGCACTGTGATCACAAACATTGACTCTTTAGGAGATGTTGGTGCCCTAGATGGGAATCCCAACAGTCTGTAGCAAACAAGGCAACCCACAGTCCTCAAAAGGGTAAGGGCATGTGGACAGGCGCCCCAGCACTGACACAAGCTCTTCTTGGGGTGTCCCAAATAGGGAGATGATGCAAGTCCACCCCTTTCCAAACGCTTTTTGCTTTCTCAATACAAGTCTCTCCAGAACAGTGCTCTTCTTGGCCCCCTGATGTAAGCAAGGCAGGGAGGCAAAAGGGGGCCCATCACAGGATCCCATATACAAGCCCCCCTCTGGCCAAGACACCTGGATAGCAGACTCGGCTCTGATTGGGCAGCTCAGTAGCAGCGGGTGGGTCCAGAGGAAGAGGCGGCATCAGCGATTGGCCAGTTGGGCAGGGTTATATTTTACGGGCGGATTACCGTACATGAGGTACTTGGACAAAGTTTTACGGGGAAGAAGGACCTTGTAATAAATAATATTCTGCACATCAAATCACTTTCACCGGCCCCCACCCCCGCAACACACACCAAAGAAAGGCTACACACACGACAGTCCCTCCCATCCTGTTACCCCGCTCCCAAACCCAGCTAATTCTTTCTCTATTACTTTAAGAGCCAAGAAGACTTCGCTGGCTCTGATGGGGGGAGCCCCCATGAATTGGGTGCAGGATGCGAGATAACATATATGCTAAAAAAGGAAGCAGAGGAGTCAGAGATATATGGAGAAGGGGCCTTTGGGATCACCCCAAGTGCTGGCTTCTCAAGTAGCGCTCTCTCTCCGATATGACCACTAGAGGGCAGAGGAGGAACAAAAATTCCTCAGCACAGTTCATCAGCTGAGAACCACCAAAGCCCACTAGATGGCGGTGAGCCCCCACAGGCTTTTAAAAAGGAGGGAAAGCTAACAGTTACCACAGGGAGAAGCCTGAGAGGGTAGCAGGGAAAGCTGGGCCTGGGTGTTGGATAAAGGGCCATTAACTGACTTTTCTTTTAGTTACAAACTTCCAACAGTCTGGACTGCACTTCCCCAACAAAAAAAAGAGGAATGAATGAACCCTGTCCCCATCACAAGGGGTCTCCCTTGCTAAACCAGCGAATTCTCCCTTGGCCCTATCCTGATCCAAATCTGCCTACCCCCTCCTTTAAGCTATCCCACTGTGCAAGAGTGATTACCAAAGTGGCCTAACTCTTTCTCCTCGGCCCGCTCCTGTCCACCCACCCCAACAGGTGGCTTGGAAATTTACCTCTTTCTTCTCCTCATCTTCAGCACTGCCCTCTGGGCGGTCATCATTGCTGACTTGGTCTGCAATAGGCACGGGGGGTTCTGGAACCTCATTTTCAGGTCTGTTTTCACTTGTGTCCATGGTCACTTCCTCCTTCTCCTCACTGACAGTATGGGGAGAGGTAGGGAGGGAAGGGTAGGGAAGAACCAAGGGGAAGAGAGAGCAAGATGTTAGGTTTGGGGTCAGGAAACCCCCATGCCTCATCACTTGGGTGGGGTTGGGAGAGCTGCTTTTCAGATGAGACTAGAGACCTTGCCCCCACAGAACTGGCAAACTCTTTTCCTTGGGAGAAGAGCACAGATCGTAGCAACCACATCCACCCACTGCTCAGATGGGATAAAGCTGTGACATGTGGGGTCAGGACTACCAACTGTTTTTAGGCAATTCACCAGAGTACTCTTACAAGGAAAGGAAACAGCCCTCTCAACAGTCCCTCAAACGTGACCAATTTGCCCACAACCCTGTACCCTCCCTATCCCCTGGCCACAGGCATCTTTTAACAAAATTGCATGAGAAATTAAGGGAAGCCTAATTGCTTAAGACAAGAAAGAATGGCTGTGGCAAGTGATCCCACGCTTGTGTTTACAATCAACTGCTTAATAAGGCCTACCGACCCACAGGATCTGGAAACAGGAATGGAGAAATTGGGGCGGGGGGCGGTGGGTTGCAGGGAAAGCAGGGCTGGTAAGGGTTCAAACTTCAGTAAGGACCCTCTCATCCAAAAGGAAAAATGACAAATGCTGGAGTTTGAAAGCCCAGAGAAGAATCAGGCCACTTTTACCTTCTCAGAGGTGTAGGAATTGTTCTTAAATTCAGCTTTCGCCCAGTTTCTCCCACTCCCTCATTCCAACTTCCAAGAGATAAAGAGAGCAGGCCTCCCAGTCAGGACACACCCACCCCCACACCCTGGATCCCCTCCCCACTACAAATACTGAATCCCCCCACCCCCACTCTGAATCACACAAGTTAGCTCCCACTTCAGGGAATGAATCCCAGATATTCACTTCAGATAAACTATCTTCCCATCTCCTTTTTCTCTCTTCATCCGTAACTTCTACCTCTAATCTCACTCCCACTACCACCCAAACATTAAGGGAAAAAAAAAATCAAATTAAGATGATCAGGGGCCCAAGACCCAAGAGAGGGGAAACGAAGCATCCCCACGCTGAGAACCACCACCAGAAAATTCAGCATTCCCCACAGGTTGACTGACACTCAGAGGTCAGAACAGCCTTCCCAGAGCAGGCAGGGAGGGATGCACGGGAAGGGGGAGGGGAAAATCGGAACTGTGCCCCCAGCTATCCGGCACCCACAGAAACACGCGATTCAACTGCCTAAATCTAAAGAAAAGACTTATACAAAAAATACCTATTTCCCGTACGGAGAGGGCAAGTTGGGCCAATTAGAAACCAGGCAGGAAGGACAAAGGGGGAAAGCAGAATGACTGAAAACAAACCAAAACGAAAAGACGGAATGAAAGCCATGGGGAAGAGGAGGAGGATGAGGTAGGCTAGAGCGGTGGGGAAAAGGGATACATGGAAATGTGAAGCTCTCACCCTTCTTTGCTTTCTGATAACATGATTTTTTTTCTCCCCCTGGAAGTGCTGTTTATCCCTTTCTGGAATGGAAGAAATAACAAAAACCGAACAAAAAAAATCCTAAAAAATTAAAAAAAAAACCCACAACACCTTCCTTGTCCCAAGAGCCCACCACCTCCTCCCCAGCCACCCGATCCAGAGAGAGAAAATCGAGATGCAGCAACTGGGGATCCAAAAAATGGTAAATGGAAGGGGAGGTGGTGGTGGTGGTGGTGAGGGGAGGCTAAAATAGATCTGGCTTTTAAGAGATAAGCGTTAAGTCCTCACGGCAAACCCCGAGTTCGGCTGGATTGGTCTCTCTGGAGAAGGAGGAGGAAGAGGGCCAGGCTGCTGGTAGTGGCTGGCTCTATTGTATTGGCGGAGCGGCGGCGATCAGCCGGAGACATGCAGGGGAGCCATCTTGCCACTTACCCAGCAGCCCGTGTGTGCGGATGGGGGAGGGCCCTGCTGCAGCAGGGGAGGGGAAAGAGAAGAGGGAGGGCGCTGAGTGAGCAAGGTTCTTATCCTCTGGCAGGCCACAGGGAGCTCACTGCTGGCTCAATAGGCCTGGCCTTTTTCCTTCTTTTCTCAGGTTACAACAGCTACCGAGGCCTAACCCCACAGGGAAAGGGTGCACTCTCCTTGTCTTCCCAGGGGGCGGGTGAGGGGGGCTGGGTGGAGAGGACATACAAAGTTACAGCTGCTTGCTTGGAAGATTCCAGAGAAAAGAAGAAAGGGAAACAGCAGAGCTTGGGAATGAAAAATGACTAAAGAAGGAAGATAACAAAGCCAAAGTTTAAAAAGACACAGAATGGAGGGTCATGAGCAATTTTTCATGTGCCCACCTCCCTCCATCCTAGAAGCCAGTCAGCTGTTCATGCAGGGAGGTGGGATGAGAACTAGCTCTATCCAATCACTGGAGGAGCTAGCTGGCTGCTCACCCCAAGCAATCACCACGTGTTATTACTCCAACCTGTCCTTTCTCCAGGGATGGCGGGAGGAGAGGATAGAAGAGAGTTCCTTTTTGAATTACCAGTAGAGAAGGGGAGAGGTGTCTCTGAAGAGATGACAGACAACTTTGTTTCACAGAGTCTTTAATCAGGTCACCCTGCCCCAGGGTCCACTGGAGCCAGAAAGGAAAAGGATAAACAGGGCAAGGGGACCTTGGGTAGCTGAAGCATGAAGGCCACTTCTTGGAGCAAGGGCTCCAAGGTGGCGGCTCCGAAGTAGACAGGAAGCCGGAGAGAGCTGTTACATGGGCCGTTGGCGGGGTGGGGGGGGGGGGCGGGTAGGGGACTGTCTGCTGGGCCTGAAGTGTTTGGGAACTAAATGGAAATTATTAATCATGGGCATCTTCACCAGACTAAATGTGAAATAAGCTGACTCTAACCACTCAAAAAAATACTCAGTAGATGCTCAAAGACTCCTTTTTTGACTGCAAAGATGCTCCTTTTGCATCCTAGCGGCAGCAGAGGTTTAACAGTAAGGTATTTAATCAAAAGCTTGGTATTTATTATCGCATTTGTAATACCAGAGCTTTCAGCCAGGAATAAATTTTCCTCCCCATTGCTTAGAATCTTGTACATGCTGACTATGCTAAAGTGGTCATGTTTACACATTACTCTAAAAGTTCCCTTTCACTTAGTCGTCCCTGTCTGCTCATTAAGACTGAGAGCTCTGCAGTCAAACTGGCTAGGGCCCAATCATGGCCTGACCCTGTTCCCACACAAGTTCTGTAACACTGGGCGAGTCTCTGTTCCTGTAAAGTGGGGATCACAAAATACCTATCTCATGGAACAGTATGATAAGGCTTTGCCCTTAGAAGTCTGGCTTGGACAACACTCCAAGTCAAGGTAAGGATATGCATTAAAAACATGTACATTTAATAGGCCATTTATCTCATTTGATACCACCTATGGAGCTTTTTCTGAGTTTTCTCAAAGAGTAGACTGCGCTTTCTCTGGTGTGAAGGCACTCAGTAGTTGGTCTGACAGGTTTTCAGCAAGGACCTCATCACTCTGCATAATAACCGCTGGATGACCTGCCCTACACCTCCACCTTGTAGGACTCCTCAGGGTCAGGGACCACATTTCTTAACCCTAGCCCAGGGCCTAACCCAAAGAAATGCTCAGTAAATATTTCTGAACTAGGCTGTCATTGTGTGTACCAAGTGGACACTTTAATGACTGCCTGCTAAACTAAGTTTTCTTCTTCTTAAAGTAAGCTCTACACCCAATGTGGGGTTTGCACTCATGACCCCAACATCAAGAGTCGCATGCTCTCAACTGAGCCACAAAGCACCCCAAAGTTTTCTTCTTAAACATCACTTTAGATGGAATTCCCACAGAGAATATTAACTCACAAAGAATGTTACCTTCCAACATCCTCAAATAAATGTTCCCTATCCATCAACTGTCTTAAAATAGTTTCAGCTGCCAATATGCCTCTCCAGAAGTAGCTTCCTTGGAGGAAAAATTTTTCTTTCACTGGAAATTCTTTCTCGTTTTTTCAAGAACAAGAATTTTATGACATTATCCTTGGCCTTCTTTAGACTCAGTGAGTTTGTGCCATCTATTTCCGCAGAAACAATTCTGTGGGATCCAGGATTCCAAAGACTTTATTTTCATAAGAAAAAGGGGAATCCTTGAAACTGCCCCCAAAAGAGACTCAAACCTACTTGCTTGCAGGACCAGTCCCAAAGCCTTGTCAGCTACTTGTCAGAGGTCCATGCAGCTTTTCTTTGTAGCCCTTTTTAAACAAAAGACATCTAGACATTTCCATTCCCACATTAAGTTCTTGCACAAATATTTCTGGTATCTTTGAAAAATCTGTGAAACTGCATGGGGGCTTAGGGACAGGAGATCTCTATCCATAATTGAACAGCACAAAAAGCATCTGCAGCCCAGAAAAAAAGGACAGAACTACTTGGAGATTAACAACATCACATTATAGTTCATATCTAAGATTCAGAAAAACTAACAGAAAAGGAAATTTCTACAGGCATATATGTTTGAATTTTAGTTACTGCAGAAAATTCATGAGGAGCTGAGGACCTGATATGAAATAGTGGGATGAGTGAGTCTTAAATATAGAATACCACAGGGGCATACTAGTTTCAAGATAACCAAGGATGATATGATTTGGGGGGTATGTCCTTAGATTCCAATTTCTCAGTAAGCAAATACCATTGATGATCACCAATAAATTCTACTTTTAAAAATTATGCATTACTGGCATACTGGTACTGTAGGTTCCCTGGAGAATGACCATTACATTGTCATATTGGTTTAAAGAACTATTTTCTCCCTTGTACTCAGGCAAAAGGACAAATAAACATAAGCCCAAAGCCCAAAGCCGCTATTGCCTGCAAGGATTGTGTACTCAGGAAGGTTTTATTAAGAAAAATTCAGGTTTGAATCAACTACTGCTGGATAATACAGTTGCTCACACGTTAAGTTCTTTTTTCTCCCCTATTTTTTTTATATGTAAAAACAGTAGCATCATATTCTGCTGTATGAAGACACTTTTGTTATATCCATATATATAATGTATATATATGGATATATATGTATATCCATAGCAGGCAGAAGACTGGATTTTGGAACATGGCTCAATTGAAATAGGACTGAGGGCCACAAATTCCTGTTCCAAGCAATGACAAGATACCTTACCTCATAAATTAACAATTCCTTAGGGCACAATCAGAATCAGAATGGATTTAACAAAGCACAGAAAAAGTTAGGCAATCTCTTCCAGGTGCTGACAGGTCCTTGAAGTCTTTTTTTTTTTTTTTTTGAACATTTTACTGAATCAACAGGCCCTAGCTCTGTCTCTTGTTGAGACAGATAGGAAAACCAAGGTGAAGCCACAAACAGTCTTTTCCATTTAGCACTGTTGATCCCACTTTTAAAATTGGCCAGAGGCTCCAGAGGTCACCAGACTGAAAACTAGGACTCTAGAGGAGTGAAAGACTAGGACGGCTGGTGTGAATCAGATGCAGTATGGCTTCCAGAAATGGAGGTAAACCTCTCCAAGAGTCATTTACCAAATCCAGTGCCAGAACAGCCTACGAGTTTAGGCCCTTGGGCATGTCTTTTTATTAGGCTGCTGAACAGACCATCTGGGAGACAGGCAGAGGGAAAGTAGGTAAAGGGGATATGTGTGAGCTACTCCCGAGCTCAGATTGCATTTCTCACCTATAGGCTGCTTCACTGAAGCTTGCCTAGGCAAAAATGGACAGTCTCAGTATTTGCCCAGGGTGCCACTTGCCTATCACCTTGTTGGAATCAATGTGACTAGATTACCTGTCATAAAGTGGAAAATCAAAGGCACCTTTACGTGGGGAGAAAAACTCTGTACAGGACTCCGAGTTTCATGTGCCTTGGACTTGCATGCTAAAGTCCAGAAATAAAGATGCTTCAAAACAGCATCAAGTACTATTTTGTTGCCAGGATCTCACACACCCACTAAATTTCAGGGCAAGCAAAAACCTTCTTAGAAAATTACTTGCTTCTCAAGGTGTAAAGGAGGCAGTTCCTCAGGCCCAATTACTAGTAGGTTGTCAATACCTACTTTGAAACTGCCATTATACAAAGGACATGCTGCAGCCTCTTGGGATGGGGTAAGGGAGGGCAGGTATTATCTCTGATTGATCGATATGGAAGGGAAGGTGTCACCCCATTTCCTCATCGATGGTGTAGCTGGGGAATCCTGAACACCTTCCAGAATCCGCAGGGTTTTCACTTTATGCTCCTAGAAGAAAAACCCTCTCCAAAGGATAATGTACCCTCCCCAAAAGGGAAAAACAAAACTTTTCAAAGGAAGTAGAATGAACTTTTGACTTTCAAACCAAAAAAGTAATGGCCACAAGATGGCAGCAGAGGCAAGACTATTAGAATAGACAGTAGCGAAGCTATATCCCAAGGCAAAAGCTATACAGATAGTAAGGAGTACAAAACTAGTATTAATATCATCAGGAAATGAGATAATAAATCATGTTACCTGCCCACCACCCTTCAAAATCAGTCTGAAACGCTCAGAATAGTGTAAATTATTAGACTTTTACACAAAGGGAAAAAGCATACTCGTAGTATTAGTGTTAAAAAGACATAAAACCAACACAGAAAAACTTTAGGCCAACTGTCTAAACTGGATGTTCACTAAAGAAGCACAGGATTCTTGATGTCTAAAAGCTAAGCAATCTTATTTCCACAATGTTTTGCTTTCCACTTCCCTTGGGACTCTAAAGCCAGGAATTTGGGTTCAATGGCTTCTTAACGTATAGTACCTAGCTCAGAATAATGAATGATATATCTATTCTTACTTGTATTTTTCTAGAACTAAATATAAGGAATAAAAACTCACATTAATTATGTAAATGGTAAAAATCAATCCAAGGGTCCCAGAAACAAACTTCTGGTTGATAGATGCTTCATATTTTGCTGTACTGTATCCAGTGAGAACTAAGATAGACTATGCTTAATAAAAAGACGGCTAACTACTAAGGAAAACAACAGAATCTCAAAACACCTCTCTGTGTGCCTTTCTTGGTAGACTCTTGACATCCTTTATTAAAGTGTGTTCCCAGGCTCAGATGTAGCTGGTAAATAGGAGCTAAATATTGAGTTAAAATGCCCTGAGTCAACTCCCTTACACCGCCCTGAGTTTGGAAACCAAAGCCTCCGCTATCTGCTCCTTAAAGGAACTTTTTTGGTCAGATGATCCCAGATACGCTCTCTAACCACCACTTTTCAGAGTACCTTAAGAAAGTCGGTGGTGGCTCTCAACGTTACTGAAGCCTAGCCTTTGTCCAGATAAAGCTCTGCCTTTACGTTTTAAAAGGAAACTAGGACTGCTTAGTCAAAGAACCCCAGGAAGCAAAGAACTACTCCACACTGCCAGTTCTCTGTTATACCCCAGCTGAGAGAGATTACTTACACAGTGTGATGAATCCTTTCTGATTCTGGTAGGTGAGCGGTCTGGGTCTCTGAGGTTTGGGGTTGTGTGGCAGCTGGTGGCTCTGCCTCTTCAGCTTCACACTTCTTTGGGCTCCCCTGTCAGAACAAACATAGCAAAACACCCATAGCAACATACTTAAATCTGCTTGGTTCCTTTTTTTTAAGCTGGAGCTGGTAAAAGGCAAAGCAGGACTTCCACAGTGGCAGCTCCACACTTAGCCCTATAGATCTTTGTTATTTTTGTTTAGAAGTGGAATGGAATGCTGCTTAAGGAATTTCTATGCCAGCAATCATTTTATTAGACTTCTTTTTTGAGAGAACTAAGAAAAGCCTTCCTCTGGGGCAGAAAAAAAGATGACACTCTGTGGAAATGACCCTGGGAGCCCTGGAGAGGAGGACCCTGCTGCCTAGCCTCATATAGAGCTTTCATGAACTAGGGAGTTGGAACGGAGGTCAGTGGAATCATACAGGTATCCCCAACCATCTGTATTTCTACTGAACCTTATATCCAGACTGACCTTCCAGTTTTATAGCTAAGACAAAAGGGAAAATCATGCCTAATCCTCCATCTCCTTCTAGGGAGGGGGCATAATAGCCTACCCGCTCAGGCTGTAACCTCTGGGTCACATGCTTTTCAGCTGGCTCAGGTTGGCTCAAACGCCTCGCTTGGATAGAGGATGAGGTGGAAGTCCTCTCCTTTGGCTCAAGGACCTGCAGTTGTGGCACTGGTGGAGTTGCAACCTCCTGACCAGAAGAGGGATCTTTGGTTTCAGTGTAGCTGGTGCTGCTGTCCCTGGAGACTCCAGGGCTCAGAGACTAAAGAAATGAAGCACATAAGGCAAATTATTTTATATGGTATATATTCAGTACATCACTGAGTTTTCCAACTTCCGCTGACTCAATTTAATACTTTGGACCCTTCCCTCCCTATGTTTATTCCTCTTTGAGTTAGTGATCTCCTTGACTTCCTAGAGTATTCAGCAAATTACTTAAGTCCCAACTATGTGCTAGAATACTAGAATACACATGTAAAAAGGCCTGTACATATCTTCAAGTTTATAGTCTAGTGAAGACAGGTAAAGGATTCAGCTTTGGAATCGAAGGGACTAAAAAAAATTAAAAGGACTCTATTTAGCGATTGATGAATTAAAAATTAGATTCTGAAAAGATGGGAAAGTAATCACTGACCTGGGGAGTAAAGGAAGCTTTTCCCATTCCTGCCAGAAATCATAATAGGTTCTCCTGGGGTTGAAAAACACTGGAATACAAACAAAACACCAACGCACCCAGGATTCTCCCACACTTACTTTTCTGCTGTTGCTTGAAGCTGAACGAGAACGGGAACGGGAACGTGAACGTGACCTGGACTCTGATGTTGATCGGGAGCCCATCTCGGATCTGCCACGAGGATTGGTGTGAGTACGTGCCCGAGATACATCTCTCTGCTTGGATCTTGGAGATGAGTGAGACTGAGAGCCTGAGCTGTCAGGAGAGCGAGATCTTGATCTAGAACTGGAGGATGAAGAGGAGGACCGGCTTGAGGAGGAGTCAGCTGACTGTTTCAATCTGTGGCTTGGGAGAAGGGTATGAGAAGCCCTTCTACCTTCCTTCTGTTCCAAAGACAGCTGTTTCAGAGATTCCTTGGTGATCCCTTTGGCCGGTGCTAATTCCTCGATTTTAAGAGGGAGTGGTTGAGCAGATTTTTCTGACTCAGTTTCAAGACCCTTCTGGGTTGAGCATTCAGCTAGTGTGCTTTTCTGAACTAGAGGCAGGACACTCTCCTCTGGCACTTGCTCTGCTAGAGATTCTGCTTTGGTGTCTGCAGGACTTGACAAAGGAGACAGGCCGCCCACCAGCTGGACAGTATGCTGAGATATTAACAGCTCCCTGGCCTCAGCATCTGTATTAGGAGGAGAGAGCTGAGTGAGGACAGGGGGAGCTGGGCCTTCCATGGGCTCTATTTCTTCTTCACTCTGGAGCTGTGTAGTAGGTGGTGGAGAAGATGCTTCCTTGGTAAGTAAAGGTGGGGGAGTTTCCTCCTCACTGGCATTTTGCTCTGGTTGTAGCACAAGAGGGGCCTTTTCTAGATCTTCAGTCAGTCGAGGAGGGGAAGGAGACTTTGATTTTTCCTCCAAGCCTTTTGAAGATTTTATTTCCTTTTCTTCTTCCTCAAGAGGAAAAACTGTTTTCATTTCTTTCTCCTGCTGATGTCTGGCCATATGACTTCTTCTGGCTTCTTCCTGGGACCTTGTGACTCTTCCTCCTCTCTCTAACCCCTCCTGTTCCTGGGATCTTACAGTTTGGGGTCTCTCATCTATCACCTCCTCTGGTTTTACTCTGGGCAACTCTTCCCTCTCTTCTGCTTCCTCAAACTGTTTCAGGACTGGTGCATCCCTAGATTTTTGTCCTTCATCCTCCTCTTCCTCTTCCTCCTCTTCTTCCTCTTCCTCCTCCTCCTCTTCTTCCTCCTCTGTTTTCAAATTTCTATCTGCTCTGACCCTCAGATTTCTGGAAGGTGTTTCTTGATCTTCTTCCTCCTCAGCCACCTGGCTACACTCAGAGAGTTTAGCTGCTCTTGCCTAAAAGAAAAGATATACAATGGATCCAAGTATCTTTGCTCACTATTAGAGGGGAAACGGTCTTTCAGGAGATACACATAGGAAGGAAAAACTCAATGATACAGGCTTGCATCTACACAAACAAGTGTGCCAGTAAACAAGCATGACCTATCAAATTCTTATGGGGATCAAAACAGAGTGCAAATGAAGCACAATAATGAAACTGCTACTAGTTCATTTTTTAGTTTCAAGCTTTAAAAATAAATATAAACTGAACATCTAGAAAGTGGCAAGGGGGTGAGGGAACCAACCTATCATTGCTTAATGTAATTATTTTTATCATTTTAGTATATTTAATTTTTTCCCCATCATTTCTTTTCCATACCATAATCATACCACAGATACACTTTTGTGTTCTGCCCACTTAACACTGTATCATACGGCTTTAAAGTTCTAATTGAATAACTGTATCTTTTCTAATAATGTACTTTAGTAACACAGACCAGCCTGTTACCTTTCATAATTTAGTTTTGATTTTTATGTATTTGCTAAGAAATCTGAGTAGACCTAATCAAAAGAAAAAAAAAATAGTTCTTTTGTGTGGGCTGCCCACATGCCACCCAGACTGAGAAGACCCGGACACTGTGGGGGCCACTGGGGCCACAGCCACATCAGCAAGCACTGGAAGTCGGAGGAGGCCAGGGTAATGCTGGGGACACACATCATCGCGTGATCAACTTCAACAAATATCACCCAAGTTACTCTGGAAACGTTGGTATGAGGCGTGAGCACTTTAAAAAAGGAACCAGAGCTTCTGCCCATCTGTCAACCTTGATAAACGGCGGACCTCCATCAGTTAGAAGACACGGGTAAATGCTGCCAGAAACAAGCCCAGACCTGCTCCTATCCCTGATGTGGTGCACTCAGGCTACTAGGAAGTTTTGGGAAAGGGAAAGCTCCCCAAACAGCCTGTCATCGTGAAGGCCAGATTTCTGAGTAGAAGAGCTGAGGAGAAGATGAAGGGGGTTGGAAGGTGCTGTGTCCTGGTAGCTTGAAGCCATTTGGAGATAGGTTCATTAAATGCTAACAAATACTTTTGGAAAAAAACAAAAACAAAAACAAAGAAAAACGAACAAACAAAAAGCACCGCCCCAAAGAAAAAACCCAAAATGAGATAAAGAGAAGAAAGAGGAGTACTACAGAAATCTAAAGAGACTCAAACTTTGAAAAAGTCCAAGGAAGAGGAGGAGGAGATATCCAAAGCAGTACTTAAGAAGTGACAGATGCTTTAAGAGGTATTTGAGTTACCTGTCTGACCCTGGATGATCGTCTTTCTCCTTTTCTTGGTTTATCATCATCAGATTCACCTTTCTCTTCAGAAATAGAGGAGCTTTTTCCTATCAAATGAAAGAAAATCAAGTCAGATTCATGGCATAAACATTCATTCAAGGATGCTTTCAAAATTCAATCACAGCATATGAGCTCGACAATACATATCTGTATTAATTAAACTACGTGAAGGACTATATGAAGTTCTAAGGCAGGGGCTAGAGCCTAGGTGGCTCAGTTGGTTAAGTGTCTGACTCTTGGCTTTGGCTCGGGTCATGATCGCAGGGTCCTGGGACCAAACCCTGTGTTGGGCTCCACACTCAGTGGGGAGTCTGCTCCAGGATTTTCTCTCTCTCACTCTGCCCCTCTCCCTCCTCTCATATGTGCACTCACTCGCTCGCTCTCAAAAATAAAGAAATCAATCTTAAAAAATAATTAAGTTCTAAGGGTCTTGTTAATAATTCCTGCTGTGCACATCTGGAATATTTCACATATTACAAACAACTGGAAAATAATCATTGGTGGCTCCATAACTACCAGGGGCTTCAAACTGTCTTGCAGGGATGTACAAAGTGCACTTATTTCTATAAAATATTTTGTCACCATTTTTCTGGATTGCCTATTGCAACCACTAGTTTTGAACAAAATATGATGATTAACAGTTTGCGAAACAACAATCCTATGAAATAAAGTACTTATAAAATGAATT
Organism: Martes martes; assembly: GCF_963455335.1. Lineage (NCBI taxonomy): Eukaryota > Metazoa > Chordata > Mammalia > Carnivora > Mustelidae > Martes > Martes martes. Next base: position 72,620,932 of record NC_137894.1, read on the forward strand.
GTTTTTAGGTCCTAAAGTTCCTAGAAATTACTTCAAGCCACTGGACAGGGCTTCAGAAATGGGCCCTCTCAATTATGTCTTTATATGAAAAGCTCAAAGTGAGATTTCTTTTTGAAAGGAAAAATAAGTTTAAGAAAGCTTGAAAACCATCAATCTAGGTCATTTCAAATAATAACTCCATATAAAACTGGAAAAAAAATTTCATTCATATTCCATGAACGAAGGTAACTGTGCATAAATCACTTAAACAATTTAATCTTGGGGCTTAGTTGGTTAAATGTCCAACTCTTGATTTTGGTTCAGGTCATGATCACAGGGTCATAAGACAGCCCTGCATTGGGCTCCGCACTGAGCATTGAGCACTGAGCATTGAGCATGGAGCCTGCTTGAGATTCTCTCTCTCCTCCCTCTACCCCTCCTCACTCTCCTGCAAGTGCTCTCACTCTTAAAACGAAACACAACAAAACAAAATACAGAAAAAGGACCAACAACCAGGCTGTGTCTAAATGTCTTGACCAAAAAAGGGCAGAAATGAACTGAAAGATTTCTAATCTTCCTACCAGTATTAAAATATTACACAAAATATGGGGCGCCTGCGTGGCTCAGTGGGTTAAGCCTCTGCCTTCGGCTCAGGTCATGATCTCAGGGTCCTGGGATAGAGCCCCACATGGGGCTCTCTGCTCGGAGGGGAGCCCGCTTCCCCCCCTCTCTCTGCCTGCCTCTCTGCCTACTTGTGATCTCTCTGTCAAATAAATAAATAAATAAAATCTTAAAAAAAATTACACAAAATAGCAATGCAGATATTGATGAGAGCCAGTTTAGAAAACAGCTTTAAGATGAGTATATTCCAGATACGTAACTCAGTTGGGCTCAATTTTAATATAGTACAAAAGGCTTAAATAAACCATGAAATCATGTCCTACACTAAACTGGTACAACTGAAACAGATAGTGTTTTATTATTATTATTATTATTATATTATTATTATTAGATGGCTTATATTATACATACATATATATTATATATATTATAATTAAATGGCTCCAACCCAAGGTCTTATTTCTATATCCCAACAATCTAAAATGAACTAGTCTTTGCTCCTGTAATTAAAAGAAGAAACAGAAAATGAACTAAAAGACTGCACATATTCTGTAAAACTTTACTCCATGATCACTTTACTCACAGGATTTCTGAATATATACCATTTCATATCTGGGTTAGTGAAAAAAGACTTGCATTATGGGTGTCTGTACAGGATCTATGGTTAGGATATTCAGTAACAAGCCAGATTCTCTAGCAAACACTGAGGGATAATCTGTAAGAAATTAATAATGTGGTGATTGTAATAATCAATAATTAAATTAAATAACCTGGATTATTTAATTAATAAATTAACCAATAATTAAATAACCTGGAATAGGTTAAATTACAATATAAGTAAAACCGAAAAGAAAACTGCTTTCCATTAATTTTAGATAAAACTCCTCTACAAGTTTAAAATAACAATTTTTATAGTTTAACAAAAAAGAAAAAAATAAGGTAGAGGCTAGGGGGTAGGATGAACAGGCAGAGCAGAGAGGATTCTTACAACAGTGAAAACACTCTATGATACTGGAATGATGGATACATATTATACATCTGTCCAAACCCACAAAAGGTACATCTCAAAAGTGAACCCTAAGGTAAAATATTGATCTCAGGTGATTATAACTTGTCAATGTAGGTTCTTCAATTTTAAGAAATGTACCACAATGGGGGCTCAGTGGGTTAAAGCCTCTGCCTTCAGCTCAGGTCATGATCCCAGGGTCCGGGGATCGAGCCCCGCATCGGGCTCTCTGCTCAGCAGGGAGTCTGATTCCCCTCCCCTCTCCCTCTGCCTGCCTGTGATCTTTGTCTGTCAAATAAGTAAATAAAATCTTAAAAAAAAAAAAAGAAAAAGAAAAAGACATGTACCACAATGATGGGGGAATGTTGTTAATGGGAGACACCATGCATGTGAGGGAGTATAAGGCATACTGGAAATCTCTGTACCTTCCTCTCAATTTTGCCATGAACCTAAAACTGTCTTAAAAAAAATGTCTTGAGGGGCGCCTGGGTGGCTCAGTGGGTTAAGCCTCTGCCTTCGGCTCAGGTCATGATCCCAGGGTCCTGGGATCGAGCCCCGCATCAGGCTCTCTGCTCAGCAGGGAGCCTGCTTCCTCCTCTCTCTCTGCCTGCCTCTCTGCCTACTTGTGATCTCTGTCTGTCAAATAAATAAATAAAATATTAAAAAAAAAAAAATGTCTTGAGGGGTGCCTGGCTGCCTCAGTTGGTAGAACATGAGATTCTTGATCTCAGGGTTATGAATTCAAACCCCATGTTGAACATTATTTTTATAAAAATTTTTTTAAAATGTCTTAAATTTATCCAGATACTTAAGAATTTAAAAACATAAATAAAAATAAAGAAAGAAGGGGCACTTGGGTGGCTCAGCTGGTTAGTGTCTATTCTTGATTTCGGCTCAGATCATAATCTCAGGGTCATGAGATCAAGTCCTTTTGAAGCCTGCTTAAGATTCTTTCACTCTCCATCCGGGCCTCCCTGTCCCCTTGCATACTCTCTCTCTCAAAAAAAAGGAAAAAAAAAAAAAGTTAACTAGGTCAGAGGGACAATAAATATCTGAATATTGCAGATATTTTAAACTTTACAAAGACAAAGAAAGGTGAGGAAGATTATAGAGCAAAGTATCAACTGAGGTTTTTTTTTTAGTTTGTGAGACTATGAATTATTTAAAAACTTGGTTTTTCTTCTAGTTTTTCCAAATTTTCTTTAATAAATACATACTACTTTTTATAATAAGAAAACATTATTTAAAAGGATAAAATCCTATCCTCTGGAGAAAAAATACACCCTTCAAATCCTATGAACAGCTAAAATTCATAGGCCTAGCCAACCCAAGTACTGGCTTTTTTCACTGCAATTCTTTTTTATTTTATTTTATTTGAGAGAGAGAGATATAGTGAGCAAGTGTGCACAAGCAGGGGGAGTAGCACATGGAGGGAGAGGGAGAAGTAGGTTCCCTGCTGAGCAGGGAGCCCAATGTGGGGTTCCATCCCAGGACCCTGGGATCATGACCTGAGCCCAAGGCTTAAGAAGGCAACCAACTGAGCCACTCAGGCATCCCTATCACTGCCAAGTTCTATCTAAGAAACATTCTCTTTGTTTTCTTATTAATTTAAAAACAGGAGTTATATGCACATATTTAAAGCCATACTAAAGATGCTTTGTGGTGAATAACAAGCTCTCCATAAGCACTTATACACTCTGTATAAATAAATGTGATTTTAAGGGGTAAGAAAAAGACATATTTTATGAAGTTAGATATAAATGTGTCAAAGAGTTCTAGAGTTGTGATTTTAAAAATAGGTGTGTACAAGTAAACAGCCTCTTTCTCCACCTATCGAAAGCTGAATGCTATTCTACTGGATCATAATGTTGTTTTGATGCTGTAAAACTGCAATGATATGAGTCTAAGTGACTGCTTCTCTGGAAGCACTTAAGTAATAAGTCATCAAAGAGAGGTAGGCTCTTCAGAAAGTTTTGGTCATGACTGTTTTGGGAAAAAAAAAAAGAAAAAAAAGACAACTGGAGGGGACCCTTAGACATAAAACGGGAAATTAGTAAGCAGCACATAAAGAAGAAAAACAAGATAAAGAGAATCAAGATAAAGAAGAAATGAGGAATCACATTCTAGGTCCCTGTAAGGAAGTGAACTGATGCAGACAAGCTTCTGGGAAAGGTGACATCTTCTATTATGGGCACATAGCCACATTAAGTGTCTTAAACCAGGTGTTAATAATATGTGATATGTAGAAACTGAGCACTTTTAGCAAAGGGTGGAGCCAATGCAAGTTAAGAAATATATTTCAGGAGTTGAAAAGCAAGGGTAAATGTAAGATTTCCAAGATTCCAAAGCCAGAAGCCTTCAGGCTGCTAGACAATAGAGAAGTCAAGAATGTTTATAAGGGCCATAAAGGAAAATACTGCCTTCATTCTAGAAAACAAATCCTTGGATATGAGTAAGAAGCAGGAATTAAGAGAATGGAGGGAGACCGGGCAATGACACCAAACCTAAATCAGACTCATGTTAGCTGAGTAACTTAACTAGCATTTCTCTACAATCTCAGCTTGCAGATTTAATATGAGAAAAAGGAATGAAGACTTTATGCCCTATAAGCAAAAGGCTGGTTAAGATCCCCTGGAGCTATAGCTTTGATAAAGAATCTGTATACTGATAACCATTTTTAAACGTTTTTCTTTTTTTTTAAGATTTTATTTATTTATTTGACAGAGAGAGATCACAAGTAGGCAGAGAGGCCCACAGAAAGAGAGGAGGAAGCAGACTCTGCTGAGCAGAGAGCCCAACGTGGGGCTCAATCCCAGGACCCTGGGATCATGACCTAGCTGACGGCAAAGGCTTTAACTCACTGAGCCACCCAAGTGCCCCAAAATGTTTTCTATCTTTCTACTAATTTTCCTAGACTGGACTCTTCTTGAAATAATTAACTACTGGCAATAAAGATTCTGATCACCCAACCATGACCTAGAGGTGACTCTAGACAACTTCTCACTATGGAGAGTGGATACTGTCTCCCAACACGTTAGAAAAATCTGAAAAAAGTGGTAGAGAAAAAAGTCAAGAAGGAGAGCCAGGAAGGATGTTATAAACCAATTCTTCCTATCTGGGATTTTGTCTACAGCACATAAACAGGAATATAAGCCAAAGATCCTGGTTAATTACAACAGTAAAAAACTATTCTATTAGTTAGTCATTGACCAGTTGAGTAGATTAACAGGGGTAGGGCCCAGGAAGCCATATTCTTAAAAACAGTTTAATATTAAAAAAAAAAAAAAGTCCTTGGGGCGCGTGAGTGGCTCAGTGGATTAAAGCCTCTGCCTTCGACTCGGGTCATGGTCTCAGGGTCCTGGGATCGAGCCCCACATCGGGCTCTCCGCTCAGCGGGGAGCCTGCTCCCTCCTCTCTCTCCCTGCCTGCCTCTCTGACTAGCTGCAATCTCTATCAAATAAATAAATAAAATCTTTAAAAAAAAAAAAGTCCTCAGGTGCCATTACTGATTAGCAAACTGTTACTAAAAACCTTCCTTTAACGAAAATCTTATTAAAGAGAAAACCCTCAAAACATCCAAGTAAGTGGGCATCCCAAGAGTTAACTGGCCTATGGCAGACTAACATTGCACATCTTGAAAGAATCTAATTTTCTGGGTAAACTCCAGGCATTACCACTGATCCAACTAAACATCACTAGAACTCCCAACTACCACTACATTTAGGACCCTGACCAAATTCTGTACCACGTCTACAAGATTCATATTCTAGACAAGATCAGAGGTAAGAAAGTTTATGGCAGAGAGTACACTGAAGAGCACAAATGGCAATTGCTAGCTACTCTACAATTTACTACATTCATCTCTTCTAATTTATTTTTCACCTCTATCTTTCCTCCTCTTCTCCCTGTTCTTCCCTGCCTCGATCAATTACCGCCACAGGCAAAGTCCGGCTGATGACAAAAAGCACTGAAGAGACTAGTTAACCTTTATTCTAAATCTTTATTAGCTTTTGAAACCTTATTTCTATTTAAGGATCCATTTTTCATTTTCATTTCAAATTACATTTAGAACTGAGACTCTTTTTTTAAAGAGTTCATCAAATCATGTTCCTATCAAGAATTTTCAATGGTTTCCCCATTACTTTAGAATAAAAAAATCTCATATTCATTGGCTTGATATTCAAAGCCCTTTGCCGTATTATCCTAATGTACCTTTTTAATTGTTCCTCTGACTATTCTTGAATATGAAAAGAACACTTTACTCTGGCTAGATTCGTTTATTACCTCTCCTTTAAAAATATCACATTCATCGCTAGCTTTATGCTTTCATTCCTTCCTAAAAATACTCTCTTGAGAGTCTCCTCTGAACCAATTCAAATCCTACTTATGTCTAGGGCTCAGCTCAAATCCCACACCTTCTTCATGAGGCTCTCTAATCACACCAGTCCTCAGAGAACTTTTGCTCTGTATTTTTATGGTCTGTGTGTTTACACTATTTATATGGCACTTTAAAACACACCATCTTCTGTTGTTGGCTTTATGTGCAATCACCTTCTCTCCTGAAAACACTTTACAAAGCGCTAACTCCCCATATACTCTACCATGGAGATACGTATATAGCAGAAATTTAATAAATGTTTTCTTGACTTTTATTTGAGAAGAAACACTAATTTAGAAGAGTGTTCCCCTTCCTCCTGGCTTTACAATCAGGGAAAAGAGTGCTAAGAGCAAAATGGATCAATTGAGGCTCTGCTACTTTTGGATTTAGGGAGAAAAGAGATATCTAAAATAACTTATTTTTCTTCTATCACTAAGTATCTTCTAAAAATCTATGTTCAGAAAGGAATTCTAGGGGTGCCTGGGTAGCTCAGTCGGTTAAGCGTCTGCCTTTGGCTCAGGTCATGATCTTGAGTCCCAGGATGGAGCTCCACGCTGGGCTCCCTGCTCTGCAGGGAGTCTGCTTCTCCCTCTCCCTCTGCTCCTCCCTCTGCTCATGCTTGTCATTGCTCTCTCAAATAAATAAATAAAATCTTAAAAAAAAAGGAATTCTCTATTAATCAGAAGAGTTAGTAACTTCAACATGCTCTAAAAATATTAAATATGGAATGATCACCTCCCATATGACCACTAACATTAATGATGATTCAAAATATTTTAAATGTACACATGGGTTTAACATATCTACCTACTGCCCATGTGTCTTATATACGTGTGTTCCTAAAAGTATACCATCTTAGGTAGTTTAGAAGATAAACGCTGCATTTCTGGATTTTTGCTTGAAATATTATACAAAATGAGTGCTTAATTTTTATATGAAAAAACTAATCTTGCCTAAACTGACTCCATACAGTGAGTTAGAGATCCTTGTAATATGCTCACATGATGCTCTGCACTGCTTCTCAGAGCATACAGAACAACAGTAACTATTCTATAATAGTTTGATTAATGTCTATCTCCTCACTAGGCTATACTTTCCTTAGGGCAGAGACTTGTCCTTTCTCTACTATTTTCCTGATGCCTAGCATGTGCCTAGCATACAATAAGCACTAAACAAAAATTTGTTATATGTACTAATGAACTATGGCAGATACCCATTTTGGGGGTGGATTACAGGATGTGCAATATGTCATCTATACAACCGGTGAAGGGATGACAAAGGGTTGTGACTCCTGCTCAATGCAGAGATAGAGGACGTTGAAGAGATACAGATGAGAAGAAACATCATACAGCCTCAGGAAAAACACTCTGAGGGATTAACACAACAGAGAGGTAAAAGCAGACTTCCAAAAGGACATAATTCCCATGACAAACAGATATGAAGTGTCAATGTCACAGAATTTCCCTGGGACTCTTAATGGAGGCTTAGCATGAAAGGAGGCCTAACTACCTCCCCCCACCAACTACGCAGGATTGACAAACAGCGCAGTGGGGAGGGAGATACGTACTGGGCGAATGTCTGCTGAGCTCCAGCTCTGGTCTCTCCAGGCTGCTCTGAAAGTCAGGAGGCAGCAGGGAAGCCACTCCCTCAGGATGGATCATCTCGTCCTCCGACTCAGCTGAAGCTTCTGCAAAGTACAGATTGGGTTGGGGCAGGGAGGGAGTGAAGGGCTAAGCACGTGGGAATATGTAGAGGAATGAAGGAGATCAGGCAAAGTCACGGGACACAGAGTATATACTAAAAAGAGCACTGTACATAGAGAAAAACTCCCTGGGATTAAGATCTACCTCATTTAAAGGGTAGCTTAATTTACTTAGAACTCTTCCTGCTGGCAGGAATCCTTTTTTAACAGAGAGTTAAATTGTTTTCTTCTCTGACAAGAGATAAATAAACAACTCACTTGGCCTAACTACCAAAGCAAGTAAGTACCAGTTTCAGCCTTATTCCTGAAATTGCCTAGTTAAACAGGCCTATCTACTCAGTGACAGGAGTAAGAATGAAAAACTCCTTGTGACAGTCTGGGCTTACCTTCAAGTTCTGCAGCTTCTCGGGCTTCACGTTCCAGACGCTGCCTAAGTAGCTCCTGCTGCTTTTCCAGATACTGCTTTATGAAACTGTTCTGGCTCATTTCCTCACCAATCTGTGTAGAAGACATGGAAAAAAGAAAAGTTGAGGAAAGCAAACCAGGGAAACGGAAGGAAGAAAATTCCTTGGAGTAAAGGCTTCCTCCTTATATATGAGCCCAAGAAAGATAATCAAAATGTTGGAAGGTCCTCTTCTAAGCTAGTCTTGTTGAGGACCAAAATAAAGAATCTCATGATTCACAGAAGATGACAAACTTCTATGACAAACTTCTATTATGTGCAGTTCCTCAACTGCACATAATTTCTTATTCTAAATATTCTGATCCCAACCAGCAATGCCCAAGTAACTTAAAATCAAAAGTCCCATAAAATTATGCCTTTTAATCTAAAAATTTAATCTAAAATATTATCTAAATTTTCCTTCTCGTAGTAACAAGAACTGAAAAAATACTAGTTCATACTAGGTCATTTTTTTGTTGTTCCTTTCCAGGAATCATTTTGTCAAATATCTCCAAAATTCAAATACAGTACTTAGAGTATGAAACCGAAAGATTAAGAAAAGGAATGTCCGTTCAACATTTAGACAGAGTTTTAACTCCATTTTCTTTGGGTGGGAAGAAATGGTAATATTATACTTAAACTCCAGGAGTTTAATCTCTTTTCCCATTTCTTCCTGCAACGCAGACTCCCACAGCACTCTTCCATCCTTCAGTTTTCTCTTTGCAAGCCCTCCTCCCAGAACCTTCTTGCCTAGCAAGTCCTACTAGAACTCCAAAAAAAAAAGAAAAAATCTAAGTAAATATTATTTATGGTTTTAGTTATCTTTCCTAAGCATGGTAAATGCTTATCTTCACCTAAAAGAGAGGAGTCTCCTCTTGGTATTCAATGGACACTGATGAAGTGTGAGTTGCATGTATTAGAGAGCATATGCATTTGCTAGAAAAAATCCTAGATTAATGAAAGCAAAGCTTCAAAGACTAAAATGCAATGAATAAAAGGAATATAATCACAAACTGATTAACTTACATAGTTTCTTAAGCTTATACTTAACTAAACATCTGTAAACCAACTAGACTATCATATAGCTTAATGAAGTGGTAACCAGGGAATAGGAAGGCTCTCTTGTTTTTCCACAGTATCTTGGGACTTCACCTAGTACCAGAGCTGCACAACACTGCACTAACAAAGACCTGATGTTTTCCTTTATGTATGTAACATACTATAATGAGGGGATTTTAAGAGCTGAAAAAAATCTTATGAGATCATAAAGTCTAAAAATCTTATTTTTTAAAACTGTTGAATGACTTCTTCTAGAGAAATCTTATGCTGAAACTCAATATATAAAAACAGATAAAAGTAGATCTAATTTAGTTAAGAGGGGAGTGTGAACCCCTGCTCACTTGGGAAGAAGGTTATCTTCCCCAGGAAGCCCCCAAAAGCAGCTCTACAAAACCAAAGTCAAGTAATTATAAAACCATGGATTTAGTCCAAACTTTTCTCATATTATACATAGGAACTTAGGAATCCAGGGCCTCCAAAGGTTAAGTTTCTTGCCCTAAGTAACAGGGGAATTAATGATATTTAGGAGGAAAAGCATAGTCAGCATTAACACTAGAGATGGTGGATAAATTCCAAAAGATTGAGTTCTTCGAAAATCTATGTCAACATAAGAATTCTTCTTACAAGTATTTTCTTCCACTGCCCTACTGACTGTCTACTTCATTTCTACATTAGAAGACATCAACTATTTTTCCCAAATCAATGGCAAATAAATGACTTCAGATTCTTGTACTATACTTAATCAGGTGGAGCCACATCTTTCTGCACATACCACTGCAAGTACCAGAAATTAACTAATAGCTCTCCTAATTCAGTTCTTGAATTCTTTATTAGAATTCACTTGTCCTGGTATGAGGAAATTTTCAACCCAGGAACTTAGGAAAATACTGGTGTGGATGGAAGCACCAAGTATACATCACTATGTCCTTCTATATGTCTGTGCATCCAAAGAGCCCACCTTATCTAATAAACCTTTTTTCTTACCTGGGAATTTGGCTGGAATGCAGCATGGGGTGTTGAGTGTTTCTGTAAATTTTCTAGCATTAGAGCCTGGTACAGAGAAGGGCAAAAGTCAGAATGTAAGGGAATAAACCCCAGCCCTCCCCAATCTCTTCATTGAATGCAATGACTAACCATACACACTTAACCTGTACTCCTTTTCCAGGGACCTAAAAGCCCTTTACTAATTCTCTTTCATCTTCAGAAGACCCTTAAAAGTAGCCATGGTTACTGCTCCCAAAAGTACAAATGTAAAATGCAGGCACATGGAGAAAATCATTGACTTGGCTATGTAATAAAATCAGTGACAATGACAGAACCTGTACTACACTCCCTATTATCTTCTGCACTTCTGACTAATGCCCCTTCTAAATCTGGCCATTCAGGTAAAATGACTTCAAATACTCAAGTCAGCTTCAAATACAGGAAACCAACATGGGGCTGCTGGTTTTGGTCTGATTGAATTACTTGGTCAGTTACCCAGGACTAGATCTACTTGAATGAACTTGTATTGCTTCCAACAGAGTGGCACCTAGATTTATCAACTATGTAAAAATTTCAAAAAGGAAGATACAGAACAAAACCACCACAGACTCTAAACTATGGCTGACCCAATCCACACACAAAACCGTCAGCTTCTGTAGAGGCAACGGTCTGTCAATTTAACCCTTGAGACAACCCAGCCCTAATCTGCACTACAGGCCATGTATCCTAATTAACCCCAATTAAAACCAAGACATTCTCATCTTCCCTCCGTTTACACCAAATCTATACACACAAATCCACCTACTTCATGACGATCCCACCCTAAACTACTCAAATCGATTCAAAACCCCCAACATATACCAACCTGCCCCACCTCTCTCACCAACATTCACCAAACTTATCCGCCCAAATTGCTTCTGGATGCCCTATAAATTATACACCCCTCTATAACCGAGTCCCTTCAAATTAAGATTTCTCTTCATCTCACCTACTAATCTAATCAGGTAGACATTTTACTCTATCCCAATCCTATTCTTTCGGACACCAACACCGACACCAACCCCATTAACTCCTCCGCCCAACTATACCCCTAACTCCGACCCAGCCCAATTCGCCCCCCTCAGGCCAGCAACGCCGGTGGTAGTAGTGGGATTTAACTCCTTCTGCAGCGCATGCGCCGAAACCACAGACACAAACAAGGAGGGGGTGGGGGAAGGAGGAAGGAGCTTAAGACACTCTGGGAGAGTAGCGCGCACCCTCCCATTTTGGGCTCGCGCCGCTGCCGTTAAGGCGGGAACCGGCGCTATCTCTATTCCAGCGCGAGCCTCACCAACCACCGTGCGCGCGGATCCGGAGACTCGCGCTGGCGGCCTGAGCTCGCTCGCGCGGAGCCCGGACACTGCGCCTGCGCCGCGGCAGAGACTCGTCTCTACCGGGTCCGCTCTCCTCCGACACCCCGGCAACGCCGACTTCTCACCCCTTTGAGCCGCTTGACCAGGGCACTCTTCTGCCCGCTCTTCGCTAGGCCTCGCTGCTCCAGTGCGGCCTTCAGGTCGGTCACCCGCAGCGCCTGAAGAGGCTTCCCGTCCAGAGTCACCTCCTCCAGCTCCGCCATCTTGCGTGAGGTACTCGGGTCCGTCCCGACGGCTTCGGGCATCTTCGGTAATTTCCGCCAACGCCCTTCGAACGTACCGAGCTGACCCCGCCCACTGCCATAGTCAACCCCTCGATTACCACTCAGAACTCCCCGGGTTCCTCCGGAACTGCTCGGGTATTTCCGCCTCTACATCGGCACCAATCAGTTCTTTCCCTCCTCCCAGCCACTTCCCCCTCCCTCCCTCTGCTTTCTGAGCTCGGTTATTTTCGTCTTACCGAGGCTGTCAATCGAATGTACTCGGAAGCCGTCGACTCTGGCATAACCAAAATCGGAGTTACTCGGCCATCTCCGAACCTAAGGCTGAGACGCTGAGGAGCTTGGGTGTTTGGGGCTGGTCCGGGACCGGAAGTGCGTGGGCTACCGGGCTGGCCCTGTTCAGGGTTTTCAGGAAACATGGAAGCAGGGGCAACAGTTGGAATTTAAGCACTTTTGTGACCGTCTTCGGGTGCCCTGTGAGAGGAAAGGGGAGGTAAGCGGGATAGAAGTCTCTGTCTAGGCTGGGTCAGACTCGGTGTTTGCGGGTTACGCTGGTAGGGCACACTGCCCGCTCTGCTACCGATCCCCCTGCCGCCTCCCAATCTCTGAGTCCCCGCCACTCCCATCTAAGACTACGTTGCTCTTTGGGTCCTTGGAATGCCAGGCTCCGTGGCCTCCATAGTGGGCAATGGCAGCACCGTGTCTTTGGGCCCAAACTGTGAACTGATTCATATTCTTTGAACTTGAGTTTGCTATGGAGGCCATGTCGCAAGACCCGACGAAAGTTTTCTTACCCGAGTAAGAATAAAGTTCCTTAGGAGGAATTGCTGTGATAAAGGCGATCTTCTTGGACTGTTTGGGTACTGGACTGATGTTGATTGCTTAGGGGTTCTTTTCTTTGTTACTACAAATACTCCCAACTTTCAGCAGAGGAAACGCAGACAGAATAGATTATTGATAAGTAGTTTAAGGGTTTCATTGTTAGAAATTCAAACTGGAACTCGAAACCTATTCAAGTTAACTGACCTTCTGTTTGCATTACTGATGCAAATCACTGGTAGGGCATCACTGGGTATTTTGCATTAAACCTTGAAAATGTGCAAAGACATAAGTTGTTACACATCTACAGCACTGTAACACTTATTAGACTCCTAAAGCCACCAAACCGACTAGACTTTTTTCAGTCTTGAATAAACATGTGGCTTCTGTTTTTTCTTACTGTGTTATCTTCTTTTGGGTGAGGCACCCTCACTCTGCTCTTAATTTTTCGTGGTGCTTTACTGGAAATAAAGGAAGAAATGGATGTTAGAAAGTTCTGGGCATAATTCAGAGGCTATATGCACTTAACAAAGAAGGCTCTTTTCATCATATGTGATTTTTTTTCTTTTTTTCTTTTCTCACCATTGATAGCTCTGGATGATTAGCATCTATGCCCAGACCATCTGCATGTACTAGATTTTTAAATGTGTACCTTTTTTCATCTTAAGGAAGGTGAGATGCACCAACATTAATCGTTTTTTCTTCACTCACCCTGGAACACAGAAGTAGGCCAGGGAGAATGAGCAAGAAATATGTTGGTTATTTTTAGGTTTCTTATAAGAATAATGGAGAGAAGAAAGGGTCGGGGAGGGTGATGGGTCTGAAAAAGAGGGAGGTTGGCAAGTATGAAATGAAGTTATTCTTGAGTGACTTCTCTGAGGTAATCGGATAATAACCTATATGAATTACCCCTTTGTTTTCCTGTAAGCTGAATTGTTGAAAAGTAATTTTATCTGTAGATGCTGTTTGTGATAAGATTCCTTGTTGGGAAGTTGTATTTTGGTTACTCTAGAGAGTATATAACAGTACTTTTATGTTTCAGGATGCCACTGGAATCATCTTCCTCTTCAATACCATTATCCCTCCCTTCTCCCCTACCCTCAGTACCAGACGGTATTACTAACTCTTCCCCTCCCCCAATGTCTTACATCACTTCCCAGGAGATGAAGTGTATTCTTCACTGGTTTGCCAGTTGGTCAGGTCCACAGCGTGAACGTTTCCTACAGGACCTGGTAGCTAAGGCAGTGCCAGGAAAATTACAGCCACTGCTGGAAGGGCTGGAGCAGCTTAGTGTGTCTGGAGCAAACCGACCACCCTGTATCTTTGAGTGCCAGCTACGACTTTGGGATCAGTGGTTTCGAGGTTGGGCTGAGCAGGAGCGCAATGAATTTGTCAGGCAGCTAGAGGTCAGTGAGCCAGACTTCGTGGCAAAGTTTTACCAGGCAGTGGCTGCTACAGCTGGTAAAGACTGATGGGCATTAAAGTCAAAGAAGATACTCACAGCTGATGGAGCTGCATCTTCACTGCGAGATCTTCAAATGTGTCACTTAAAGGCCTAGGAATGGTATCATGATCCGCTGACTGAACTTGTTGACCAGTACAGGCTTGATTATTTCTTTGGGGGATGAAGGGGCAGAGGGAGAGGGAGAGAGAGAATCTTAAGCAGGCCCCAGGCCCAGCACTGAGCCCAACACGAGGCTCGATCTCACAGCCCTGAGATCATGACCTGAGCCCAAATCAAGAGTTGGACGCTTAACTGACTGAGCCATCCGGGCGCCCCAAGGCTTGCTTATTCAACGTTAACAGCCTATCAGCTGGACTGCTTGCATGAATGTTTTCCATCTAAGTCATTCCAGATCAGCAGTCTGCCTCCTAGCTTGTTCCTTTCTACATGTCACACCCTCAAGAATTCCATGGCTTCATTTGCAAGTATAACCGGAAGGAACCTACACATTGTAACTCAAGTGCATTGCTGGCCCATGGGCCTTCCTATTCCAGAAACAGGGAGAAGGACTATTAAAAAAAGGTCATGTTTTTGTAGATTAACTGGATTCACATGGCTGGTTTCACTGCCCTTATCAGATTCTGGCATAATTATGTTGAGATCCCAACTATTAGCTTTCCTAGTGATAATTTTGTAAGATTATGGAAAAATCAGGAGAGGGAGATAATCCGTTACTCCTTTCTCACACTGATGTTTATTTGAATCTAAATAGCAATGACTTTTCCTAAAGCATATGTGATATTCTTGGAGCTGGTAACAGATTACTGTTCTGTAAGTTTGCTTGTGATACGAAAACAAGTGACACTCTTCATAGGTTGAAGAGTTTATTTTTTGTATCAAAATAAAGAATGAATCTTCAGAACCATGTCTCTCGCTTTTTTTCATTACAAGGCTAGTATAGAGGTGATACCTAAAGAAAGAGGCATTTTAAGAAAAGTAGAACTGAAGTGTAGACTTGCCATCCAGTTGTCTTCCAAGAAATAATCTTCCATATCTATCCTGTTATGCTCTGGGTAACATCACACCTCCCTCATTCCTGTAACTGGGCCCCTTGTGTCTTGGAGCTCTGGTGAATGGTGAGGGCCAGATGGTGCCACCAGAAGAGTAGCTCGTTTCTGATAGGCCACGGTTCCCAGTGCGCCCACCAGGATAAGCAGTGTTAGGCAGAGTCCTGTGGACAGTGCTAGATGGGTCACAGAGGGTTTATGGTCCAAGGTAACCAGCAACCTAGGAACACAGAAGTAACGTTTGGCTTGGAATAATGCCTAGGCTTACAGGTGAAGGACTTCACCTTTATCCTAATACACAGAGCTCATGAAACCCTGCCTCTTCCAATCAGTAAGCTACACAGGAAGTCAGGAATATAGAACCTGAAAGTAGGAAAAAGACCAAGGTCTGAGCCTCCCAGCAACTTAAGTTGTTGGAAGGAGGCCTAACTTGGCAGTGAGGGGAAGTTTAAGGGAAGAGTTAGACTATGGTGTTTGGGTAACTGGACATGGTACCCCATTAGTACGTAAGGGAGGAAGAGGACTAGGATCCCTATGTCCTAGAGATGGAGAAGTCCATGATTGCGGAGGGAAAGGTGTCCCATAGTGACAGGCCTGAGGTGATCACATTAGTTGTCTTCTGAAATAACCGTAAGACTACATATGAGTGAGAGCTTAATGCAATTTCCAACATCTGGACTCCAGAAATTTGAGAGAAAACTACTTGGGATATTCTCTTACTTGATGTGTCCCGTGGTAAAGCTGGCTCCTCCATAACGTACTTCTAGGGGCTTCTGCTGGAGAGTCAGGGTCAGGTCCCTGGGCGGCATACCAACCGAAGGCCCTTGGCAGCCAGGGGACTTGCCCATGTACACAGTGAACACCAGACTGATGGTAATGGAGGGGCTGTGGAAATAGCACCTATAGGGACATTTGGATCTCTTAAGGGAGGAGGAATCCCTGGAAGAGTGTATCTCCTGAAGCAGGTGCAGGCTTAGGAGTGGGACAAAGTCTTCAGAGGAGTGTTGTGAAGTAACCCACTTAAGCCATTCCCGTGGCCCACTGTATAAATCCTCAGCCTGAACTGTCCCTTTACCTGCCAGTGCCGCCTCTGCTCACCAGAGCCTGGAGTACTGCTTCAGTCAGCCCGTCCAGCTCTTCCTTCCCCACCGAGGGGCCTGGGGGCCCAGCTAATTGTAAAGACAGCTGGAATAGCAGGTCTTGAGGTGGAAGACTCACAGGTGGGGAAGTAACAGCACCAGTACCTTTGAAAGTTTGACAAAGCCGACCCCGGGGACAGAAGAGAAGACCGGAGTACCCAGGTATCTGCAAGGAAATACATAGCAGGATGTAGTTAGGACCTCAACTGCTTCTCCCCCCTTCTAAGGAAAAAGTACAATCTAGATCGGGGTCATGGACTCAGTGGGCACTTAGTAAAAAATAAAAGAACATCAGAAGAGGTTGGATAGTACTGCTATATGAGCACTTTTAGACTTCCTTTTGCCAATGCACTATGTGGCTTTTTGCTTATGATACCCACCTGAATAGCCTTTCCGGGAAGGCATGGGACCCAGGCTGTCCCCTCGGCCCGCACCTCATACGCTCCTCTCTCTGTGCATTGGTGTAAGTAGCAGCGGCCCGTGAGCTCTGTTTCCATCGGATATGGGATCTCAGACAGATGCCTGGTCTCATCCTCATGGAGCAGGTGTGAAGTGAGGTTGGCGAGGAAGCAACGACTCTGGGAATGGTAAATTTCCCCGTGGGGGTTCTCTGCCCCGGGTGGGAACCCGTTTTCCTTTTTCCAGCATTCGCTCTGAGGGGCGGGGCAGGAGGCAGAAAAGTGTTTGCCGAAATGCCTTAGAAATTGACTCCACTCTGGGCCAGCTCCTTTCCTTTCTGTTCTATTCTCTAGTCATCTCACCCCATTGGCCAAGGGCTTGTACATGCGGCAGCCTTCCAGCACGGGGTCGGAGGAGCAGCTTCCCTTATCCAGATGCAGATAGTGGCAGCCCAGCCCACTGTGTGGAAGGGAGGGCAGCTGACCACTAGGATCCCGAGAGCCGTATCGCCCCCCAACCACACAGCACACCTACCTGCCAGTGCAGAAGAAGTCTGAGGAGCCAGCCCCACACGTAGTCACCAGGCCAAATTCCAGGCCAGATCCTGCTGGAGAGAGAGGAAGAGAAAGAGCCCTCCAAACAAAAGAAGCCCCAGGTGTCCCTCAGCTTGAGCTGTGCTCATGGCTTCAGTGACACCTCAGCGGCAGAAACCCCCCCCCAACTCTCACTGCTCCCACGGTGCTCTGCCAGTCTCCCCTGTTCTCACCCTGTCCCCATAGCAGCTCCTCTGCCGCGCTGTGATTGACTTGGTACCAGCCGGAGTCTTCGAAGGCGGCAAGAGTGATGGGATCCAGTCGAGTGCGCCGGGCACCATCAAAGGTAGCAGTCATGATAGAACCCTGGAGCAGTCGGGCCTCCCAGTGTGAAGACAGAGGGCCCTAGGGAGGAGGGAGCTGGTTGCTACCTGACCACTCCCTCCTCCTTCCAGCACCACCAGGCATCCTGTTCCCACCTCTTCTTCCAAGGGAACCCCTGGTGAAGCCCCTGGCACTCCCAAGTGTCTGGCCAGGCTGTGGCTAACAGCTGGGGTGGTAAGAAGCAGTTGTCCCCACTCATCTCTCCTTGTCACTTGTTGCCTTGTAGAACAGTTCTCTCTAACTGAGCACAGAAAAGGAAGAAGGCAATATGAGGCGAGGAACGCTTAGGAAGAGGGGAGCAGAACTGGAAGGAAGGCGTTGGTGGGGGGCTAGTGATCCCCTCCTGTTGACATCGTGGGAAAGCTTGCCCTCATTCCTCCCATTTACCGCTGGGTCCTGAGGGACAATCCCGCCACTTCTTGAAGAGCTGTCCTGAGAAACCCAGAGCATGGAGCAATTCATGGAGTGTGACCTGAGGACAAATGACCACAGGATGAGGGGGACCGGGAATGGAGCAGGTTGACCTGCCGCTGGATAGTTCCTCTGCCCAGTCAGCTCTTCCTAGAGTTGAGGCACCTTCTCCTCCATCCTTAATAGATTCTTTCATTCCGTGGGAAGCTGAGTGACCTGCCCCCTCTCCCCAACCTGTTTGCGCCTTCCTACTCATCATGCAGCAGTCACCGTGACAATGTCACTATGGCTGAGGCTGGGGCTGGAGAGATGCTGGGCACAGTAGATGATGGTACCAGCAAGGGGTCTGTCTTCCGAGTCCAGCTGGCAGCAGGCAGCGTAGGCTATGACAGAGGGCTGTGGATGGGCCAGGACAAGGTCAGAGGTGGAAAGCAAGGAAGTGGGGGAACACAGAAGCAATCTTCCTGAAAATGGACACCCAGGGAACTCAGCAGGGATAGCTCCAGGGGATGGCTTTGAAGGGGCTTAGCTCCCACCCAAACTTCATCAACATGACCGAGTCACCTCAAATAATCACAAGTTAATAAGAACTGCCTTTGTGCTCTCTCCCCCTTCCCATGATATTTAAAATTAAGAGAGGCAGAACAAGGAAAAGGATTTGATTTGGGTCTCACCTCTCCACGGCACTTGGAAGTGTGGGCCACCCACACATACAGGAGAAAATCCGTGTCTTGGACCCCAGGCCCATCTGGCTGGACCAGTTGTGGGGGACCGTGCTCGGGCCACAATGCGTAACCACGGAGATGGGCATCTGGGATCTGTCCAGAAGTGAAATGTTGCATCTAGCTTAGCAGATGAGGACAGCAGGAAACTGGGAGTGAGGAGCAGGCAGTCTTTATCAGAATAGGGACTCCTGCCATCCCTCCCACCCCCAGGTCTCTGATTTGATAAACTGCCAGGGGTAGAAGGGGCTCAGGAATTTACATTTGTTAGGAAGCACATTAAGTAATTTTGATGTTAATAGTCTTGGAGAAGTCTAGGCAGGCTAGAGATCTTCAGATTCCCAAATCTGAGAAATTGCTCTCACCTTTGCCCCCAGGCAACTCTCTCCTTTGTACCCTGGGTTCAAGAGGCTGCACCTGCCAAGCATGAGTATCTGTAGGTGAGCTGGAGCCATCTTTGGGTACCCTGAAGAGGTCGTATATACATTCTCGACAACACGAACTCACCTGTGGTAGTTTGGGGCATCTGGGTCCCCCCAGACAGCATGGCAGTACTGTGCAGGGTCTCGACTCAGAAGCAGAGGGCCTTGCACTGGAGGGACTTAAAAAGATGAGTGGTCAGTTTCACCTCAACATCTTAGAGTTCCTTTTCTCTGGTCGTCTTCCTCCCTGGCCCTCTGCTCCTCAGCCCTCCCTTTTGCCTCCCCACTCACCTGTGAACATTCCCTGGAGTTGCTGAGCAGCCTGTTTGGCTGCAGCCAGGGCCAGGGCTCGTGGTCCCCCTCTCATTCCGGCTCCCTCTGGCTCCCAAGCTCCATCTGATACAGGGGCTCTGACAGAGTAGGTTCGAATTCGCAGGGGCTGAGGCTCACGGGAGCCAGACGGGGCGAGGGCGGAAGAGCGGAAGTTGGGTGCAGGTTGGGAGAGATGGGGCCTGAGAAGGGTCACAGACTCCTGCGTCTCATCATGTAGGCATCTGCTCACAGCCGTCCCCACCACCAGCAGCAGCAGGAACATTTTGCAAGTGTTTCTTCTTTACCTGGCTAGGATCCTGTCTTCTGCTCCTCTCTTCCCTGCCTCACTGACTTCCCGCTTCCCCCTCTCTACCATCTCTCTCCATACCCCTCTGCACCTCTCTCACTTAGCTTTTCAAGATCTGAGTGTGTTGTTGACGAAATCCACATCCACAGTTCCCACCAGGAGGTTGGATGTGAACAAGGGCCAAAGGTGCCACCCCCAGGGGGTGCTAAAGGTGGGGAGCCAGGTGTGTGTGTGTGTGTGTGTGAAGGCGGGGGTGGGGAAGGCAGTGTTATTACTTAAAGCCTCAGCTGATCTTTCCAGGGAGGAGCCTGCCTCATTCAGGAATCTCTCATCCTAGTTGCCCTCCTTCTGAGTAGATACCCTTGGAACCATCCCAGAACTACAAAATCAGTGTTAATGTAACAGTGTTCATGGGGACACTCTGTGCTTCATAGATGCCTACTTATCTTATTGGTGATGGGCAAACGAGGCTTCTGCACATCCCTGGCCCTACTCTCAGAGCTGGGTGGACTCTAACTAAACTTCGAGGCTTTCAGGCACCTCTCCCATCTATGTAGGGCACTTAGTAGGTGCTCAGGAAATACTCTTTGGCTGACTGACCCCTCCTAGGAAAAGCTGTCGTGGTAGCTCCATGAGGCTTCACAGAGCCACATATGGGCATGCTGGAAGGGAAAGTCACCTCTTAAAATGGACATTAATAGAATGTGCTCAAGAATGTTCTCACCCAGCTCTTGGAACTCCTTGTTTTCTCTGTTCATGCTGTGTTTTCACATCCTGTTTCCCCTGTCTGGATACACTCCTCCTTCCCTGCCCACCTGGCCAATTCCTACCTTCCCTATAATTACGCTGGGAAGCCTTTTGTCCTTAACACCTTCTGCCCAAATTCCGCACTTGGAGGGGGAAGGGAGCCCACTTCACAGGAGGGGCATCTCCTCCCCTCTCTTGCAATGATCACTGGCTTAGTGGCTCTCCCTTCCTTCCGGTCCCTCACTCCTTCCAGGTAAGCCTGCTTCCTGGCTGGCTTGGTAGCTGCAGTGCTCAGCACTGTCCCCAGGGCCTAGTCGTCAGTTTGTGGATGAAGGAACAGAACCCAACCCCATTGCTTAACTTTTGAAGAAACAGGTCAGGGGTGAGATGACGTAAAGCAACACAGCTAATTAGTTACAGACAGGACACGAGTTTACGGAAAAGCTGCTGACTTGCCAGGGAGCCTGGATTTTATACTTGGACATTACCAGACCCATGGCTGGAACGACCAGTTACAAGGGAGGCAGCCAGATGCTGGAGCCAAACCAACTCTGTCGCTTTCCACCTAGGTGACTTTGGCCCAATGCCTCCAGGCTTCCATTTGCAAAAAGGGGATGACTGCATATCCCTGGCAAGGTTGCTTTGAGGAGGAAGCAAAGACTTCTTCAGGGGCATCTGGGTGGCTGAGTAGGTTAAGTGTCAGGGTCGTGAGTTCAAGCCCCACATGGGGCTCCACGCTGGGCAGGGAGCCTACTAAAAAAAAAAAAAAAAGATTTGTAAGGTGCTGAGAATAGCCTCCAGCTCATGTTCAACACCAAGTCACATCAGCGGTTCATATTCTACACTTTCAACTTAGTGGAGAATGGCTCTGTTCTTGACATGTGTACCAATCTTTACAGGATTCCTGTTCTTTTTCTAAGGCAAACCTTTTCCTCTACATATCACATGCCCTCCTTCTCCTGGCTAGGCGGGCAGATTGGCCCAAGGGGGTCAAGGTCTGTGGGGCTCTCCTCAGGTCCCCCCACGAAGCCCCCCCACCCCCCACTGCTGTCACTCCTAGTACTTTGCTGCCCCCTTGTGGCTTAATCGAGGAGGGTGCGCCCCGGCCAGGGCGGGAGTTCAGCAGAACTTCACACATGCCTGCAGAACTTCGTACCTTCCAGCAGCAACGGCACCAGAAACACCTCGTACTTCTTCTGCTGGAATACCTCTTTCCTGCTTCTGCCTGGCAAATTCGTCCTAGTCTTTCCAGAGCCAGCTGAGAGGGTCTTCACCTGCTGAGTTTTTTTCTTTACCCACCCCCACCCCGGGGCGGGGGGGAGGTGGTTTGCCTTGTCCCTGTAGCTCCAATACCAGTTCTCACACATCTTTCAAGTAGCACTATTACATTCTCCTGACATTTACTTTTGTGCTTATTCGCCTGCTAGACTGTGGGCAGGGGCTGAGTCTGATTCGCCTGTGCCTCTTTGAAGAGGTGTTAAGTAGGCACAGAGGGATAACGGAGGTGGGAAGGTGGCTGGGAATAAAGAGGAGGTAAGGAGAGAGGGTGAGAATAACAGTTATCTGAGCACACCCTTTGTGCCCAGATGTCTTGCAAGTGCTTTAGAATCATGTATTCTTTTTGGCAACCTTCCAGGGTAGGAATGATTATAATTACCCCAATTTTACAACCGAGGCACAGCAAAATTAGACAGTGTGGGTCAGTGGTGAATGTGGGGTTTAAGCCACCATGCTATCATGTTCTCAAGTGCACAGCGTGGAGACTAAAAGTAAGATTGATCGATCAGAGAAGCAGGTTGAGAAAGAGGGGGAACGGGGAGAACAGGTGGAGACAGGAGGGAAGAAGGGTAAGGAGAGAATGAGTTGTGGCAGAGGGTGGGGCAGACCGCAGGGCAGAAGGTGAAGAGGACAGGAAGGTACAAGGTGAGAGGATGAAATCGGGGACAGGGAGGGAAGGCGTTAAGGAGGAAGGGGAGGAGGTAGAGGTCAGCGAGGATGAGGAGAGGGGGTGGGAGAGGATGGGGACAAGCAGAGCATGTCTTGGTGACGTCATGGTCCGTGTGGATGCTCCATCTGGCATACTGACCTCTCAGTTCCTTCGCTGGCCCATCTCCAGCATTCTCTGTTCCACTTCAGCAAGCCACTCCCGGGAGCCTTATCATCACCAGAAACTGTAGCACCTATGAAATAACTGAATCAAACATCACCCGCTCTGATATGATCTCCTTTCCTTACCGTTTGTTTGCTCAAGTGGGCTTACTGCCACTCTTCTAGGGGCTCATGGAAGAACCGCTGGCCCTTCCTGTCTTTTCATCTTCACCTCCAGGCTCATCACCAAATCCCTCCTTTGAAAGGGATTTCCTTCACTGTCTGTCCTGTGCCTCCTGCCCCCCAACGTTTGTCTTCTCTACACTGGCCCCCAGCAGCTAAGGACCACTGAGTGCAATTACCCCAGAGGACAGCCTGCGGTCATGCCATTGGCATCCTTGACTTCAGTGGGGCGCTCTCAAGTCAGAGATCTCAGTCCTCTTCCCTCACAGCACCTGGGGTATTGCACCTCCGAGACTACTCCTCTGAGCCTCTTCTCGGTCCCTAGCACTGAGCTCCTCCGTCCCGGTAAAGAGAGAGCCACTGGACAGAACAGGCGAAGGCGCCGCCTTTTTCATCCTCCCTGCGCTTGTGTCTATCGCTGCTGCTGTCCCTTCCTTCTCCTTAGAGGACAGGAAATATCCTCATCCTTTGGGAGGTGGTTTATCCCTCCCATGCTCTGGATTCCTTCAGAGGGAGATGTGGCTTCAGTCCCTCTCTGACTCCGTCTCTTCCCCAGTCCATCAGTGACCAGGAAGGGCCTGCCTGGGGGCCTTGGCATGCATTTCTCTGTCTGCTGGGAACCCCTGCCCTTTGCCCGTCTGACTCCTCACCTTGCAGATGTCTGTGTGTTACTTCATCAAAGAAGCTTTGCCTGACCTTCACCTTTCAGTCAGGTGCCCTTGTTAACGTTCCATCCCAGTCACCCTTTGCTTTTGCCACATACCCCTGCTCATTTAGAATAATCAATTTATTTGTGGTGTTGTGTGTGTCTGTCCCCTTCATGGATCTGTAACTGGGGCAGGAACTGCTCTCCTCCTTTATCCTGTAGCTTCTATAACAAGCAAAGTGTCCAGCCTGAAGTAGGTGTTATAAGTATTTTTTTAAAAGATTTTATTTATTTATTTGACAGAGAAAGATCACAAGTAGGCAGAGAGGCAGGCAGAGAAAGAGGAGGAAGCAGGCTGCCTGCTGAGCAGAGAGCCCGATGATGCGGGGCTCGATCCCAGGACTCTGGGATCATGACTGAGCCGAAGGCAGAGGCTTAACCCACTGAGACACCCAGGCGCCCCATAAGTATTTTTTTTAAGATTATTCATTTATTTGAGAGAGAGAGAGAGAGAGAGAGAGAGAGAGAGAGCGTGCATGAGGGGGGGAGGGTTGAAGGGAGAAGCAGACTCCCCGCTGAGCAAGGAGCCCAATGCGGGGCTCAATCCCAGGACTCCAGGATCATGGCCTGAGCTGAAGGCAGTCGCTTAATCACAGGCGCCCCTATAAGTATTTTTTGAGCAAATGAACACATGAATGGGCATGGTGAGGACAGAGGAGGGATGTGAGTGGGGAGGCCAGGTGGGGATGTAAGGTAGAAGGTGAGAAGAGGAGATGGGCAGTGTGGGGATAAGATGGTAATGAGGATGGGCATGCAGAGGCGAGGTTAGGGATGGAGGGGAAAAGCGGGGAGGGGAAGACCAGGCAGAGGCATCTCTGTGCTGGGCCTGAGTGAGGCTTCCAGACCCTGAGTGGCTTCCAGGAGCTCTTGTCCCTTGGCCATGCTGCTTGAGAGGCTTGGAAGTCCAGCCCGTAGGCGGGGTTAGACTTTATCTTGGGGCGCAGCCCTAACCTCAGATGGTGACAGAGCGGGAGCGAGCCGGGGTTTTGCAAACCGTCCCGATTGCAGCAGGCCAGCCGGCTTGCTCTGGACGGCGGGTGGGGCCTGGGCTTATCTCCCAGGCGCAGCCCTAACCTCAGATGGTGACAAAGCGGGAGCGAGCAGGCGTTTTGCAAACCGTCCCGATTGCAGCAGGGTGGGATGACCTGGCCAGGGCCAGCAGTGCTAGGTGTGGGGGGCAACATAGGCTTGGACAAGTTGGGGGCCTCGGAGCAAGTCTGGCTTGTGGGAGCCATTCTGTGTGTGGCTTGCCTCTACCTACCTCAGATCTCTGTTTCTAAAACCAAAGGGAAGGTCGCAGCTCTGTAGGTGGGGCTCTCCCTGTTAGGAAGCCTGCCAGTTCCCAAGTCCTAGGACCCCTCTGCTCTTCCAGAAGTCAGAACTGGTGGCCAGTGGCAGCCATTTTCCTCTAAGAACACCGACCACGTCTCCAGCGGGGTAGCCTCCTATGCCATTGAAGGTTTTCCAGGACCAGGCCTGCTTATAGTTGCACTGACAGGGGCCAGTCAGAAGTCCTGTCCAAGCTAGACCATTCCCACTTAGGAGTACCACAGGCTGAAAGGGGAGGTGTGCTTGCTGGGGGCTGGTAAGGGTGACAGGAAGTGACTGGCCTGTCGGAGAGGAGGCACACAGGCCCTCAGCCAGCCCTGGCTATCGCTGCTTCAGCATCTCCTATACAGCCCCCTGCATCCCATAGCCCCCTCCCTGGCTGGCGCAGGGTAGGGGTGGAGGCGAAGAGGCCCCTTTCCACCCCCACAACCCCAACCGGGATCTTGCAACACTGGGATGGGGGCCCTGGGGGCCCAGGCGTGTGGCAATCCGTGGGGGGTGGGGTGGGAGGTGTGCACCGAGCAGGAGAGCGGCTTTCACAAGCAACCACTGCAGGACTGACCTTGGCTGGCTCACCTTGGGCAGCTTCCTCTCTCTTCCCAGTATCACCAAACAGCCTTCCTTCTCCTCCGCCGTTTCCCCCAGGCCTGAGATCCTGACTTTCAGCTCAGCATTCTCATCTGTGTTTCGGGGTCAGCTCATGAGGGAAAACTGGGCCTGTGCCCACTGTAGAGTCTAAAGCAATGGGAATGCACGTGTATGCTGTTTGGATCTTGATTTGCTGGTTTCTTAAAGTCACCGTGTCCCGAGGGCTAGTGCCTTGGGGCTCCTCCTTTCTGCCTCTTCTTTCCCTACAGCAACTCGGGAGATGGGGCTTGGGTTCTGGAATCTTGCTCTCTGGCCCATATGGGCTTCTTAGAGACTGAGCTCTCCTGCAGAGGGAATGGAAAGAAAGTTCTTGGCAATTCCATTCCAGATGGAGGAAGGCATTTTCTTGCTCTTCCCTTTCCTCCTCCTTTCCATTCAGCCAGCCTCCTTGGCTTCCTTTCTTTTTCTTGATCATCGGATGTCTTAGGCCTCCCCCCCAAGTTTGGCATGTCTGCCTCCTCCCTGAAATTTTTTAGGTTTCAACTTCAATGTCACCTCCTCAGAGAAGCTTTCCTTGACCACCCCAGCAAAAATAACCTCCCTTCCTGCTTGTGTTTTTGGTTTTCCCGAGTGGAGTAATTAATGAATTTACTGAAGGTGCTTTGTAGAGGTGTGAAGGAACAGGACTGAGGGAGAGCTGCAAGGAATGATGAGGATACCGGTTAGCTGCCGCAGGCTTTGTTACTGCCCCCAAGGCCATAAGGGCGGCATCTGTGAGAGGGGACAATGGAGGGTGCCCGTCCCAGACAGGAGAGAGCTGGGGGATAAGCACTCAACTTTATCCTCCGTGCAACATCCTGTCCCACCTGGAGCACAGCAGGATGCCCAGGGGTTGAGGGGATCTAGAAGGGCAAAGGAAGACACCTAGTGTGCACTAGCGTGGTGCCTTTTTCTTCCTGCCCATTCAGCTAAGAGCTGGGTCTGTCTTGGTCACCACAGTGTTCTTGACACCTGACAAGGGCCCACAAGAGGAAAGATGATCAACAAATACTTGTTGAATAAGTCTACTCTGGCCCACACCAGTCGAGGTCAGGTGAAAAGCCTGATTCAGAAAGTGTGACTTCAGGCTACCTGTCTCCTCCCTGGGACATGCTCTGCCAGAGATTTGGGGCCATGCTCACCACCCGTGCTCATGCAGGGACCAGGTGTGCTCTTTTCTGAAGCTGGGGCCGTGACTCTTCTGCAGCCCTGGCGCCAGGCCCCCGCCCCAAGGAGACGCAGGGTGGTGGGGGGCTGGGAGGAGACCCAGTTCCGAATGGTGGGAAAACAGCTCCAGGC
The DNA here is from genome assembly GCF_963455335.1 of Martes martes. Classification (NCBI taxonomy): domain Eukaryota; kingdom Metazoa; phylum Chordata; class Mammalia; order Carnivora; family Mustelidae; genus Martes; species Martes martes. The sequence continues at coordinate 72,647,674 of NC_137894.1, forward strand.
TGATGCTGAAGCAACCGAAGGTCCCATCACCCAGAACCTTGAAAATAAGTCAAGGGGCAGTGGTCTTGAGCTGAGAGGAGGAAATCCGGAGGTTGAGTCACTTACCCTGTTCTGTACAAACCCCCCTTATGCAACCCCATCCCCCTGGGCTAGAAGCGAGGTGCAGGATTCTCCTGGGCATCCGTGGAGACGGGCACCTCCCCCTTATGAACTCAGGACGTCCACTGGTGAGGGAATAAACCATCCAGCGAGGTTCGAATCTATCTAGCCAGACCAGATCTGGGACAGTAGGCTCCAGGGACAGGTGGAGGAGAGAGTGCCTGACAGACACAGAGGCAAAGGCAGGAGAGGGGCTGAGCCCTAGGTGAGGCAGGCATGGTGCACACAGGTGCCCAACACATAGGAAGTCTCTGCTGCTAGGGGTGTGGAAATGGGGGGAAGGGTGGGAGAGAAAGAAGACACTTAGAGGATCCTGCCTTTCCCCTCTCAGAAAGTTATTCCTTGACCTCCAACTCGGGCTTTCTCAGCAGGGGCCTACATAACATTGGTGGTCTGGGAGAGACTCTGGCCCGCACTGCATCTTGTGTCTCGACAGTCCTTGGTTACTTGTTGAGTGGGACTGGCAGGCCCGCCCCGTGTGGTGTGCCTCTGTGGAGAGGGCGTGAGCATGGCCTAGAGAAGATGCCCTGTGCTGACACAGCAAAGGGACAGAGAGAGTGTCAGGAGAATGTCTCTTATCCCCTCTGGCCCTCAGCCGCTTTATCTGTAAGATGTGGCTCTCACTATCTTGCTCGTCTGAGGCCAAAGCCCACCAGACGATCTCTTGAGGTCTCCTCCAGCACCTCCGGAGATCCGTGATTTTTTTTGGAGCTATTTTTGGCTCTGCCTCTAAGCAATTGTGTGACTCTGGCTAAGCACCCCCCCACCACCCCCTCTCCACCCAAGGCCTCAGTTTCCTCACTTGCAAAGTGAGAAGTTTAGATGAGATCCTAAGGTCCCTTCAGTTCTAGCAAAATGACTGGTCATCTTACCCTGTGCCAGGCCATGTTTTTCTATGAATACAACAACACTGTGAGGTGGGTACTAATGCTGCCTTCCTCTATGGTGCAGACGGGGAAACTGAGGCACACAGAGAGGTAACTGGTTTGCATTGCACAGCTAGCAAAAACAGGAGGGAGATTCAGATGGATGCCCTTGGGCTAGAGCTCTATGAAAGAGACTACGCTTCACATGAGGGGGTTTCACTGGCACAGGTGGATTATTTTCCTCATTATCAACTTTCTCCTGTTCACACAGGTCTCGAGGCCTTTCCCAATGGAGTCTTCCCCCAGGCACTCAGATTCTAGTGCTATGGGGAACCCGAGTCCCAGGGAGTGAGGGACAATGAGGGAGTGGGTGGGAGCCACGGGGGGGTGGCGGATGTCAGGCTGGTGGGCTCAAGTTGTGGAACCAGAGAGAAGTGGTCGAGTCCTGGCTGCGGAGCTAGGGAGCCCTAAATATGGCAGAGCCATCTGGAAGCTGACAGGAGCTCCCAGACCCATATTTCAAGGCGCTGGGGTCAGCAGGCCTAGGCATAAGGGACTGGGTGGCACTGGGATCTCCCCCACCAGCCACAGAACTCGGTTAGGGAAGTATCCCGAGGCTGCTCCAGGCCCAGTGGGGTTGTCGGGTGGGGTGCCTTCATCATCTGGAAGGACAGAGCGGGCTGGGGTGGGGGTTGGGGGAGAGAGGAGCAGAGTGGCAGACACAGAGCCTGGCCGTGTGGTGTGCTGGGGGCAAGCTGTGGGCAGTGTATCTCTATTCTTGGATATTCATCTGGGAATGGAACCAAGAGATATGCAGACCCAGCAACAGGCCCTCCCTGCCCTTGGAGCCCCCATGTCACATGTGCACCCCCTCCCCCCCAATGCCCAGGCCCGGGGTATAGGCCCATTACTGAGTCATAGTGCAATTTTATTTGGCCACAGAATCATTATGCTGGGGTCTGTCCTCCTCCCTTGCCACCCGCTGCCATTTGTCCACGGTCTCTGTCTCAGGCTTGGCCTGTGAGGGGCTCTAGGGCCCCAGCAGGGTAGGGATCCCCAGGGTCAGGCTGGGCCGGGGCAGGGGGAGGGGCTGGTGCCATAGTCTGTCAGCCTGGCTCAGCTGCAGCCCCCCACGCCCTTGATGAGGCTGGCGGCCTCAGGGATCTGACGGAAGAGGTTTCGAAGGGTGTCCAGCTCCTGGGTCAGCTGCTCCACGCGACTGCGGAGGCGCTCATTCTCCGCCATGTACTCCAGCACCTTCTGCTGCGTCTCCAGGATGCGCCTCTTGGCCTTGTCGCGGCTCTTGCGCACGGCGATGTTGTTCCGCTCCCTCCGCAGCCGGTACTCCAGGCTGTCCTTGTTCACCGCCTTCTTGCCTTTGTGCGAGGGCCCAGCTGGGGATGGCGCCTTGAGCAGGGGGCTGCAGGGGGGTGCGGCGGCGGCCACAGGGGCCTGGAGGGGAAGGCACAGACCGACCAGAGGTGAGGGCTGGCCAGGACGCAGAGTGGGGGCCCGGCGGGAATCGCAGCAGTCGGAGAACGCCCAGGCATCAAACAGGTCCGGGGTCCAGAGCCAGCTCTGGTCTCCCGCTCAGAACAGCCATCGCCCTGCCGCGTGCAGAGGGGGCCCCTGCTCTGATCCAGACTCTCTTTCCCATTCCCACACTGTCTGAGGACACTTTCCTTCAATTTCTTTTGAGGCTCTAGTCTTACAATTGGTAGGCATTTCCCCTTCCAGAAGCAGGCCGCAGAAAAACAAGAGGAAGGGAGTGATGGGCCCGGAGGTCCGGGCAGGTCAGCTGGCCACAGGAACTGTAGGACCCCGGGGATCCCAGCCACATTGGTGGGGTTCAGGGTGAGAAGGAAGTGACAGAGAAGCAAAGCGGGGTTGTGGTGGTGCGGTGAACACAGAGGGTTTGGGGGTGGGTGGGTCTCCCAGAGCAACACCAAACATGGACCCCTGAGCGCAAACAGAGCTCAAACAGAGCGCAGAGTACCCCACCGGCATTGGTCTCCCTCCAGCCCCTGGGTGGCAGGAACGAGATCTGACCTGCACTTACCTTGAGGACGCGCAGGGGCTGGCTGGGTGCTGCCAGGGCCGGGGGCAGGTGCATGGCCGTCTGCCCGCAGTGTGCTACTTGGTACTGTAGGGGATTATAGCTGCCACGGCTGGCCCCTCGGCTGCCCTCTGGCCCCCGAGGCTCCTCCTTCACAGCCACAGCCCTGGGGTCATAACTCCCTGGGCTGCTGTAGATGCCAGACCCCAAGGCCTTCCTGTCAGGGCCGAAGGTATGTGGGGGGTAGGCGAAGGGCCGTGGGTCCGGCGGCAGGTAGTGGGGAAAGGCAGGGGTTCCGGGTCCCTTAAGGCCTCGGGCCTCGGGTGCCGGCTTCACCGCGAAGAGGTCGGAGAGGAGCTGCTCCTCCCCAGACTCGATGTAGGCAGAGAGGTCGATGGAAGCCTCATGCTCACACATGTCCCCCAGCTCCCCGGGCCCCGCTCGGCCCCCTGAGAACTCGAGAGGTTGCTGACCAGCCCGGGGCTCACACTCGTAGTAGGTCCCGTGGGACATGGCCGGCCCGCCCCCTCGGCTCCCCGCCCCTGCCACCCTATTCTTGAGGCACCCTCTGGGATGCTCTGCCTGCCCTCTCCCTATCTCCCCCTGCCCTAGATCTGCCCTAGATCTGCCCTCTCTGTTCTCCTCTGTCACCCACTCCTGAGTGGCCTCTCTCCTCCCACCTCTGCTGTTTCCTTTTCCTTCCTCTGTAGCCAATGCCTCTTTTCTCTTCCCTTTTTTCCCCCCTCTCTCCCTGGGGTGACTCAGGGAGGGGCAGGGTGCACCCCAGAGGGAGGGATGCAGGGCTTAAAGAAATGGGGCCCCTGGCCTATTTAGCAGTTGGGAGCACTCCTCAGTCAGGGTCCAAGCCAGGGTTCTGAGATGCCTGGCTGATGCTTCTGGGAATGCCTCCCCCCTCCCTCTTGAGTCCAGGGGATTCCAGAGTCCTCGCTGAAGGCAACACCTCACTCTGAGTGTCCTCCTCCCTCCGACTTCCAAAAAGTTCTGTGCAGAACGAGGTGCCAAGTCAGAATGAACAGAGAAAACCCTCTTCCAGTGCCGACCCCAGCCTGATCTGAGCTCCTCCCTTGACACGCCTCCCTCTCTGTCCCCCAGCAAGGCTGGGCTCCACCTCCCCCCAGGGGCAGTCCTTTCCTTTTGTAGCCCCACCCCCAGGGCATTCTTTTGGGGGCAGACCAGGGGCGTTGTTTGAGGGGGTTATAGTGATAAGTTCTGCGACCAAGCCCTACACGGGGTCTGGTGGTGCAGAGCATGCTCATTTGCTAGGTTTTTGTGCAATAGCCCAAACCCTCTGATGCTTCTAGCCCAGGGTGGCCGGGCCCTAGCAGCCTGGCACTGTCGCTCACTGCCAGGGCTGGACTGAGGCACCTGCTCGCGACTTGGGCCCCGTGTCCCAGGCCCAGCCAGGCCCCTGCCCCAGGAGCCAACAGCCGCACTCCTCTGGTGGGTGGCTCCAGTGCTCCCCCTTCCAGCTGCCCTGCACTGCGGGAGCCTCAGGTTGGCGCTCTGCCCCCTACTCCGGTCCTGGGGCTCAGCCCTGTTTCCTGTGCCTGGGGCCGCAGGGCTCAGGCACTCCCTGTAGCTCGGCTTGCTGTCTTTCCTCCTGCATGGCCGTTCTCTGACCTCGATGCGTGTCTCTCGGGTCCACTTCCTCTTGTGAGGCTTGAGAAGCCTTCTCTTTTGTCATCATCTCTTCCTGGGACTGCTTCAGGGGCTCTAGAAGCCCATGCTCGGCACTTTGGGTCTCATGCTGGGCCCCCTCTCTCTTCCCTTTTCTTTTTCCTCTGGGAACTCCCCACTCTCTCCTGTTAGAGGCATTGCTGTGGTTCTGTTTTTACCTTGAATTTCACCTACAAAAGGGACTAGAGGTCCAGAAGAAGGAAAGGATGCAGAAATGCGTCACTGGCTCTTTGATCATTAGCAAATGCTGGGAGCACCCCATGGAGGCCAGAAGGTTTAACAAGTAGGGTACACCAAGGGCCAGGCCACAGTGGGGACAGACACAGACGGGATATGGTGGCACTGAATGGTAAAATAGAGTAAGCAGGTGCAGACAGGCCTGCCTCCGTGTCAGGCTAGTTACCCTTCCAGGCAGCATCTTCCTCCCTCCCTTGCTCCCCACCACCCCATCAACCCCAGAAGCTTTCTGGGCTTTCTCTGAGAGCCCTGACCTGGCATTGGGAAATCTGTGTGCATCCTGGAGAAAGAGCTCAGGGACCAGACGGGTAGGTTGGGTTGGTATCCGTCTCATCTCCCTTTCAAAGGACCTTGGGTCAAACAGGTAACCAGGGCTGAACTACCTCAGTTTGGCAGGAATGCCTCCGTTGACCGGCAGGCGGCAATATTGGTCCAGAATTCGGAGCTAGAGGGGCTGGTATGGTCAGGCATCCAGTGGACAGCAGGGGGCAGGCTTCCGCAGCCCTTGCAAGGGCAGGACCCTGCCGGGCCTCCGGGAAGAGGGAGGGGAATCGTGGCGAGGTGGGGGCTTGCAGCGCGTTACTTGGAGAGTGGGCAGGCTGAGAGGACTGGGGCGAGGGTCCTGTCTCAATGAGCAGAAATTCTAGCCCTCTCCGACTTTGAAGTAGTGATGACGGTTAAGGCCTGACGTTTTCTGGAGTTATGCTCTTTTTGGTAATTGAAACATTCACTTTTCCATACTGACCGGTTCCCTGTGAGTTAAGTAGGAAGGAAAGCAAGACCGACGCCATTTTAAATCTGCCTTATCAAGGAGGGAAACAAGGCTGAAAGGCCCAACCGCCCAAGGTCAGACAAGGATGCAGCTTTGCTCTTGGGGGGAAAAGGCAGTGGGCTAGTTCTTGAAGCCCCTAGGCAATTAGGGATAGAGAAAGGGGGAGCTGTGTGACTCAGAGAGCCCTGTTTGCCCTCAGTCGGCTGCGGCTGCGGGGGTGGGGGAGGTGGGGGGAAGACTGCGTCAGTAGCCAGTGAACGGGGCGCTGGAGGAAGCAGGGAAGTGTGCAAATAGAGCCGGCAGGAAATGAGAAAGGCTGGGGCCAGGGGGAGATAAGTGATCTCCCTCCGGTCCCTCACCTTCTAGGCTGGTGGCTGACGTTGCTGGAGTACTGACATTACGTTTCCCAGTAACCGAGGAGTTTGGGGAGGGCAGGCAGCATTCTGGATGTCTGGGCAGGGGAGGAGGGGGGTCTGGACAGGAGCAGGGGTGGGGAGGGCAGTCCCAGACAAGAGCTGGGGGATTCTTGGTTTCTGTGGAGTTGCTCAGGTGTGGAATGAAGCCCTCCCTGGTCAGCAGGCTCTTTTTCTCCTTTCTGCTTCAGTTGCTACCTGTTTGCCTTAATGGAAACAATGCAGGTATATTTTCTTAGTGCCGTTGTAACAGGCCTCAGTTCAAAGATCACCTCCTTCACCAAGTCCTTCCAACAGGGAGCCAGCCAAGCATGGCGGCGGTGGAGTGTCAGAGAGACCTGGGCTTAAATCCTGCCTCTGTCACGTCCCAGTCTGGTGACCTTGGGCAAGTTATTTAACCTTACTTGTAAAATGGCAGTAGTAACTTCTACTTTGTCGGATTGTTTAATGAAACTTTGTATGGAGAGCAATGTTGAGTCTTCTGCCCTTCCTCCCACCACCGCCCGCAGTTTATCTGAGTGTCCTAAGCAGACATTATCTACAGCCCCATCTGATGCCTCAGTTTAACAGGCATTTGGGGCACGGAAGTAGCAGACACAGTGCAGGCTTGGGGGATCTGGCAGATTCAGCTCCTGTCTGCCATGGTTGGAGGTCCCCCCTCCCCGAGTGGGCAGAGTGGGCAGTCAGCAAGCAGTGTGTGTGCGCCAGGAGCATTCTCGCCTTCTTTCCCTGTAGACGATTTGCTCCTCGAGGGTACGGTCAGATCCATTTTTTGAAACTTTTCAGCTGTGGTGACCGTATTGCCTGAATAAAAATTAAGGAAAGGTGGATTGTCAAGTATGAATATTTTTATGGAGACAATGGAACAAAGCGTTTGAAATCTGTGCTGACCCAGAAACTTCAGGAATAAGTTTGCTATTCTCAGCACCTAACAAACTCCTTGGACACAATGGTTATAAGGTGTGTTGTGTGACTAACTAACAAATGAATGCTTATGCAGCTATGATTTCGGTGACCACCCCCCCCCCCAAATTCCCTAAGGTCAGAGCATCTGAATTCCTACCATTAAAGGGACTGACAGGGTTAAGACAGGGTAAAGGCCCAGGCTAAACATAAATACCTTGTGCTCTGGAGGACACTCACATTTACCATGGCCCAGGTTAAAAAGATCAGCATGTGTCACTTATGTGGGGAGGGGGGCTGCTGGTGATGGATAGGAGCGAGTGTCTCCACAGAGCGAGAGAGGCTTTGGGGAGGGCCGGACTTGCTGGAACAGGGCAACATGGAAAATACAGTAGCAGCCCATGGAAAGGAAAAGTGTGTGTGTTGGGGAAGAAGGGGTTCAAAAGTGTGGATTTGAGACCTCGGGAACAGCCTTTTGCATAAGACTGGCCTCTGCCCAGTTTTGCCGTCAGTATCTGGGGACAACCTTGGGCCGAAGATTGAGGAAAGCTTTGAGATTAGGTTCAACTTTTTTTTCTTTTCTCAGAAAGTACTAAATAGGTTAAGTGACTTGCCCAAGGACACACAGCTGTTTGGTGGCTGCTGAGCTGAAACTTAGAGCCAAGCATCTGTGCCCTGTGACTGGAACACCTCCAGCCTCAGTCTAGAAAAATGCCAGCCACAGATGAGGAGTGTTGGGTCTGGGTGGGGACTGGGAGTGAGGCGTTTTGCCTGCCTGTGTCCTCATGTGTCCCAGATGGTGGAGGATGATGTCTTAACACCCCCCCCTCCCCTGCCCATGTCTGTCAGACGTGCTGGCTCTGGAGTAATCCTGCCCCAGAACAGGCAGCTGGGGCGGCTGCCCACGAAGGAGGCACTCCAAGCAAGCACTGGGTCTAATCCCATCAACTTCCTCCAGCAATTAACCCAAATCACCAGTGGACGTGTCCCTACAGTACCTGGTTCCTCCTTTGTCCCCACTCAACAGCCTTCCTAGACGGCCAACTAGACACGGCCCTCTCATTCAGCAGCTGAGGGGACCCTGCCTCACGTCCCAGTCCATCCTGTCAAACCCCTTGGATCTGGCTGGCTGCTTTCCTAAGTCCCCCTGGCTTCTCTCCATAGGCTCAGTCCATCCCTTCCTTTCCCATTCAGTGCCAGCTGTCCCAGTGCCAGAAGGCTTGGCTGACCAGACCTTGGAGAACTGCTCTGCCATTGCCTCCCTCCACTCAGCTAAGTCCTGTCTACCATCTACCTTCCCACCTGGGCAGTGGTGATGTTCTTCCTAGCTAGTTTGTAGGAACTTAATGAACACTTTGAGACTTCACTGAAGAAATGAGAAAGTTTTTGGTTCAAAATGAAAGGTAGTTAAAAACCAACCCCCCCCCCAAAAAAAACGCGAGAGAGTTGTTTGAGTGTGCTGGTACTGGGTCCCTGGGACAGAGCAAGGGCCTCTGGGAATGCCATCCAGGAAGGAACTTAGCAACTAAAGTCCTGACGAAGATAGGAAATGCCCAGGGACTCTGTCTCAGAAGGTCACTGAATTACTACCACCAACAACTTCGTTTCCATTTAAAATTTTATTACATCAAAAGAAAAAAAAAACCCTCCACAAAACAAACTCTAACCCTAGAACAACTCAAAGACAGAAGATTATTATCCAGGTATAACAAATGCCCTCCCCACCCAAACAACCTTACATTAAAAAATTCAAAAGAAATAGAAATGCCAGCTTCAAAAATATTTATCCAAAAAAGTAAGGCATTCACTTTACGAAACAAACGAACAAACAAATAAACCGTAACAATTGAAGGAGGCATGGAGGTTGGAGGAATGAGAAGAGGGAACAGGAGGGTGGTCCCCTGACCTTGGAGGGGGCCAGGCCCAGCCCACCTGGGGTCCACTCTGAAGGGACTGGAACTCAAACCAAACCTGACATCTCACCAGTTGGGGCTGGGGGGAGGCAGTCAGGCAGGCCAGGTAGGAAGCTGGGAAAGCCAAGCAAGCCAGGAGGACTCCCAGCATATTCTAGTCTAAGCAGGTGGTAGGGGGAGGTAGGAAAGGGGGCCCTCCTGCTTTGGGATGAAAGGATCCTAGTCCTTAGCACATCAAGTGTGGTAGGGAGGCTGCAAGGCCCAGGGTAAACATGGTGGTGTTCCCTTGGAGCGCAGGGAAAGGCAGCCTCTGCCCACAGGACGGCCAGAAGTGCACAAACCAGAATGTGTCTCCAAAATGGGTACTTTCTGCCACTGCCCTTTCATTCTGTTTGGGAGGCTGTCCCAAAACAGGGCAGTGGTGGGACCAGAAGGGGAGGTGTCTTAGTTGGGGGAGGAGGAAGGAACTGGCCTTCAGAAGACACTCTCTCCCCACAGTCTCTGAGGTTATGGGATGGGCACACTTCTGGGGGGTGGGTGGGAAAGCACCCTCCATTCCAGGAAGGCTTTTCATACCAGGTCTGTCCTGAAGGTTAGAAATCAGGGAGTATTTTTAGGTCCAGTTCTTGGATAGGAGGCGATTTAAGGCTGATTTGGCTTGGGTTTCCGGCATGAAGGTCTTGGGGAGCCTTCATACCGGTTGGTCCCGGAGCCAAGCCAGAGAAGAGGGAAAGGGCACAATGGGGGCCACCAGCAGTGCTGGTTCCATGGAGGTATGTGGGGGGCGTAGCTGCAGGGATCATGGAGTGACTGTTCCTTCTCACTGGAGTGGGGAGGGAGGAGCTAAGCAGCTTTGCCATTAGGAGAGAAATATCCTCTACATCGAAAATAAGTAGACTTTCTGGCTTCAGGAAGCTTTGGCACCGAGTGGGGGTCAGGATGCAGGAGACGGGGCAGGGCTGGGTTTCTGCAATTTGAGCCTTTCCCAATCTGTTCCACAGGCCTGGCTTGGGTTAGGGGGAGGGGGCGGTTCTCCTGCTCATTGGTCCTTAGCTCAGTAGTGAGGTGGTGTCCTGCCAGGAACCTTGTTCTGGACAGGGAGCCCAAGCTGGGGTGGGGGGAGGTACCATGGGGAGGGGGAGAGGAGAGGGCAGAGGGAAGCATCTTTCATTTCTTGGGTCCCTAGTAAAGGGAGGGTGATACCAGTCTCTCCAGCTGACCTTTAAAGATGACAGATTTGCCTGAGTCTGTCCCTCCCCAACTGACTCACTGTTGCTTCCGGTTCTCTGAGCAGAGGCCTCCCTTGGGCAAGGGAATGGGGAGGGAAGGCAGTACTGACTGGGCTCCTGAGGAGGCAAGTGGGGGGTGGAGGGCCTGTGGGGTACTGCCAGAAGCTCCACTCTCCTCCCACTTCTTGGAGCAGCCCTGGTGAGGGTTTTGGACACAGGCCCTGGTGGCTAGAGGCTGGTTCTTTGGGTACAAATGTCAGTGTATTTGTCTATAGTTTCTCACCACCCACACCCAGGTTCTGCTCCTGTTGGACACACCGTGTGTGTGTGTGTGTGTGTGTGTGTGTGTGTGTGTGTGTGTGTTGGGGGGACCTAGGCAGGGAAGGAGAGCAAAAATAGGGTATAGGAGGAAGGAGCCAGCTGAGAGGCAATGGTGGTTCTCAGGGTTGGGGCTGCTCTGAGTCCTTGTCCTTGGAGGCCGTGGGTTGGTAGATGGGCTGCCGCTGCTCCTCTGTGTCTTCATTTATCTCCTCTTTCCCCGAGCCCGCTTCCATTTCAGGGTACACAACCACACACATCTTCTGGCTTACGAGGGTTAGTGACTCTATGGGAAGTTACACAGAATGGGTCAGTGCTGAGCATCCCACCCACCCCGTCAAGCCGGCCATGATCCTGCTCCACTCCCCTGCCCGGCTTGTTGCCTCAGCAGAGCCCCAGTGCCTTCAGGAGACTTCCATTCCAGGAGACAGCCACCTTGCCTCTTCCTGGGGCTCTGGGCAGCCTGTCTGCTGGCTGCCCATTGCCATCAAAGCCCTAGTCCCCCACCTTCCCTAAGCCTGGTGACTACCAGTTCCAGGATCTCCCTTGGCCTCTCCCCAGGGCAGCTCCTGCAGAATGGCTGTCAGGGTGCCTATTCTTCCAGCTCTAGGGTCTGTGTGCAAACCTCAGCTGTTCTCCTCTCCTCAGAGGTCTCTGGGAAGGCACCCACACTTTCCTGCCCCGTCTTCTTCTCCAGAGCTCTGTGGACCAGCCTAGGCCTCCTGACCAGGAGACCTAACCCAGACAAGGAGATCCTCTAGCCACCCGGCATTTTTAACAACTCACCAATGAAGTTATTGAAACACTTGGGCTTGTGTTGCCAGTAAACACCCAGGAAATAGACGGGCACTCCTGTCAGCATGATGGCTAGGCCAGTGCCACACACCACGGGCTCTGACCACAGGCTAAAGATCAGCAGGAAGGCCCAGAACAGCAGGTAGATGATGGGGAACAGCAGGTTGATCTGTGGAACAGACATGCTGTTAGCTGTGTGGATCCCGTGGTCCCCAGGATCAGGGTGTCCTCCCTCTTCTCAATCCACAGAGAGGCAGCTTTGAGGGCAAAGGCTAGGCTTCACTTGGCTCTATGGCTCCCACATCCCAAGCCCTGATAGATCAAGTGCTATGTCAACAAACGTTGGTGAACTTGGGTAGTAGGATGGGAAGAGGAAGGGCAACTAGGAAGGGAATGATCCTCATGCCCTTCTCTTTTCTCGTGGGCGGAGGCTAAACAAGTCCTTGTCATCCATGCCTCAGCCAGGGAAGCCCATGGGGACTGATAGGCTCACTGATTTATTGGTATATATTTGCTGACATCCTAGAGTGGAAGAGAGGTGGAGAAATGAGTGAGGGGCAAGAAGGAAGTGACCCAGGTCTGTCATACTCCTTGTCCCTTTCCCAGTTCTAGGTAGGGCCCTCATCTAGCCACCATGTGGCAAATGTCCATCCTTCTTGTCAGGATCAGTCTCAATGTGTTTCTCTCAAGCAATCTGAGAAGGTAAGTCTGCCAAGATCCAAGAAGACAGGAAACCTACCATACTATCAGGCAGTCTGGGACCTTGATTTTATTCAGAAAGAAGCATCAGTTCTATGGGCTTATTGGCCATCTTGTTGGCCACAGGTGGGAATGCCCAGTAGAGTCTTCTTCAAGACTCCACATTTAGCTGCCTTTCTCTTCCTTGTCATCTCAGAGGGTATGCAAGTGTTGGGGGGAGGGATGGGTTATTCTACTTTGTCATCCCTCTAGCAACCTTTCTAAGAGTGATAGGAAAGTGGTGGTGGAAAACAGATTTGGAAAGCTGAAATCCCCAGCTGGAAGAATCTTCTTGAAGGCTCTAGTCTCCCGTTTCCAGAATAGGATTGTTCAAATAGCTCAGGTCTATGCTCTATTCTAATTTGCAGGAGAACCCATAGTGCTCTTGCCTATTTTGTTCTGAGCAATGCCGTTCATTCACCATAGTTATCTCTTGCAGCAATCGGTAGGTTCACCAGGTACCCTACTACATATAGGGCTATAGTAGTTTAAAAAGGGAGGCTCATGGAGGGCTGTAGTGGACTGGAAAGCTTCAAGGAAGAGGAAGAACTTGAGGCCTATGTGGGGAATAGTTATAATTTGGATAGGCAGATGGGAGAAGGAAACTCATTCCGGGATGGAGACATAGTTCAAGTGAACTCAGGGATGGGATGGAGGGATGAGGAGGAGGTGGGCCATACCAGTGGATTCATGGAAATGCTGGAGAGGTAGGGGAGCCTTGAAAAATCAACCGGAGTTTATAAAAGTTGTAGGAAACAAAGGAATAACCTGATGAGAGTATCATTTAATCTAAATTACTCTTCCAGCTGTGATTTGTTCTGGTCCTGTCTCCAGTGGAAAATGGAAATGGCTGCCCCATTTATACATGGCCCATGCTTTCCAAATGGTCTGCTACCATCACAAAGAAGGTAGATCATATACGTGGTCAGCAGCTGAGAACAAGGGGATTTAAAAATCTGAGCTGCAGCTAGATTTGTAGAGGAGGGGGAAGGGATCTCAAGGGGAGGTTCTCGCACCTTGATAGGGCGGGGGATGTCAGGCTTCTGCCAGCGAAGAACGATCTGTCCCGCGATTGTGACTCCATAGAAGAGGTAGTTGATGAAGCCCACGTAGTTGATGAGGGTGTACATGTCGCTGGTGACCAGCATCAGCAGGGTTGAGATGCACTGTGGGAAAGAGGAGAAGCTCATCAGTGATCAGTAAGGTATCTGGACACTGGAGGAGCTGTTCACAGGTGGGAGACTGTTCCCCTGTTCCCCTGCCTCTAGGCAGACGATGCCATTTTACGATGAATGTCCTAAAATGGAGACTTTACAGTCTCCCCTCCCTAGGCATCCTGGCCATTGCTAACAGCTTCATTGCCAGGAAATTCTTTCTTATTGCAGGAATGATAATCAAAATATTTAACCACTGGTATGGCATAGGCACTAACCGGTCAGAATAGATACTAGCTGTAAACAACTGGGTTGGCCACACAGGCAGTGCCAGTCTCATTTGTATTTCTTCCCTGGTTGTACCTCAAGCTAATTTTGGTGTTTCCTTTTTTTTTAATCCCTTAGGGAAGATTGTTAACTGCAGATTAAAGATTTATTCCTGCCCTCATCCTCTCCTGGCTGAGTCATGTAATTTATTTTTCTCCCCCCTCCACCTTTTTAAATATCCTAAACAGTTATAAAGCATTTGCTAGGTGGTAAGCCCTGTTCTCAGTGTTCTACAAATATTAACTCATTTAACTCTCATAACATCCCCATGAGGTTTTCTTGATAGAATCCACTTTACAATTTCAAAATCAGCTCAGTGGCTCTCTCAGAATCATGTTCTGCCCCTCTGCTAATTTGTTAAGGCCAACAGAAGATTCTGTTCTTAGAGCATCTGGGTGGCTCAGTTGGTTGAGCGTCTGCCTTTGGCTTGGGTCCTGATCCTGGGATCCAGTCCTGCATGGGGCTCCACATTAGGCTCTCTGCTCAGCAAGGAGCCTGCTTCTCCCGCTGCCCCTCCCCCTGCTTGTGCTCTGTCTGTCAAATAAATAAATAAAATATTAAAAAAAAAGATAAAAAACTTTTATTTATTTATTTGACTGACAGAGATCACAAGTAGGCGGAGAGGCAGGCATCGAGAGGAGGAAGCAGGCTCCCTGCTGAGCAGAGAGCCCAATGTGGGGCTCAATCCCAGGACCCTGGGATCATGACCTGAGCTGAAGGCAGAGGCTTTAACCCACTGAGCCACCCAGGCACCCCTAAATAAATAAAATCTTAAATTAAAAAAAAAGAAGGTTCAGTTCTCATGTAAGATCTGACAGTGAAAATAACCTAGAAGATCTTAATGGATGAATAAGCCAGATTCTGACTATATTTGCCTTGCAGTCACAGTACTGTACCAATAGCTCAAACTGGAAATAAGTCTGTGTCTCACTGGGAGTACTAGGGGTCTCCAGGCACCTTTCACAGCTAACCAATCACGATGGCCTTCATCCTGTATCTGAACATTCTGAAACTCCCCCTCATGATGTAAAATGAAGGCACTTGACTCCTGAGAGCTCTCAATTATCCTGATCTAACTGCTTCTCTGATGGACTGAAGTCATTTTCAATATTTTATTCAGGATCCAGAAAGAAAAAAAAGTAACTTAGAAGACTCAGTGGGGACAAGTCTTTGCTCTTTCTTTTTACCCCTCTAAATGATTCTACGCTAGGCCATTCTACCCTTATTTCTTCCCTACCCCTAGTTTCCTTTTCCATTTTCAGTTGCCAGTCTTCCTTTCCTTATGGTTTGTCTTATTTGGTGTACCTGTAACACTGAATTTGTTTCAGTGATGTTTCCTGAGAGACAGGCAGAGCCTCCTTGGGGCAAGAAGACTGATGGGGAGTGGTGGACGTGTATGTGATTGGCCAGGAGTGGGGACCCAAAGCTCCAATCCTGAGGGCAACAAGTGCAGGGGATGGCCAAGAAAGGAGGTTTCTTTATGAGACTGTAGAGCTGTGACACAGTCACTTCAATCTGACCCAAAAGAATGGGAGAATAGCAATGAGCCAGGGTGAGAGCCTGAAGGTGTTTCAGGACACAGGGCTTTTCCTTGTTATTTCTCTTGATATTCACAAAGCGCATGTATACATTTGCCAGATTATCTAAGACCCAATGAAACCTGGGAGCAGACCAGGAGGGTGACAGGGCTGTGTGTGGGAAGTGTGAACTTCAGCTCAGAGCAAGTACAAAGAGGGAGGGTGTGTGTAGGGCTGGCAGAAGGAGGGGCCCTTACTGTGAAGAGCAAGGCTGGGATTGGGGTGCAGCGCTTCACGTGGATCATGGCCAGCACGCTGGGAAGGTGGCCCTCCCTGGCTCCAGCAAAGAACAGCCTGGTAAAGAGAAAAACAGGTCAGCCTGGAATGACCCATAGACTACCCAAGGAAGTTCCCTCCCCTGCCCAGTCTTCCTCATCCATGCCCACCTTCTGCTCACACAGGAGCATCTCCCCCACCCAACCACGTACCCACCTTCCCATGCACACTCCAGCCCACTTGTCACAGGACCCACATTCACAAGTGCAGGTGCAGGCAGACCAGAGGCAGCCAGTGGATAATGGATGGATTCTGGGTGCATGGAGACCCTAAGTATGGTCTGAGTGGCTTGGGGCTACTGATGATTGTGACTTCACTTTGTGGGTCTCACAATGTCTTAATCCCTTTAAAAATGAGCCTCCCCCATCCTCAAGGGATACAGGTTCTCTGAAACATGGGGACTGAACTGTATGTCCATGGGAAGCCTTAAAAACACTGATATTCTAGTCAGGAGGTAGTTGCTACTGTGGGGACGGAGAATGGGTGGTGGACCAGAAAGGGACATGGAATAACTTGGGGGATATGTGGGAATGTTCTATATCTTGTTTTGAATGGTTCTTACATCACTGTATACAACTCTCAAAATTCATTAATCTGGACAATCTGTGTATTTTATTGTATTGCATGTATTGTATTATATCATACCTAAAAATTTATAACCTTAAGCTACTTTTTCTATTCCCAAAGAAGCCATCCTAAGGAAATGAATAGTGAGTTAGTGAAAGGTATATATAAAAGATATTCTGATGATAAAAAAGATAGGAATATTCTAAATGCCCCCAAAGTAAAAGACTGATAACATAAATTATAGCATATCTATAAGAAGGGATATTTTACAGTCTTAATGTTTTGAAAAAAATTCATTACATGAGAACATGCCCAAATACGATGTTAAATGGTAAGAGCAAGACAGAACACTATATAATTCTATAATTCCATACAGTATGATTCTAATTAATTTAGAAATTATGGTCATGTAAAAACATACCAACTGATTATCTCAGGGGGATGGAATTATGAGTAATTTTAATTTTCTTCCTTAGACTTTATTAAAAAAGTTAATTTCTAAAATAGATGAGAAATTTTTAATTGGAATAAAAATGGTTTTTTAATCCTTTTTAAAAATTAGATCCTTTTTTTTTTGAGATAATTGTAGACTCAGATGCAACTGGAAGAAATAATACAGAGAGATCCTAGGTATCCACTCTATTTCTACTGGTAACATACTGCCAAACTATAGTATAATATCATGACTAAAAATATGTATTTTTAAAAAGAGAAATTTTAACATAAAAGGGACTCCTTCTTCCCCTTTCCTTTTCTCAGAGAAAAGAATATTATAAGCCATTGGAAGTTGTTTACATATTAGTATGAATTAAGCACCTAAGGGGTAGGAGGAAGGAGGTGGTGTAAAGGGCACAGGAAGGCACAGAATCAGCACGCTGAGTGTTCTGAAAAAAAAAAAACAAAAACCTGTCACTTTGTAATTTGTGTGTGAGGGGGAGAGGAACTAACAGCAGCAGTTTGGCAGAAGTGTGGGAATCCATTATGGCCCCAAGTACCCATGTGCATCACCATCAGTTGCCATCATCAACTACCTAGGCTACTGTCACTGGTTTCATGCAGCCACGCAGCATTGCCCCTCTATGGTGCAGCCTCATGCACCTAAATGAGCCCTGGGTGCTCAGGGAGCCTCATCATGCACGTAGCCAGGGCCCCGCATTCATGTCCCTCCTCCACATGCAGCCAGGACCAGTGTAACTGTCCAGGTCCAACAGCATTTGCAAGTGTCAAGTTCACAAGAGACAATCCTTGCCCGGCTAGCTGACAACAGAGGAGACAATGACATTAAGCATGACACACGCCCACACACACTCCTATTTCTCAGGAAGGGTCAACCTCTCCATATACCAAACACAAAAGAGTAAGAGAAAGAAGGAGAGGGGGAGGGAAGGAGGAGGAAGGAACGAAGGAACTGGAAAGATGAGCAGAGGAGGCCTGGTGGGTGAGCTGTGCCTCTGAATCTGAGGCCTCGCACGCCAGGGCCGCCGTGTCCTACATGCACACACAGCTGTACCACATGCACGCAGACCATCGCTTGGCCTGCCCGAGGGACAAACCCCACTCTAAAGCGACTGTAGCCAGTCACTCTCTTCCAATAGATCCCAGAGAGCCTCATGGGTCACTGCTCTTCCACTGCTCGCCCTCAGTTGGGGACTCCAGGTGGCCACAGCTCCTGTGTAACACGCACACGAGGTTGCTGCGGGTGAGTCTCAGTCTCATAGGGTCCCGGGCCACAGAGGACACCCACACTCCCTCTTTCCTGCCCTGGGTCCTAAAAACATGGCACTCCCTTGACATTTCATGAGAACTCCTCCCTGAGGTAATGGGTGGCTTTGAAAGCAGCTGAACTCAGGGACTCCCTGTTCTTGCTGTATCTTTCAAGTAGGACTATGGCCTGGGGCTAGGGGAACTTTCTAAGAAATGGGGGAAGACCCCTTGAACAACACTGATAGGAAACAGTCCAGTGTCTGCTAGCCTCAACAGTCCATTCTGGAGATAGGGAGAAGAGACCCTGAAGAGGAGCCAGATTCCTGGGGATGTAGAGGCAAATGTTAGGGATTTCAGGACTGACTTGAGCTTCTGGCTTCCCTGAGAGTTTGGGAGTTGGGGGCCTGGCTTTGGACAAATGCTTTCCTTCAGCGTTTCCCCACTTCTCTCACTTCACATGCTCTGCCCAAGTCTCCCGAGTGGCCATGACAAGGCCGCCCACAGCCACTTGTCTGTTGAACAGGGAGAAGGATCCATCCCACCTGCAGGCTGGTCCCAGAACTTCCATAACAGGCCAGCCCAGAGCCCCCACCCCCACCCCACAAGCCTGTGTCCCTCCTACTCCCTGATAGAGTGGGGTTCCTTTCAAGCCAGCATAGCCTGTTTCCAGGCAAGTAGCAAAGGGGCTCTGCGGTTGCTGCTAAGATACTGTCCTGCTGCTAGTCATGGTACCCAGACCTAGGACTGCGTCAGGCAGTCTGGGACCTCCTCAGCCCTCTGCTCCTGCTGAAATGAGGTGGGACAGGGCTTCTTGCCACTACATGTGAAGCCACACACATCGCAGGTAACCACATAAGCAGCACACACCCCTCTGCGTCCAAGCTGACATACAAACGCCCTTTCGTGAGCAATCACCCCCTACGAGGTCACCACCCGGGTGCCCACACAGACCCCTGCTGACGGAGACAAGCCCCCCACATATACACAGAGCAATATGCGCAGCAGAATGGCCCCTGGCCCAGGAAGGACTGGGACGACACTTACCGGGAAGAGGTGAAGAGAGACCCATTGACTCCTCCAAATGTGGACAGGGCAACGGAAATGGGCATGATCCAGGCCATGACCCCTAGGAGCTTCTCTCCGAATGTCTGGGAGAGAAAACGAGGGAATGAGCAGAAGAGGCAAGCTTACAACCCACCACTTGTACATCACTGCTGGGAATGCTCCCTCCCATCTCTACACTTGCTGAGTCTCTCTTACCAGGGTCCTCGCAGGGAGAGTTGTTTCCCCAGCCCCTCCTGCACCGCACCACCACTTCCCTTCCCACGGTGATCACACACAGTGGAGATTTTTTTTTTTTAAGATTTTATTTATTTATTTGACAGGCAGAGATCACAAGTAGGCAGAGAGGCAGGCAGAGAGAGAGGAGGAAGCAGGCTCCCCGCTGAGCAGAGAGCGCGATGCGGGGCTCGATCCCAGGACCCTGGGATCATGACTCGAGCCGAAAGCAGAGGCTTTAACCCATTGAGCCACCCAGGAACCCCACACAGTGGAGATTTAACAAGTGTTTTGGGCTATTAACTGAAGGAGACAGTGCATGGTGGTAATAATAATAATAATAACAACAACAATGACGATGATGTGCTAACATTTGTTCTCCTTGTTTTATGGATGAGAAAACTAAGGCACAGAGCAATTAGGTAGTCGCCTAAGATCACAAACCCAGAAAGTGGAGGGCCAGGACCAGAAGCCAGCTGTGGGAGTCCAGGCCTCAGTTACATTATAGACTCATGAATCAGGCAGGTTGGGGTTCAAATCTTAGCCCAACAGTTTGGAGCTGTGAAACCTTGAGCAAGATCCTTAATTTTTGAGCCTCAGTTTTCCCATCTGTAAAATAGAAATGGTTCCTAATTCATAGGGTGAGAATTTCTAAATTCACAGTATTAGTGTAAGAGGGGGAAAATGATAAAAATAAGTCACTATGTAGTCTGAGAAAGAAAAGGTGGTAAAGCTACAGACTAGTCTCCCCATACTGAAGGAATGTAAAATGTCAAGGGACTAGGGTTTTCTATATTCTCTGAGCCAAGTACACACTCAATTTCTCACACATTATGGGGGAGGTGTTATTCAGAATAGATGTGCTGCTGGGTTAGGCCAGTGGTCATGCCCCAGGACACTGGAGGGCCTCTTTCTTTAGTCTTCTGAGAGGAAAAATGTGATGACAGTTTGGTAGGGTGGCGTCAGGGCTCAGGTGAAGCCAGGTCGGGGGGCTGCATGGCTGCCAGGTTTCTCCTGAGTATCAAAGACCCCAGTGCTTTGGATCTGCATGATCTCTTTCCCCAAAGAGCACAGACCATTCCTACTTCCTGTTTATTGGCACACACTTTTCCCTGATGAAGGAAGGAGTCAGGCTGCATGATTTCCAGAGGAAGAAACAAAGGCAGAGAGGAATGGCGTTGTCTTGTGCAAGATTATATCTTTCTAGGAGGAGACTGCCTCCATTACACAATCATCACATTTAGAGTTTAAAGATCAGGAACTGGCAAAATTTTTTTGTAAAGGGTCATATAGTAAGTAAGGTAGCTTTGTGGGCCACAGAGTGTGTGGCAACAAGCTGGTTCTGCTGTTGTCACTGTTCTAGGTACAACATGGCTGTCAGTTTCCTCCTGGGCACTTGAAGATATGGTTTATAACCTGAGAGCTTGGGATGACTTCCAATTCCACAAATTCATGGATCAGGGAAAAGTGAGTAGGGCCAAACAGGCAAAGTCTATGTCAACATTCCTGGTTTGAGGAACTGTGAGTTTGATTTCTTACCACAGCGACTGCGTTTGATGCCAGCAGCTCCTGGGGGGACATTGCAGTGACATAAGCGACATTGGCAAAGACATACACAAATGTGACCAGTGGGATGGAGATGAAGATGGCTCTGGGAAGGTTCCTGTAGAAGGAGAGGAGGTGAGAGGGGAAAGGCCTGGCACCTGCCTCATCACGGGGTTTGGGAGGTGCCTTGTCTTTCTGCTCCAAACTGACCTGGCAACCTTGTGTGACACTCCCTCTCCCTGGGGGGATGGATTCTGTCTCAAAATGGGCAGGACAATTTAGAGAAAATGAAACAGTGTAGGCTGGGAATATGCTTCATACCTGTTGACCTCTTTCTGACTGGAATCTCCATGATGCACCCTTCTCCCCTGCCTCAAGACACAAAGACCCTCCTGTCCTAAGACAGGTAAGTAAGATGCCCAGAGGCCTCTTGGCACATTTCATCCTCTAAGGCAATGGTGCTATCTCAGCACCGTTTCAGCTTTTAATCTGCTCTGGGACAGTCACGGGATCATTTTTCTCCTCCTGGCAGGGCAGATGGCAAATGGTTTAAGTTCCTGAGAAATAATTGTTTCTTCAGGATAGACCAGGTCACAGTCAGAACAGGGGCAGAGGTGGAGAAGTGGCCAGTGGACACCTGACTCTCTCTTCCTAGTAGCAGGTGCTGTGGCCTTTCAAGGGATTTGGGAAGAGCTGGGCTATTTTAACTCACTTGTAGGGATCAACAAGTTCCTCAGTCACGTAATTAAGAAAGTTCCAGCCTCCGTAAGCAAAGGAGCCCTGAAGGAAAGCCAGTGCGATGAGGCCGATGTCGGGTTCTTGGAAATTCTCAAATGCGTTCTTTGGTTCCAGCCAGAAATACTCTCCTGTGGATGCAAGGGGCAGGGGGCTGCTCAGAGAAAGGAGCTAGAGGCCTGGAGGCCTCTAGCCTGCCTAGTCCTGTCTCAGCTCCTCCTGCAGTGAAGATCCGGCTCTTGTCTTGTTTCCAGTGAACTCCACACATTGGAGAAGCAGGACCAAAAGGAGAATGGAAATAAGATTAGGACTTTCACAGAACCTAGGAACCAGGAGTCCAAATGCAGGCCCAGGTTCAAAGCACAGATCTCAATGTTCTTTTCAAAGGCAAATTTGCTTGGAAGGAAAGGCCAGGTTAGGGCAGAGTAGAGTAAATCAGGGGTGGGGGTGGGAGAGAGCTGAGATTTGGAGATGCAGGATTAGGGCCATTGGCAGTCTCTTGACCACCTTCCTATAGATCTAAGTTTATACATTTTCACAAATAAAGCATGAAGAACAACAAACCCTCAAACAGAAGCTCCTCTAACACCATAGAAGTTCATGCGCATTCTGCTTTCTTTGTCAATAACCTCCTGTCTCTTTCTAAGGCATCTCGTCTCTCTCTTCATGGTATAGATTCCCTGAGGACAGGGTCCTTCAGCAAAGAGCTTTTCCACTGCCTTCCCAACCTTCAGCACAGTGTCCTACACGCACGTGGGCCCTCAAGAAAGGTTGCTGATGATATAACGAAACACAGAGTAACTGCCCATATTTTACTTATTCATCTGCAATCCATCGTTTGGACAGGAAATAAGGAAATTAGAGTGATCAGGAGAAAGCAGCAGGGCCAGAATAGAAGGTACTTTTATCTCTGAAAAGATAGCACAGTCAGTTCTTGCTTTCTTTTTTTTTTTAGGGGAAAGCATGAACACAGTCCTCACTACCACATATTATGTAGTCCCATTTCTCGTGTTTGGGGAAACTGCAGGGGTCGGCATATCCATAGTGCAATGGATAAACCTTGCCCTTGGAACACCCCCTTCATGATCATGCTATCTCCCCTACCAGATAGGGGATTTATTTAAGTGATTTCTTTAAGTCTACACAATATTACCTGCTAAGGAACTTAACACAACTGGTTAAAATAACAGCAGAACCTTAATTATGTTCCCTAGAGTAAATATCCAGGCACCCCACATGGCCTTCAGGACTTGTAGGCAGGTGGGAGATCTCTCTGTTTGTCATCTGACTTTCTCCAGGAGGCAGTGACACTGGGCAGAGCCTAGTGGTGCCATGGTTCCTGTGGAAACCAAATACAGACTCGGACTTGGAAGGGACCAAATCCAGTGGGGAATGTTGGCAGGGGCCCCAGGAATGTCGAGCTCTCTCTTGTAGAGATTATGAGTCATTTTGAAATGTGTAAAAATCTCCTCTGTTCTCCATTTTAAGATATGGGCAACATACAACGTAAGATGCAGGGAGCTTCTCTGGAGATGGGACAAGAGGGAAAAAGGAGTCCAGAGGTCTGGGGGCTTCAGCTAGCTGTGCCAGAGCCGGGAGGTCAGCATGGGAGACCTGACAGGTGGGGCAGGCTCAACTTCCAACTATCCCAGGAAAATGGTTTCTCTTCCCCTTTGTGAAGCAAGGGAAGAAGAAAAGTCATTCAAGGTCAGAATTGGAAAACCTCAGGGTGCACGCGTCTAAAGACAATGTGAGGGGGTGTGCACATGAAAGAGGCAGAAAGTTAGGTGGGGTCCTGTTTTTTGGGTGATACTCACCTTTGCAGATCTGGACAACTCCCATGATGATGATCAGGGCCAGGGCCAGGAGCTTCCCAGCTGTGAAAATGTCTTGAACCCGGGTGGCCCACCGCACACTGGCACAGTTGACCCATGTGAGGAGCACTGAAATGACAGACCCCCAAACATACCCTCAGGGCTATAATGAGGCTGTAGGAGGCCCTCTGGACAGAAGCAGAAATGTTCCCTGCTTCTGACGATGGGACTATAACAGGCAAGCCAAATTTCCCTCAGGCCCAGCCCCAGTCTCCAGAAACTTTGGCGAGGTTAATGGGTTACAAATGGAGATTACATGCCACAAATTAGAGCTTGGTCAGAGCGTGCCCTGCCTAGGGCTGGAAGCCAGAAGTAGGCATGGAAGTGAAGGCACAGGCTTTGAGGAAAAGCAGCATCTCACCAGAGTGCAAGTATGGGCATTGTGTGTTCAGGGGGAGCCCTGAGCAGCTGATGGGTCCTGAATGCATCTTCCTCAGCCTGATTTTGGGGCAACAGAGGGTTAGGGGGAATCTTTTTTTTTAAAACCTGTGGTATAATTTACATAGAATAAAATTCATTTTTCTAAGTGTACAGTTTGATGAGATCTGACAAATGTATTCAGTTAGTTAATCACTTCCATACTCTTTATATGGAACATTTCCAACACTCCCAAAAGTTCTCTTTCTGGCATGTTGAGCTCCTTTGAAGTCAGTCCCCTTCCCCTACCTCTGGCAACCACTAATTTGGTTCCTGTCCCTATAGTTTTGCCGTTTCCAAAATGTCACATGAACGGAATTGTACAATATGTAGCCTTTTGTGTTTGGCTTCTTTCACTTACATGATGCTCTTGAGATCCACTCATGTTGCTGTGTATATCAATAGTCCAGTCCTTTTATTGTCATGTAGTACTCCATTTTTTTTTTTTAAAGATTTTATTTATTTGACAGAAACACAGCGAGAGAGGAAACACAAGCAGAGGGAATGGAAGAAGAAGCAGGCTTCCCGCTGAGCAGGGAGCCCGATGTGAGGCTCAATCCCGGGACCCTGGGATCATGACCTGAGCTGAAGGCAGCTGCTTAATGACTAAGCCACCCAGGTGCTCCAACGTAGTACTCCATTTTATGTATTGGTTTTCTACTTACTGGCTGATGGACATCTGGGCTGCTCCCAGTTTGGGGCTATTATGAATAAAGCTGCTATAAACAGTTGCATAGAAGTATTTAAATGGATTGTAGATGTCTTTGAGAAGGGTTTTTCTTTCTCTTGAGTAAATATCCAGGAGTGAGATTCTGAGTCATAAGGTGAATGAATAACTTTTTAAAAAAAATTTTGTTATTTTTGAAAGTAATCTCTAGGGACGTCTGGGTGGCTCAGTAAGTTGAGCATTTGCCTTTTGTTCAGGTCATGATCCCAGGCTCCTGCAATCAAGTCCCACACTGAGCTCCTTGCTTGGCGGGGAGCCTGCTTCTCCCTCTGCCTGCTGCTCCCTGTGCTTGTTCTCTCTCTCTTTCTCTCTCTGACAAATAAATAAGTAAAATCTTAAAAAAAAAAAAAAAGTAATCTCTACAGGCTTGAACTCATAGGCCCAAGATGAAAAGTCACATGTTCTACTGACTGAGCCGGCCAGGAGTCCCTAAATGTATGCTTATCTTTGTAAGAAACAGCCAAACTACTTTCCAAAGGGGTTGTATTGGGCCGCCTGGGTGGCTCAGTCAATTAAGTGTCTACCTTCAGCTCAGGTCATGATCCTGAGGTCCTGGGATCAAGCTCCACATTGGGCTTCCTGCTCAGTGGGGAGCCTGCTTCTCCCTCTCCTTCTACTGCTCTCCCCAGCTTGTGCTCTCTTGTTCTCTCAAATAAATAAATAAATAATCTTAAAAACAACAACAATAACAAAACCCCACAAAGTGGTTGTATCGTTAGCATCTCCACCAGCAATGTAGGCAAGTTCCTGTTGCTCTGAATCCTTTCAGCATTTGGTATCCTCAGCTCCAAAAGCTTGGCTCTTCTGATAGGTGGGTAGGGGCATCTCACTGTGATTTCAATTTGCATTTCCCTCATGACTGGTGAGGTTGAGCATGTTTTCATGTGCTTATTTGCCACTAGCCCTGTCTTCTTTGGTAGCATAGGGGCTTTTAACTCTGCCTCCTATCCTAGGAGTCACAGGGCTCCCACAGAGATCCTAACAACATGGAAACTCCAAGGGATGGAGGAGAGTTCAGAGGCTGAATCCTAGGAGGGAGGGACTCTGTTTTACAGCCACACTCTCCCAGCAACCCAGGGAGCCTGTGCCGTAGGAATGGGACTCTCATCTTCCTGGTGCTTAGGAAGTCCTTGAGAGCAAAGGGAAGAAATAAAATCCTCTTGTTTCCCCTTCCCCTGAAATGGTGACCAGGACACCCCCCCACACATGTACCACAAAGGTACAAGTCACACATGTAGAAGCACCAGCCTTTCTTCTCAAGCGCTGGCCCGGCTTCTGACTTCACCTGAACAGTTGCTCAGATTATATCAATACCTGATCTTTAAACTGTGTTTTTACTTTTCAAGGATATTCTGACCTTACTTGATTCTGAGACCATGTCAACAGGGTGAAGACCTGACATTATTATCTATCTGTAACCTTTCTCCCCACACCGTCTCTACCTGGCAAACTCCTTCTCATCTTTCAAGATCCAGCTCAAATGTCACCTGTTCTGTGAGTCTTTATTATTTTATGTATTCCTGACAATGTGGCTGCGAGGTAAGATACATCAGCTGCATTTTGCAAACAAAACAAACAAAGTTTGTCCCTCCTCTTTTTTCTCAGACCACGTTGTTTATATTTAATTTTGGCATCTACTTCTTCATATTATAAAGATCTGTTTCTTTTTCTCTGTCTCCATGTAGACCAGGAGGGCAGGAACTATGACTTTTCATGTTTTCAATCCCTGGGCATCATTAATGTCTGCAAATAGCATGTGCTCAACAAATATTTAATACTTGGATACAGAAAATGCCTTAATTCATTAGCCCTGCAATCTCATCTCAGTCTACACATTTTACAATGCACACAATCTCCCCTGCTCCCCAGGAATCTCATCATAAGGAGACACGATCCCCAGTTGGTTGCACAGAGTCAAAAGAGCGACAGGAAACTTGACTTCAGGAGTAGAAACTCTTGACTCCTCACAGAGAAGTTGTTATCCAAGATGGTGTCATATAAGGAGAACAAAAACATGTTGTCAGAGGAAGGATTTTAAACGCCTGAACAGGGAGAACATCTTGTAAATACTCGAATGTTCCAGATGGACCGAGACATTCTGATAAACACACATTTGGTTTATCTTACTCAATTCAAAAAGGATTTCAGGATCACATGCCTGGTGACAGTCCAACCCAAATCATTCTAAGCAACAGGGCCTGAGATCTGTTTCTCCTCAGGGCCTCGAGGACTGCTAGGTACAAGGCTGGGCCCTCAGGTCCCAGGAGTTCAGGAAGACACAAGCTATGACTTAAGGATAAAGGAGATTGATTTATGAAAAGAAGATTAGGACATAAAACCCATGAGGCTCAGGGATAGGTAAGGATTACAGAATAAGGAACCAGATTGTGATCCCAGAGAAGAAAATTATCCTCTATCAAGGGGAGGACAGGGCACGGTGGGGAAGGGACAGCAAAGTACTTGGAGGGAAACAAGGGATGAGCAGGACAAGTCACAGACATTCTTCCCCCAGTGGGTGGGGGGAATGTGGCCACCTCCTGGTGGGCTGGGATAGAAAACACAAAATCATGTATATCCTTAGGAGAGGGACCTTGTCAAGGCAGTCAGAAAGATTCCTTCAGTCAACTCCAGAATATTCCTGGGGGATGGGAGATGTTTGAAGGAAGGGATAATTTGTCAAATAAACTCACTGTGGGTATCTTCTGTCCCACCTGACCTTATCTTCACAATTTCACAAGAACCCAGTCTTTGACTAATATTTAACCTTTTACCTTTACAGAGATCTTTCAGACATAAAAAGAGAAATCCTGAGAATGGGGTGGGGAGACATTTTGCCTGTGACACTAATCTCCTTAGAACAATGACTGCAGGCCCTCACCTCTGACCCTTATCCCTGCTGTTGGGTGATCACAGCATGTGACTGAGGGGAAAGAGGGCACTTTCAGTCTCCTGCTACCACAGGACAGCTTCCCTCACAGCAGGCTGAAACCTGAGCCTCCAAACAGAGAGGAAAGGTCAGTGAGTGAAGGCAATACTGTCAGGTGCTTGCCAAGCCCCTGCCCTGTTCAGGCATCCTACCGCTGCCTGTCTGCTACCCAGAGCCCCTTTGTATTGTTAATGGCTTTGGCTTCTCTCTCTTCTCAGCCAGACAGTGCATTCTGAATGCTTGAGAAACAGTGACCTCAGGGAAGCCACGTGTAGGTGGGGACCAGTGGCCTCTGCAGCTTGAAATGTAAGCGTTTTCCTTCATCCATCCATC
The DNA here is from genome assembly GCF_963455335.1 of Martes martes. Taxonomy (NCBI): domain Eukaryota; kingdom Metazoa; phylum Chordata; class Mammalia; order Carnivora; family Mustelidae; genus Martes; species Martes martes. Next base: position 72,675,211 of record NC_137894.1, read on the forward strand.
TGTCTGTCCATCCAACCACCATCTACAAATGGCCCACTGTGCTGGGCGCTCTGATAGGTGGGAGAGTTACAAGACACAAGTCCTTGTCCTCAGGAAGTTGAGAGCATAAGGTGGGGGAGCTAAAAGATGATCATACAACAGGGTGCTGACAGCAAGGCTCTTCATGGAAGCCAGTGGGCATCCATGAGGAGTCCCAAACTCAGCCCAGGGGACTCAGACCTGTGTCCTATAGGAGGGGGAGACCCTAACCAAAAGGTGAATTTGATAATTTTGGCCCAGCTGGATCACAGAAATAAGGCATAAGACTCTGGTTCTTGTCCATTGTAATATGGCTGTGTGGAGGTTCCTGCTTCTCTAGAAGCCCCCATGGAATCTCGGGCTTATCTGTATTTCTTGGGCATTTTCTCCTCTTTCTCTTTGGTATCCTTTCTGTTTGCTGGGTTTAAAAAAAAAAAAAAAGGTGGAAAGACTATCAAGACGATACTACAAAAAAAATGCTGAAGTCAGGGGTTGGTTACTTAATCTGCCAAGCTGGAAAAGATGACAAGGTGACACCTTAATGTCAAGGTGACAGGAGGGATACAAAAAACAGGCAGGCAGGAGTAGGCCATTCAGAACCCAGCAATCTTGTGAGCTCCTCAGAGCTCAGGGCCCAGGGCCTCTCAGCTGCTGAAGAGGAGAGGTGGGCTCGGGACTCCTTGTCTGTGGGAAAGCTGAAAGCCTGACAGAGAGGTGTGGAGTCCTTGTCAGATTGATGACAATGCAGATCCTGTCACTGACCTGGACAGAGGGCCAGAGTTAGAAAAAAGAGACATGATGTTGGAAGCAGAGGCCAGAGAGGGAGAAAGAAAGATTTGAAGAAGCCATGCTGTGGGCTTTGACGATAGAAGAAGGGTCCACAAGCCAAGGAATGTAGGAGGTCTCTAGAAGCTGGAAAAGGCAAGGCAACAACTGTCCCCAGAGCCTTCAGAAAGAACACAGCTTTGCTGACATCTTGAGTTTAGGACTTCTGACCTCCAGAACTATAAGACACTAAATCTGTGTAGTTTGAAGTCACTAAATCCATGGTAATTTGTTATAGTAGCAATAGGGAATTAATACAGGGCCAGGCACCATACAGAAAGACCAGAAAGCAGGTGGCACACACTGAAATAGCAAAACTTTTAAAGAGCAACCAGGCGGCACACCGCCGGACCCCAAAGGAGTGCCTGTCCAAAGGAGACGCCCCTAAGGCCTTAGAGAACGCCAGTGCTTCTTGTGGTGGGGCTCTCCAGAAGAAGCAGTGAAAGTGAGGTCACCCACGTGCTAACCTAGTTGGCAAATTTCTACACCACATGACAGCATCCCAACTCTTCAATAACCTCAATGCTATAGCTAAGGTGTCACTGCCTCCTGTTTCTTCCCTTCCTAATTCTATACAGTATTAAAACGGCTCAATAACTCTAGCTGTGCTTTTCCTCCCAGAAAAATCCAGGGGCAAAAGACACTCCTAATATTCCTCTTCCATCCAATTCCAGTCTCTTTTCCAGTATCCTCCATATTCCATACAACTTCAGGCCCACACAGGCAACCCAGATACACATACAAATGGAGGCCCAAGTTTCAAACTTCTTACAAGGTGAGTCTCGTGCTGGGAGGCTCACAGAAATGACTCTTTTCTTCTCTGCCCCTATGGTTTTGCTGGTCTCCTAATTTTACTGACCAGAGGCTATAATCACAGATCATAAAAGAAGTAAAGATGGAAAACCAAGAGATGAACTCAAGAGTCCTGAGACTAAGTTTCTTTCTCAAGTCAAAAGGTAGGGTGGCCACACTGTACGCTATCTTGCAGGGGACAACACCAAAAACACCCTGACAGAGCTCGTTCTGGGACTTTTCCAGGTGGAGTCAACCCAACCCAACCTCTCAGGAGGTAAGGCAAGGTTAAAGCACTACAAATTTTAGAAGGGAAGAATAGGAACTACATGTTTTGGGAACCTTTACCTTAGATGAATATGTTATAGAGTATAGGTAACAGAAACAATTTAAAATTAATCTCTCCAGTCCATTTTTAAACAGATCATCAGTGACTTGCGAGCACGAAATAAACAAGTCTTCATTTAGAACATTTTAAGCATGGATTGGGGAAGGAATTGTGGGGCTGGTTTCAAGTGTCCGCAATCAGCACAGCCAGGGCTGTGTTTTCAGGTGCTCCCTTGCTTCTGGACAAAGGACTCTGGCCTCTTGCTGAGCTGGCTGGGCTGGCAAATGGTCATTCGGTGCCTTCATCAGAGGGCCAGTGGACACCTTCCTGCATACATCCCTAAACTAATCTCATTCCTTTTGCCAAGCCAGCTTCTGCTTCATGGACCACACTGTTCTGGTGTGATGGGGTGAAAGCCAGGATGCGGCCATTTAGATAGGAGGCTGGACTGGTTGTTATAAGAACAGTGCTCAGAAGAATGACCCAGTTGGGGCTTTCCTTGTAGACAGCTCTCGGCACTGGAGGGAGATGTTTGAGGCCTGTGCCCTACTACCCAGAGGTACATTTCCAGCCTCATGAGCAGAGCCAGGAATGACCTGAGAGACTGAGAACCTCATACGTGCGTGGAGTAACACCCCAGTTAATGTCCTCCTGCCCCACCAGTTCCCAGTTGCTTATTCTTCCACTACGTCAGCCTTTCTTTCATCATATACATATTATCCCACTGTCCCTCTGTTCATTCCCACATTCTCTCTCACCCTGCTCCTATCAATGGTACCCATGTTCATTGCTCAAGGGCCACCCTGAGTCAGTAACCTGAAGATACTAGTCAGTTTGCTTTCAGAACAGTGGGAAGTAAGATGCCAATGTGGCAAAAAGGGGGAGACAACGATGGCTACCCCTGAGAGACCAAGAGAGTTTTGTCCATTGTTCCCAGAGCTTTAGAAAATAATTTCTCACTGGCAGACTTGACTCCCTGCCTTGTATTCCCTTCTCTGGCCGCTTGTCAATGTCACCATCACATGTTCTCTTGAACTCTGGGAACTTCTTTCGGATTTCTTGGTCTTGCTGCTTGTATCTTTCTCAGGAGTGGGCTAGAGGCAGCTTGGAAAGGTTTGTTTTCCTTTAGCATATTCAGAACTAGGCCTCTCTGTCTTTTCAGATAGGAGAAAACAGACAGTAGAAAGGGGCAAAAAAATGCCCAGACTTGCCAAAGTCCATAAAGACAGGTAGTGAGGAAGGGAGGGAAAGAGGGAGCCTGAGAAACGCCAGTGGGAAGGAAGGAAGAGGAGAAACAATACACAACATTAGAATGAGGAGAAAGAGCTCAAGAGAAATAGCCCAGAGAGAGAAGGCCAAGACAGGAAAAAAGAAAGATGTAATGCACTAAGCAGACAGCTGTTGAAAAAGGAAGCTGTGACGCCACTTTGGAGAAATCAGAACACCCTGTTCCTCTCCAGAACTTCAAAATAAGCACCTTTCTGGGATGGAGCTCCCAGCCCTCTCCCAGCCGTAAATTTCACCTGGGTTATGGGCCTGCCTGCCAGAAACATTGGGATCTCAGTCTCACCTTTTGCTGGGGCACGCACTTCTCCTCCTTCCACCTTCCGCCATGCTCTGCCAGCTCCCCCTGACTCCCTCCCTCCAGACCTGGAACTAAAGGGGCAAAGTGACGCCCCCCAGACCAGCTCTCTGGTGTCCATGGTGCCCATGCTGGAGCACCCCGTGAGCCTACGGCCTGTAGGAGGGGGTGTGGCGACAACTGGGCTCTGTGATAGGCTGGATAGGACTCCCTGGCCGCCTCTCCCCCCTCCTGCTCTTGTAAGGATCTGGGCACGTGTTTCTAATTGCGGAAAGGCTGCCTTGGCTTGGCCTGCCTAACCTCAGCTGTTTCCAGATCTAGGAGGTTACCAGTGCTGGCTGCCAAAAGGCACTGATAGGCAAAGAAAACACGGAACCCGTTTGAGTTCTAACGCACACAACCTGAGGCTCTGATAAGATTCCAGGTCTCCAGGGGGCCAGTCTGAGCTATCTTTCCTTCTGAGTCCTCAGGGAGACCTGGAGGGAAACTGGGTGTGAGTGAGGAGACAGAGCCAGCTTCCTAGACTCCTTCGCAGTGCCCAGGGCGAGACGTTGTCACGTGGGGTGAGGAGTTGCATTATAAAGTCTCAAGTTGTTGACTACCTAAAACAAAGGTTGTATTATGATACATATAAATAACTTGACTGATGAAAGACAAAAACATCAAAACAAAGCAACAGCAATAACACCAGAATAAATGAAATGAGTCCTTCCCTATAAACTAAGCTTTGATCCCAGCTTCTGTAAGGCCACAGGAGGCTGTGAAACAGATCTTGCTACGATGCCACAGTAACATTTTGTACTTCTCCAGCCCTTTTCATCTGGAAGCATTCTTTCAGCTAAGCTCCCACCCACGCTGCCCCACCCCCTTCCCGGCTCTCTCTTCCCCTTCCTTCTTCCCCTGACCCCTTGGTGCCAGTTGCTAGACCTGGAGTTTCTGCTGAATCACCATCTGGTACTGAGTTTAGCCAAGAAAACCCAAACTCCCAGCTCAGCATTTTCCAAGAGCTGAGTAGTTCTCTCTTCAGCAGAAACGAAACATGGCCTCTGAGCCAGGGGTGGTGGGGGGAATGGAAGGCAGCTGGAAAGCAGGGGAGATAGACCTAAGGCACCATGCCACCTCGGGGAAGCCCCTTTTGAATCCTATTCATTACGGTTCCAGTCCCGGCCTGAAAAATTCCTGTTATCTCATGCCCCAGTTCTCAGGGTGGTTGTCTCTCCAACACACAGCAAGGGGAATGGGGTGTATTCTGCAGGGTCTGCACAGAGCTCAGGAGGGTGAGCCTGACTTTTCCATCATCCTCGGCCTTTGAAGAGAAGGTGTGGGAGGTCTGGTTGGTTCTTGGACTGGAAGACTTGTGGGCTCTGTTAGTGTCACTGAAGCTTATGAACAGGGACCCAGGCTGCAAAATTCCCAAGACTGGTTTGGTTATAACCCTATTCCAATGGCAGGTAGTGTCCAAACTCGATAAACTCTCATCTTTCCCCAAAGCTCCCTGTGACACTAAGCCTCACTCCCATCAGTCTTGACTTTTATATTCTTGGGTATGTGATATAAATTTGGAGTGTCACATTAACCCTTACAAGTTCACCAGACACAATTAATGCCTGAACTTCATAAACCACAGGCTCTGGCTTCTCTGGGAAAAACAAAGTAATCCTGAGAGTCAACAACAAAAGGCGAGAGGAGAATTTTTTCTTCTATTGGTTCAAGAAAGTTAGCAAGTTGTTTCCATCCTTGTGGAAGCTGAACTACTGGAAAACTCTATTTTAGGAGGCCTCAATCCCACTCATTATTCTCCCAAGTAGGTCTGGACACATCCCCAGGAACAAGCTCCTCATTCCCCAGTTTCTAGGACTTGGGCTATGTGCACCCTTTGAACAGCAAACACCACTCTGAGATTAAAAGCTGGAGACCAGAAGAGACAGTATGGAAAGCCAGGAAAGAGGAGGTGATCTGGACCAGCAATTAAAGCATACTGAAACTGGAAAGAATGCTTTTCAGTCAGCTATCCTGACTTCTCAGGTAGCTGGTGGGAATAAAGAGCCTGGTCTGAGAACAGAACTCGATTTAGACTAATTGACAGCAGTGTCCACCACCAGTGGATCCCTAGGGAAGAAGACCTCCATAAAACTCTAGAATTCACCATGATATTTATAATTGCTTATTATGATATATAAACTATAAAGCAGTTACTGATAGTTTCTTCTTCTTAGAGCTCAAGACCGGGTTGCTCTTATGGAAATGTAAGATGAGAATAACAAAGATACCTTCACTCCTAGGGCTTTGGGCATGAGAAATACTCCAAAGGCCATATAGGGCAGGGATGGGTTGAAATGGCACTGAAGAGCAGGTGTTTACTCTGGCATCATGGGCATGGAGGCCAAAAGCACATGGACTGCCTTCCTCAAGTTCCAGCATCAGAATTTGAGAATTGAAAAGTGAATGGGAATGGTTGCAAAGGCAGAGGGCCAACTCAACTGAGTAAGAACTACACCCATGACAAGGCATTAAAATATGATCCAGAGTTGGGGCGCCTGGGTGGCTCAGTGAGTTAAGCCTCTGCCTTCGGCTAAGGTCATGATCTCAGGGTCCTGGGATCGAGCCTCACCATCAGGCTCTCTGCTCAACGGGGAGCCTGCTTCCCCACCGTCTCTCTGCCTGCCTCTATGCCTACCTGTGATCTCTCTCTGTGTCAAATAAATAAACAAAATCTTAAAAAAAAAAAAATCCAGTGTTGTCCTTGATTTATTTCACCTGCATTCCAACAAGAATATGCCATCCTTGACTCCCTAGTCACCCTAATCACCCGGTCCTGCCATTTCTACCTTGTAAAGGCCAAATACATCAATTTCTGTATATTCCCACAGCTCCATCCCCGATTCACATCATTGTCATCCCTATCCTGGATTTCTGTAACCACATTGTACCTGGTCTCCTTGCCTCTGATCTTATTCCCCTCTCCAATTCATCTTTTACCCTTGTAGCCATGTCTTCTAAAATGTAAATACGATCATGTCAATCCTTCCCATTGCTCTTAGGGTAAAGTCCAATCTCTCCAGCATTGCCCATAAAGCCCTTTCCTGGCTGGATCTTCACTTCTCTCTGCATCTCCTGTCTATGCTGTGGCTATACTAAACTACCTGGAGTTCTCCCAAGGAGCCAGTTCTTTCTTGTCCCCAGACCTTGGCACATGTTAATCCTTCCAGCTATAACATTCTCCCTGCCCCATCCCATTCCACTTTCCTCTCCATGCCGGATACTGCCTGGCTATCTCCAACTGGTCTTTCCTTAACTTATATGTAGTTTTCTCCAAGATTTTCCTTAACCACACTCCCTACCCCCATTTCTGTTATATCTAGCTCTGCCTGGATATTGTCCTCTTGGAGGATTTACTACGTAGAACTGAGATTTCCTGTGAACTTGTCAGAATCATCCAATGGATGGTTCCCTAGTACAGGAACTAAGTATCCGCATGGCTAACACAGTTCCTGGAGCAGACACTCACAGATTTGAAAACGATTGAATGATTCTGTATCCTGTGTGGTACCTAGAAGACACACAAGTAGACTCAGTAAATGCTGATTAAGTCTTAATTTCCCATTGCTGCTGCTGCAAATGAGACAAATGAGGGGCTTTTTATGGTTCACTGTCTTATCTCGTGCCCAAAAGAGTATCTAGCACATCACGGGCACTTAATAAATGCTTGTTGAATGAACAGAGTGTCGAGATTCTCATTTGCATAACGCTTCCCAAGAGTCTCAACCCCTTTCTGAGTTGTATCACTCTAGAGCAGGCTTTGGACCAGTAACCTGAGGTGGCCACCCTGAGGAAGACTGCCAATCAAAGACTTGCTAAGGGCTCCCCAGGGCTTTGTGGGGGCAGTGGAAGGCAGAAATGCAGAACACATTGTGACTGCTCATCGTAAATGCTGGACAGTTGAGATATTTCATTTTGATTTGTACTAGATAAACTAGATTGCTCTCTTTTAGTAGTCAATTAATCACCACGTCCACTTGATTCTACTCTGAAATCTTTCTTGTTTTTGTCACCTTGTAACTTCATTTTTATTTCAGGCCAGGACTTCTGCACAAATGCTTGGCTTGCTAACTCATCTCACTGCTTCAAGTGTCACAGTCTTTCTCCACTCAAATATGAACCTAATCATGTTACTCCTCTGCTCAAAATCCTTCCGTGGTTCCCGTGTCTTGGATGAAGACTCCTCTCTCCTGCATGATGTACGGGATCCTTCCATAACTGGCTCCTGTTCGCCTGTTGAACCTCATCTCCGGTCACTCTCCTGGGCTTTCCACACAAAAGTAGTTGCTTTTCTCCAACAGGTCATTTTTATCTTGATGCCAGGTCTTGCTTGTGCCCTTCCCTTTACCCCGCTATTATGTTTCATGCCTATCAGGAGCTACCTATTTACCTTGGAAGATTTAGCTCCATCTGGGATCCTTCCCTAGTATTCCTCTCCCAACTTTGAAGCACCTTTCTCTGTGTTGTACTTTTGTCATCACATTGTATTGTAATTATTTGTTTGCACACCAATCTCTTCATTGCCTTTAATCTCTTCCCAGACTCTGTATAAATAATGCCTATCTCCACTCAACACAGGAGCTCAATCTGGTGATTAACTGATAGATTTGCAGTTTCTTTCTTTTTTCCTTGGGAAGCCACTTACAAAATACCTTTAGTTTTTATGAATCATAAAAATGAAAAATGGGGTTTTAGTCAAATTGAGCACTCAGTAAAAAATTAAGAGATTTTTCAATATGCAGTTGACCCCTGAACAACAGTTTGAACTGACCAGCTCCACTTACATGTGAATTTTCTATAGTACAGTACTATAAATATATTTTTTTCTTATGATTTTCTTAATATTTTTAGCTTACTTCATTGTAAGAATACGGTATATATAATACATACAACATATAAAATATGTGTTAATCAGCTGTCTATGTTATTGGTAAGGCTTCCAGTCAATAGTAGGTTAAGAGTAAAGTTTGGGGGGAGTCAAAAGTTATATGTGGATTTTCAATTATGCGGGGAGTCAGTGTCCCTAACCGCTGTATTGTTCAAAGGTCAACTGTATTTAGATTTTAAATGTTGGCTAGCTAGAAGATGTACAGAGAAGGAAGATGACTTGGATGTATGGGAATCAAGTGTAGGTGGTCTGTGTTTGTCTGGATTCAAATATACGAGGATTATGAAGCACCCGAAGAACTCTGGGGGCTAAGGACGGCAGGAAGGCACTGCTGCTCAGGCATCTGAGGCAAAGGGTTTAGTGTATGGCGATAAATTTGGGCCTAGAGAATGTGAAACCTCAAAGGCAAATGAACCGAGATTAAGGGACTTAGAAGTTAGGAACGACTAGAACCCTCTGATGTCAAGGGATTAATTTGCAAGAGACTTGCAAAACAACATACAGGTTTATCGATCATAGCATCCTGCATCAAGGACCTGGGGACTTTCCACAGAGGAATTGCAGAGCAACTCAGGGTTAAAAGTTATATATAACAGTAAAGCCCTTTCCCTTCTAAACTGCTCAAGGGAAAAGAAAAAGAATGAGAAGGAGGAGAAAAAGAAGAAGGAGAAAAAGAAGAAAAAGGAGGAGGAGAAATCTGAAGCCCTAAAAAACCAGCCTCTTAGGTATCTCAGTAGAAAGTTGGAAAACAAGATAAGAAGCATTTTTTTTTTTTTACTTGTGAAATACATGCAGGGCACTCTTGTCCCCTCAGGGAGAGAAAGGAGAAGGAGCTTCTTTAGTACAGGCATTCAGGGGAAAGAGGAGACTTGAATGAAAAGAAAAAAATTCTACTTCAGATCCTGGACATGACCCCAGACCCCAAAGAGAGGAGGGAGGCCAGGAGCTGCCTGAGTGAAAGGTGACCCAGTCTCAAGGACAGGGAGACAGACAGATCCTGAGAGAAAACCCAGAGTAAGGGAGCAAGAAGCACAAATGGGGGACCCCAGAACACCTGATACTCCTTCAGTGCCACTGGGACCACTTTGTTTACAACTAGAAACTCAGGAAGTAGCCAAAAGATATAGCTAAATGATAAAACAGTAAGCTGCAGAAATCACCTATGCATATGTATATGCCGAGACACACACATGTCTATATGCCCAGACATGGAGGGATGCATTTTATTTAGAACTGGATGGATACCTATCCACAGTTAGCATGGTTACTGGGCATGGGAGAGGGGTGATGATAAGGGGAAGCTCTCACAGTCAGCTCCCTTTATATATTCCTTGAATCTTTTCCCTAGAGAATATAGTCATTTATTTACAAAGTAGTAAAAAGGGAAAGAAAGAAAAGAGAAACACTCAGAGCACATCCTAGAAGAAGGCACCAAAACCACGTTTCAACACCTCCTATTCCCCTCTTTCCTAATTCCTTCCTCCCACTAATATGCTTGCTCTGGAGAAGGGAGAAGGCTTTCCATTTAATTAAAATGTAAAATACATTCTTTTTTTACTGCCTGGTGGCTAGGGATATTCTGCTGACTCAGCAGTGAATAATCAGCTTTGACCTACATAATAGAATAACTCAAAGTGGCAGCTGCAGTTGCATAAGCAGATCCAAATCTGCAGTTCCTTCTCCCTCCCCCTAAGGCTCCTTGCAGGCAAGCCGGTTCCAGCAGGTTCTCTCCACCTCTCCAACCCCCATCTGGCTGTCCCACCACCATTTTTCATCCAATGTATTCTGGCCCCACCACAGAACCACACTTGACCTGATCTCCCTCCCACAGCCAGTGCCAGGCAGGGGCTTTGCCACATGGGTCTCCCTGCTGGGCTCCCACCTTGTCCTCTAGCTCTCTCCAGAACACACCAGTGACCTCTCCACAGAGGGTGGGCTTTCCCTCAAAAACTCTCATCCTACAGTGGGTCAAGCCTGCCCTTGGCATGCCAGGATGACCCAGCAGAAAACAGAGTCTCTGGTTAAAATACACTGAGAAGAGCCCAAGCTCTCCACTGGTTCTCTCAAAAATATAGCTGGACTGGGCCACACTTGGCTCTCCTGCCAAAGAGCACCAGGCCTATTTTCACACAGCCGGCTGGCCTGGCACCGGCTAAGAGGACAGGGGGCCTGGAAAAAAAAAAAAGGTAAGAGCATTTAAGGAAAGCCTTCCTGACTGGTTCCTATTTCACCGGATACCTTTTTTTTTTAAGATTTTTATTTATTTATCTGAGAGTGAGAGAGACAGAGCATGAGGGGGGGTAGGGGGCTGGCAAGGAGAGGCAGAGGGAGAAGCAGACTCCCCGAGCAGGGAGCCCTATGAGGGGCTCCATTCCAGGCCCCTGGGATCATGACCTGAGTCGAAGGCAGACGCTTAACCAACAGAGCCACCCAGGCTCCCCTTCACTGGATACTTAAGAGATGATTTGAGGGGCCTGTGAAAGTGGGTTCCAGAAAAAAGAGCATTCAACAAACCAGAAAACAGAACCTTTCTTTGCAGACTTGAAGCAGTTGGGAGTGTTTGGTGAGAAAATGTGAGTGTGTGGCTACATCTGCTCACACATCCCTGCAGGGAGAGGGGTCCTGGGCTCCACGTGGCCTTCCCATCTGGGAGGAAGGGGGTGGCACAGGATTAAGGTGAGGACCTGTTTTCCATTTCCCCCAAAAGGAATAAGGAGAAATAAGTTCAGGTTTAAGACGATTTTTCTCCTTATGAATGTGAAAAAGTACTTGAATACCTATCTCAAGGACACTGAAAAACTCCTGTCTCTGGAGGACAGGATTGACCAATGTTAAGTTCAAGATAATCTCCTTGCAGTTCTCTTTAGGAGGCAGAGGACAAACCAGATAAGCTTTACTGAACCTTGGATGGCAGGAATTGGGAGAGGAGGGGACTTTGTCATGTGGTCATCAGAATTTCTAATTCTAATTCCTCCTTCCCTCTGTGCTAGCAGTGTCAAGGTGAGAGGTAGGCTGTGGAGGGGACAGCGTGCATCCTGTCTTTCCGGAGAGGCAGACAGTCCTAATTTCCTGTCCTGAGGGGACATCTGTGGGGCTGTATTACTGCAGAGGGTCTTTGCACAGGGGTCACCTACCCTTGGCAGGTTGGGGGTAGGCAAAGGAAGTTGTAGGGTCAGCAGTCCAGGGAACTCTATCCATGGCCTGCTTTCTCTCCTTGGTGACCAGTCTGAGGGTTCTCAATTTCTCATGGGAGAGTAAGGGTGGCCTCTTGTCTGAGACACTTCAGCAGTATCAGCAGGAAAAAGGAAGCAAGTCTGCGTGCACAAGACACTGAAATAACAGTGGCCAGCACTTATGGGGTCCCCCTTCCCACGCCCATTAACCTGGCTGATGGCAGAAACAGCAACTCTTCCTGCATTCCCACGCCCCTCCCCACACCTCTCCCTCCCAGCTTTGGATCCAGCTAGCAAGCAAGGACTGAGTGACTACCCTCAGGGACCACCCGCAGTGACTACATGACCCTGTGCTAAGAACATGTGTTGTCTCATGCAATCATGCAGTCCTTGCAACCATGACCTCCTGTGCAGGCAGGATTCCAACCCCCTCTCACAGTGGGGTGGGGTGCGGAACTTTGCCAAGCCTTTGCCACAATTAGAAAATGGTGCAGAGAGATACAGCCTCAAGCAACCTGGTTCTGGAGCCCACATTCCTTTGCCTCTAGGGCCATAAGCAGACCTGACCGAGCATAAGGAATACAGTCCAAACAAATATCTTGGCCCCAGAGTACCACCTGTCTGGATGGTAGGGGTTTAGCCCAGGGCTGAATATCACTGCCAAAGAGGGCACACTTGCCAAGGAGACCACTCTTTGGATCCCAGCTGGCTGCCCTGTGAGAGACTTTCCCACCAGGACGACAGAAGGAAAGGGTCAAGACCTGGGAAAGGGTGTGGCCGGGATGGTCACTGCTCTCAGCTAAGTGTATGTGTGTTGAAAAGTATGGTAGGGCAGGGGTCATGTTAACTCCAAAAGTGGAGCCTTTGAAAAAAACCCAAATATTTACTTTGGAAATTAGTTTTGCGGGGGGCACCTGGAGGGCTTAGTCGGTTAAGCGTCTGATTCTTTTTTTTTTTTTTTTTTTTTTTTTTTAAGATTTTATTTATTTATTTGACAGACAGAGATCACAAGCAGGCAGAGAGGCAGGCAGAGAGAGAGGAAGGGAAGCAGGCTCCCTGCTGAGCAGAGAGCCCGATGTGGGGCTCGATCCCAGGACCCTGAGATCATGACCTGAGCCGAAGGCAGAGGCTTAACCACTGAGCCACCCAGGTGCCCCAAGCGTCTGATTCTTGATTTCAGCTCAGGTCATGGTCTCAGGGCCCTGGGATCCAGCCCCTCATCGGGCTCCCCGCTCAGGAGGGAGCCTGCTTGTCTCCCATTCCCTCTGCCCATCCCCCCCAAAATAAAGAAATAAATCTTAAAAAAAAGTTAGTTTTTGGTTTAAAGATATAAAACACCCCAACCCATTGAGATCCCCGGGAATTCCTTAAAGTACGAGTTGCAGAACTTCTCTACAATAAATCTCTAATTATTCCAGCTCACACACATCTTTCCCCCTTCTCTGAATTTTTATTGCAATTGACTCTTCACCACAGAACCTGTGTATATAGCTTTTCTCCCCTGTTAGGCAGGAAACATATCAAGGGTGTGGGGAATCACAGAAAATGCATTTATGTTCTCCCAACTCACATGTTTACATTCTCCTCCCCAAGAGTTTTAAGATGTGAGCTGGCAGGTTGAGGTGGAGGTGGATGAAGCCAGAAAAATCTTCCTGCAAGCAGCAGGAAGCTACAGCACAGTGTACGGCATACGTACGTGCTGGAAAGAGAAGGAGTCAGGAGACCCGGCTCCACTCAGGGCCTGCCACCTTGGGTATGTCACTTGCCTGGCTCCTTTCCTTATCTGCTTTAGGAAAGTGATAATCCAGGCCCTGCTTACCTCATGGATTTGTCATGAGGCTCAGATCAGATAGTATAGATGAAAGTGCTGTGAAAATTGCTGTGCCTCTGAGTAGCTACCTACATTTCTTCTTCTTCTCCTTTTTTTTTTTTTTGAAAACCAGCTTATTATTCAGAATCAATTCATCCAAAGCACCCATGTAGGAAAAGCAATGGGGGGGGAAATAATAAAGGAGAGAAGGAAAGAAAGAGGGAGAGGCAGGAGAACCGGAGGCATGCGGACCGCCAGGAAGGCCGAAAGAGGCCATCCTGAGAGCAAGGCCCAGATGGCACTTACATAAGCAGATGGCAGCCAGGAGTCGAAGGCCAGACTCTGGGGGGAAGCAGGTGGGGAAGAGCGGCTGCAGCACATAATTGGAGAAGGTGAGGGCGATAACAGCCTGGTTGGTGGGGTAGATCACCAGCACTGCAATCCATAGTCTCAGGAACCTGAAGAGGGAACAGGACAGAACTTGACCCAAGACAGCTGCAGGGACCCCCACCCCCACCAACATGCATGGCAGGGATTCACGAGTCATGGGGGGAAGCCTGGGCATGTCACTGGGCAGCATTAAGAGAGGTGGGTGGGCTAAAGGGGTGCGACTCCTTTTTGTTTTCCGGGATGCTGAGGAGCCCAGCCCCTGCTCAACCAGACAGCCGGCCCTCCGCAATGACAATAAAGTGGTTTGACGACGAGGGGTGAAGAGTTTGCTAGCATAGACACACTTCTTGGCTTCGCTTCTCTCTCCCCTGTCCTCCTATTGTCTCTTCTCTATGCTCTGGGCCCAGCATCTAGTGGTGGAAAATAAAATTGGTAACCTCAGAATTCTGACAGCCAGGACATGCTTAGGGTGTGGCCGTTTAAGCAACTGCCAGGGGTGGCACTGAGCGGGGTCATGAGAGGGAAGTGCGCTCCACACCCTTGGCCCCTTGGTGAGAGCTCAGCTCCTCAGTAGCAGGGCCACAGATGCTGCGGAAACTCAAGCTCAGGGCCTGGCCCTGCAGGAAGCCATCATCTTTGGTTGTGTGAGAAGAGGGTACCCCGTATCTTAGGTGGTCACTCTAATTTGTCAAGATAAGACGGCTTTGTTTTGTGATGTGCTTTCCCTGAGAGTCTATAGTCAGAGTTGTCATAAAGTTCTATTTGCTGTCACCCATAGAATCTTGCCCGCTGAGGTCAACAGAGAGGTCAAAACTAGAACCTGGTTCTTCTGCCACCCTCAGGAGAATCGAGGGGACACATAGTTACACTAACGACCATGACAGGGAGGCAAAAGAGGAATCTAAAAGAGGAATCCTTGGCACACTGGCAACCACTGGCCTCGGCTTCTAGATCACCCAGGCCTCCACAGATCCTCTTACCCAGCCAGTCCTCCAAAGATGTCCTTGACGTAGGAGTAATCACCTCCAGATTTGGGGATGGTGACCCCAAGCTCAGCATAGCATAGGGCTCCCACAGCGGTGATGAGACCAGTCACAATCCAGACAATGAGAGCGAGGCCCACAGAGCCGGCGTTCTCCAGCACACCTTTGGGCGAGACGAAGATTCCAGAGCCAATGATGTTCCCTGTATGAGGCACCAAAGTTGACAGGAGAGACAGTGGAGTCAGCACAATTGATAGGACTGGCATTCACAGGAGTGGTCTCATCTCTGGTTTGATTCTAAAATGCTTTTGGAATGCATAAATCACTTTCAGGCAGGTGTGTCTAGTAATAATTTACATATCTCCTTTAGTCCTCAGTATAGAGTCAGATATCATTTCTCCCATTTTACAGAGGAGGAAACTGAGTCTTAGTGATACCAAGTGCACTGCCCGAGTCCACATGGTAGTAAGTGGTGGGTTGGGTATTGAACCTCAAGATCCTCTTACTGGACTGTACCATGGTCCACCCGAGGTAACAAAGGTCTTAAGACCAACGAAATGGCAAGACTGGAAAAGCAGGCTGTTCTCAGAGACAGTCTGCAGGGTAGAAAGCTTCAAAAGTGAGCCTAAGGGCAATACATTTCGGACAGACTGTGGTCATACCCCATGACTGGCGGTTTTCAACACCATGAGCCTCGACAGCACTCCTGGAGGCTGGCTTTCACCCCAGACAGGACAGCTCCACTCTTGGTGAGGAACACGAAATAACCCTATAAAAACAATCCTAAAAATAGTCCTAGCCCTACAAAGTGGTTCATAGAAATGCAATATGGGCAAAGGTTTAGCACTACATTCTTGAAAGTTGTCCCCCTCCATTGTTTCACGTGACCCTCGCAACAACCTTCTGAAGTACAGAAAGAGGAGGAAGAACAGGTATTCCTCTCTCTATTTTGCAAAGAGTCTAAGACACAGGGGGTTAATTGCCTTTTCCAAATTCCACGGCTACTGATGGGTAAAATTGGATCTAGAAGTTGGTCTCCTGATGCTTAATCCAATGCGCTTTCCACTAATCTATTTCTGCTTCTGTGTACAAGGGGCTGACTTTCTCCTGAGAGATGAGGCTGGCAGCAAGGACTGAATGGTTGGCTTTTGGGATGCGTGTGCTGGGTAGGGAAGGAGTAAGAGGGTGGGAGCAGCTCCTGACATATTCCTTCCCAAGCTTTCCTCTACTTCTTGTGATTCAAGGTGGTGATCAGGGTGCACAGCACAGGTGCTTTGAAAACTCTCTCTCTGAGCCCCACCCAGCTGTACTACTAAAAGTCTGAAGGAAGAAGCAGAGACTAAGTGGATCCAGGTAGAAATGGAGAACAGGAGTATTATGAGGCCAGCTTGGTTTGACAGTGTTCTGAGGACATCTCATATTCCTACCACTTCTCTTAAGGGGTTCAGATCTGGGCTGAACAAGATGCAGAGTATAGGATTTTACACTCAAATTGCAAAAATGATTTTCGGATCTCAAACATAACTCAACCTCAATCCAGTCCTGAAACTTGCGCTTCTAAATCAAAATTCAGTTTTTAATCCCAGGCCTTGCATCAGTTATCTTGGTCAAAGGGGACAAGAAGAGAATATTCACTTTCTAAAAGCAATACATTTTATTCCTCTGGGATAGCTTTTCACACTAAAACACTGTAGTGTGAGATGAATGGGAAAGGAGGGGTTTAGGCAGGTGGAAGAGCAGTAACTGTGAGACGGACATATAGGACCTGCAGCTGGATGCAGCTGGAAGGGAAGCACATTTGTCTCAAACTTGCCTTCCGGGGCGCCTGGGTGGCTCAGTGGGTTAAAGCCTCTGCCTTTGGCTCAGGTCATGATCCCAGGGTCCTCGGATCGAGCCCCGCGTCGGGCTCTCTGCTCAGCGGGGAGCCTGCTTCCCTTCCTCTCTCTCTGCCTGCCTCTCTGCCTACTTGTGATCTCTGTCTGTCGAATAAATAAATAAAATCTTTAAAAAAAAAAAAACTTGCCTTCCTTCTTTTTTTTTTTAAGATGTTATTTGTTTATTTATTTGTCAGAGAGAGAGAGAGAATGTGCACACAAGCAGGCAGAGAGGCAGGCAGAGGAAGAGAGAGAAGCAGACTCCCTGCCAAGCAAAAAGCCTGATGCGGGACTCGATCCCAGGACCTGGGATCATGACCTGAGCTGAAGGCAGTGGCTTAACCGACTGAGCCACCCAGGCATCCCTCAAACTTGCCTTCCTTCTCTGCAGATAGTCCAACCCAACGGAACTGGGCTGCATATAGAGATGACGCTAAAAGAAGAAACAATACCTCATGTTCAGCTTTGTGATCTAAACATGAGGCAAAGAGAGATAGAAAAATGAGATTCTGGGCCCCAGCAGTTCTTAAAGGCTTTTCTTTTTCTCATACATTTATTTTAAGTCCTATGATAGGAACAAGAGACATCTTTCAGCCCCCTCTCTCCTCCACCAGTCTCCACGTGTGCTTTGCATGAAGACTGGGCTAGTGGAGACTTGGAGGCCTTCTGGTGGTGTGTCAGGACTCAGGACACAGTTACCCTGGCAGGTGACCCTTAACCTGCCAAGCGAAACGTGCTGCTGCCCCTTGGAAGATACCAAGTGCCAGAAGCTGAGAACTGGAGACAGAGTTGCTAACAGGGCAAAAGGTGATAGCAAACTCCTTGTCTAGCAGGAATTTATCAGAAGAGTAATTTGTAGGGCATTTCAAAGGCAGCCATGAAGAGAGTAACACACCTAGATTATAAAACTAGTTCAAGGGGTTAGAAAAACAATCAATCAGGAGAAAAACAAGGTTTGACTTTGGTCTGCAAGGTACTGAAAAGGGAGGTGATAGGGGAAGAGGTAGGTATTTCTCAGAGCCAGGAATGGCTGTCACAGGGAGGAAGTAGGGGTGAATGTTATTGAAGAGATCCTGTCTTCTCAGGAATGAAGTGTCAATGTTCCACTAAGGATTCTCAGAAAACAAATACCACAGTGGGGCTCAGGAAGGACTTCTGTTCTCCAGCTTTTGTTCTGGCATTTCCAGAGTGTGTGCTCCTTTCCTCATTCCAGGTGGAGGCAGCCACTGGAAGATGGGATGTGCAACACCAACAGCCATTTACACGGTCTGATCACTTCCTGCCTCCCCTTATTCTAGATACGTCCTTCCATGGGGCTGCTGGAATGATGGTGAGGTTTGTAATAAGTTGACATTGGGACAAGAATCTTCATTTTACAAAAATTGAATTCTACCCCTTGCCCTACAATCTTAATTTTGGCCAAACTAAAATTACAAAGATAAAAACTTAAAAAAAAAATTATGCTATAGCCAAAACGGAGTGCTAGAGAACAGGAAGGAGAGGAATGTCTCTCTTTGATTCTAGGAAGCCACTACCTAGAAAACCAGAATCAGATAACATTTCCTCCACCTGAGCAGCCTCTGGAGCTTCTGGAGGGAGAGGAATTCAGACATAGCTGAAAGAACATTCACATTACATTTACTCAAAAGTAATGCCTACTATATACAATCTTAGTGTGATTATTTGATTAATATTTCTCTTTCCCACTGGACTATAAGACTCATGACAGCAGGGACTCTATGGTTTCCCTTCACCTGTAAAGTGTCACACAGTGGACACTCCATATATGTTTACTGAATGGCGTCAGACTTCCAACTAGAACTTAGTTCCACAGAGCACTATATGTGTTTCTTTGGAATCTCCAGATCCTGTGAAGTATGTCAAGTACGTATTGCAGGCCAGTGAATAAAGCAACCTACTTATTTCGCTGCTGAAGGGTGATCCGGCTATTATTACCATCTCCAATTTTTTAAAAGAATTAATCTATTTGAGAGAGAGAGAGTATGAGCAGGGGGTAGGTGGGGAGGAGCAGAGGGACACATAGATTCCCTGGGGAGCAGGGAGCCCAATGCAGGGCTTGATCTCAGGACCCTGAAATCATGACTTGAGCCAAAGTCAGACGCTTAACCGACTGAGCCACCCAGGTGCCCCTACCATTTCCAATTTATAAGGGAGGAAAATAGGGCAACTATTATTTCAATTTTCTAAATGGGAAAAAATGAGGGAGGTATTACCATCCCTATTTTATGGATGAAGAAACTGAGACACAAAGAAGTAGTTATTTTCCTAAACCACAGAGTAAGTTAGTAGTAACTGGATTAGAACCTAAATCATCTGTCGTAGCCTCAAGCTTTTCCCAGGGAATAGTCAGTTTTACCAAGATGATGCTTATTATGAGAAGATGCTTATTAAGATACTGGAACACATATCCGATTCCTTCCTTCTACCGCACCATTGTTCGATGGTGATTTACAAAGTGTTCTCATTTGTTACTTTATTTGATTCTCAGAACTACTTTCCTAGGTGCACAGGGTGGATATCATCATTCCTATTTACTTTTGCTAAGACTGAGTTTTAGAGAGGAGAGGAGACTTGACCAAAGTCTCACAAAGCATAGGCAGCAAGGCCTGGACTAGAGGCCAAGTCCTTGGACTTCCAGCCTGGGTTTCCTCCACTACTCCACATGGCCTCTCCTCTAGAAATTGCACAATAGGACTTTTACACTTGGACCCTGTCCAAATGAGGTTTTTCTGGAGAGGCTCTGAAAAAGGAGAAGTGGGAAATGTCTTCTCTATTTTGACTATGAAGTTTTCTTGAGAGGCTGGAAGAAAGTTGATTACTGTGGAGATGTGTTTCTCCATTGTTTTACTCTTCGACTCCTTGTCTATAAAACCATTCAAGAATGAGATGCCCATCCATCTGGTATAGCCAAGGTTTCAATCCTCCCTTTCATCCACCCCAATTAGTAAAATAATCATGTTATCACATAGATCTTCTTTGGTCAAGAGGGGTCCTAGGATGCCTGGACAATGAGGCCCAGCTTGGCTTCTTCTGTCAAAGAAAAGCTAAGCAAACCACTCCATTAAAAAAGAGGCCAAGTTGTATCTGTGGGCAAGTCTTCACTAGAGAAATGTTGGAATTAAGAAAATCCATGTTTGCCATGAATAACCACTGACTTCCCCACTTGTGGGCCAATACCCATGTGACTCCTATTAAGGCTTTACTCACATCCAGGCCTGTCCACACTAGAATGCTGCAGGCATCAAAGAATTTCCTAGGGCATGTATTTACAGACTTCTAATGCCCAAGAGACCCTCAGATACAAAAGGTTTTGGCCTTCCTTAATAACTCATGCTAGTCTTAGAGTCTAGTCAGAGCTCCTCCTATGGCTTGGAGGTTCTGTCCATTTCCATAATGTTCAGAGAAAGCCAAGGTGAACTTTCTTTCTTTTATTTTCTTTTTAAGATTTTATCTATTTTATTTGAGAGAGAGAGAGAGAGAGAGAGAGAGAGCATGAGCAGGGAGGGGTAGGGGCAGAGGGAGAAGGATAAACAGACTCCCCACTGACCAGGGAGCCTGAGGTGGGACTCGATCCCAGGACCCTGGGATCATGACCTGCGCCAAAGGCAGAAGCTTAACCAGCTGAGCCACCCAGGTGCCCCTAAGGTGAACTTTCTTTATGTTTCTTCCTTAAAGTGGCTGAGAAGATCTCAGGATTTTCAGGACGGGGGGAAGATGGAAGCAGAGTCTGGTATGTGGGGGGCTTTGATCCTCATGGCAGGAAGCTCACCCTGCAGACACTTTCCCATCAGGACCATACAAATAGCTACATCAGAATGACAGCAGGTAAGACTCTGATACATGCCCTTTGGATTTGCCATTCTGAGCAGAATAGAGATGTGGAAGGTGCTGCAGGACTCCCACTGTTTTGGATCCCTTACTGAAAAGTGAGGAGGGCACTAAGGCTCAGAGATGGGGGAGCCACTGATTCCTTGCTTTGCCACCCACAAGCCGTGTGACCTGAATTTCTCTGACAGTCCCTTCCCTCACCTCCTGAATGGAATGATTGTTCCTGTCCTGACAATCTAATGGGTTTGTTGTGGGGATCAAGGGAGGAATACTTGTGGGAGCACTTTGTAATCTGTGAAATACTAGCAAATATAAGGAATTGATAGAATTGATAGCAGTAAGAATAGAATCCATCTCTAGAAGAATCCAAAGGACTTGCTTTGGAGGCTTGGCTCCAAAACAGCACTGCAGAGCCAGGACCATGAAGCATTCTCTGAGTCATTTGTCTGCTTGTCTAGGTATAATTTTTAGATGCCGCAGGTGGGCGGCCAGCAGGTAATTGCATCTTAAAAAGTATTTACTGAGCACCCACTCTGTACATGCTTGCTTTAAAAGGTAATTGGGAAGCACTTGTTCACACACGGACTTTTAATGACATAGATGGAGCCAACCTCCACCCACCTCTGAAAGGCAGGCATCCTGGCCTGAGGGGCTACGAGTGCTGAGCCCTCACATATGCCCATTAAAGATTCAATTCTGGTCTCCAGCATTCCCCTGTCTTGTTGGGGAACCAGGCACCAGCAGAGACAGGTTTTATCTATCTCAGTGGTTTTCATCCAGGGGCAATTTTGTACCATTTCCCCCAGCCCCAGGGGACAGTTGGCAATGACTGGAGACAGTCTTGATTGTTACAATTGGGGGAGGGGGGTTCCACTGGCATCTAGTGGAGGCCAGGGCTGCTGCTAAACATCCTTGGATACAGGTCACAGCTCTCCACAACAATGAAGTATCCGGCCCATACGTTAACAGCACTGACGTTCAGAAACACTGTTCTAACCTCAAGCCTCACTGGCATCATCTGGTTCATCCCTAAAGTTCCTTTTAGTATATGTGCTGCCGAAGCGAGCACTAAGTTCCTTTTAGATTAGAACTTGGATGATTTTTTTGAAAAGATTTTATTTATTTATTTGTGTGAGAGAGTGCCCAACCAGGGGGAGCAGCAGGCAGAGGGAGAAGCAGGCTCCCTGCCAGGCAAGGAGCCCAATGTGGGACTTGATTCTAAGACCCTGGGATCATGACCAGAACTGAAGGCAGACGCTTAACCAACTGAACCACCCAGGCGCCCCAAGACTAACTCATTTTTAAAAAGATTTGTTTAGGGGCACCTGGGTGGCTCAGTTGTTTAAGCATTTGTCTTTGGCTCAGGTCATGATCCCAGGGTCTTGGGATCAAGTCCTGCTTTGGGCTCCCAGCTCAATGGGGAGCCTGCTTCTCCCTCTGCCTGCTGCTCCCCCTGTTTGTGTGCTCTCTCTCTCTCTGACAAATAAATAAAAGATTTAAAAGATTTGTTCATTTTATTTTTTTTATTAACGTATAATGTATTATTTGCTTCAGGGGCACAGGTCTGTGAATCATAAGTCTTACACAATTCATAGCACTCACCATAGCACATACCCTCCCCAATGTCCATAACCCAGCCAATATTTGTTTATTTTAGAGAGAGAGCGAGAGAAAGCATGAGTGGAGGGAGGGGCACAGAAAGAAGAGGAGGGAGAGAATCTCAAGCAGACTCCCTGCTGAGTACTGAGCCTGATGTGATGCAGGGCTCTGTCCCACAACCCTGAGATCATGACCTGAGCTGAAATCAAGAGTTGGACACTTAAGCAACTGAGCCACCTAGACACCCGGAGAATAACTGATTTTTAGGCCAAGAAAATTTTTTATTGGGGTAAAAATCATATAACATTAAATTTACCATCTTAACCATTTTTAAATATACAGTGCAGTAGCATTAAATATATTCACATTGTCAAACATCTCCAATGGATGATTTGCTTTTAACTGACTGCTACCATTCAACAAATACTTCCTAAGCGGGGCGCCTGGGTGGCTCAGTGGGTTAAAGCCTCTGCCTTCGGCTCAGGTCATGATCTCAGGGCCCTGGGATCAAGCCCTGGGATCGAGCCCTGCGCCGGGCTCTCTGCTCAGCAGGGAGCCTGCTTCCCTTCCTCTCTCTCTCTGCCTGCCTCTCTGCCTACTTGTGATCTCTGTCAAATAAATAAAATCTTAAAAAAAAAAAAGACAAAAAACTTCCTAAGCATTTGCCACATGCCAGGCTGAATACTCAGGGATGTGAAAATGAGTAAGACTCAGTCCCTGCCCTCAAGGAATTGTGTGAAGTGAGGACACATAAGTGGACACGGAGCTGACAACAACTGTGCTATATGACAAGATATCAAGAAGGAAAGGTCACTGGCGTGGGCCACTCACAACAAGCTTCCTGGAAGAGGGGAAGTACAAGACGGATGCTGATGTGTAAGAAGACTCAAATCAGCAGCGAGGAAGGGGAAAGCCTTGGCTGTTTGATGAACAGGTCAGGCTTGGTCTGAACTGGCCAGTTCTTCTCATCTGCCTGATCGGTCCAATCTAAATTTCTGAACCAGAATTACTGAGTATGTGTCAGGAAATTGGAGGTGGGAGGGAAGTAAGGATGATGGAGGAGGAGGAGCTCAAGGAGAGAAAAACTAAAATTTATTAAATATATACCAGGGGAGACCAGCTGTATTGTAATTTAATTTCCACAAGAAACTTCCACTTACAGGTAAGTAAACTGATAACTAACTTGTTGCAGATTACAAAGCGTATAAAAATGGGCAAGCAGTTTGCAAACTTAAGACTATCTCCTGAGCCCCTCCTCTTCTGCTACATTATCAATGCTTCCTCCCTTTCAACCACACGCTGATACAAATCGTAGAAAAATTCATTATATGCCCTCTATTCCAGCATCAGAGCCTGCTTAACAAAAGCCGCCTTATCCCTTAGGCAACCGGACCCGCCTGTATCAGCTGCTTACTAAATATGCAGAACCGTACCCTAAAGAACCAGCTAAAGCATTTATGCATTTCATAGATCTTTAAAATCTACCTACAGATGAGAAAAGAACATTGATCATTCTGCAGCAAGAGTACTCTCTCTGGGTAATCCACCGTCACAACGTGAAGCAGTGTGAAGTTGCCTGGACCACCTTCTGGCATATTGTGAAACCCTCGCCCCAGAAGTGACGTCACTGCTCATGCTGAGGTTATTTAAAGTAGGGAGCAAACCAATGGGAATACTCGTGACTGTGACAAAGGATGAGGGATGAGATATAATCGATAAAGCTTTTCAGCTCAAACTTCATTCATTCTATAAATAAAATAGCTTGAAATAGGTCTGAGGGATACTTTTTGCTTCTTAGAAACAAAATTCACCAGTGCTCAGCACAGGACCTAGCATATAATGTGCTGAGTAAGTGTTTGTTGAATGTTAAAATATAGACTAGTCTCAAATCCTGTGATCAGCAGCTCCTACTTCCATCCCAAGAAACAGCCTGCAGTTTGCCATTTCCAGATTTCCTGGGAGAAGGGACTTGGGGAGCCTGCTTTGTGGGCATGTTCTGGGAGGGGTGCAAGGCATAGTCTTTCTTGCTCTGTGAGCTCAGCCAGGAGTTAAAAATTGGAAGGGAACAGTTCCTAGTCCCCAAGCTCCTGAATGGTTGTTGTTTTTGGTGGTTCAGAATATATTATTGGATTTGTTGCTCATGCCTGCTTTTTTGACACCCCTACATCATCACCCCAAACATTAACAACAACAAAATAGGAGCAATGGCAGAAATTCCTGACGTACTTCTTTATAGGTAGCTGTGATGCTGGATTAACCCTCAGAGGAAAGTAGAAAACCTTGGTAGACAGGCAATTTGAGAAACCCCAATCTGTATGTCCCATACCTCCATACCACTTTAATAAGCTGGTTTAATTCAGAAAAGCTATATATATGATGCCAGCCTCTCCAAGAAGTCATTTGATCTGTGTACAGGGTATTTTTGTTGTTGTTGTTTTTCCTAAATAAAATGAGCTATTTGGTTCTGTTTCTTAGACACAATTTTTTCCTTGCTCGGTTCCTACTGTTTTTCCCTAACCCCAAGAATCTCCTAGACACTCAATCTGCAGAACTCTGCGCTGTGGGAGAATGTATTATAGCCCTGCCAGTAGCAGGCTCAACCAGATTGCTCCTTGAGCTCTGTGGTTCCTGGAGGCAGGAAGCATGCAACAGGATCCCAGTCCCCAGCTGCCTGGAGTTACATGCTGTGGAGCATTTTGGTTAAGCCCAGCGGCTTCAGAGTTCAATGACCTGAAGGGAATCCTGGCTCTGTCGTTGCCCACTTATTCATTCAAACCCTTCCTGTCTATGACTGTACTAATTACATGAAATTAGGAGAGAATATTTAGAAAGCACTGATCAGGTACTATTGTCAGTGCATCGTAGTGCTCAATAAATGGCAGCTACTTATTTTTAAGATTATACTGCTGGGTATAGCCTTTCTCTATTCACCAAGATGTGTTTGTTTTGACAAGCCTCCTACTTGGCTTCTGTCTCCAGTTTTCTCTGAGAACAATGAGTTTTAAACATGTTTTTATCTTGAATGAACCAAATCCTAATCCCTCTGTGTTTTGTTTTTTTTTTAAGTTGAAGTACAAACTCAAGAAGCAATTGTCACACTCCATCCCTCTGGTTAACATCCAATAGGCATTTTAGGGATTAGATTAGAAAGCTAATAAACATCATATTAGAGACTAAAATGTAAAATCTTCTGAAGTGGTGGAAAATGCACGGGTCTGGAAATCTTTTGGACTTGAAAAATTTCCAAATCACTCCAGTGCTATTGTAGTATGGTCATACAGATAGCTATACTTCTTTGTTGACAAATCCCCTTAAAAAAAAAAAAAAAAGTCAGGGGCGCCTGGGCGGCTCAGTAGTTAAGCTTCTGCCTTTGGCTTAGGTCATGATCCCAGGGTCCTGGGATGGAGGCCCTCAGTACTGGGCTCCCCGCTCCTCGGGGAGTCTGCTTCTTCCTGTCCCTCCACCTGCCGCTCCCCCTGCTTGTGCTCTCTCTCTCTCTGTCAAATAAATAAATAAACTCTTAAAAAAAAAAAAAAAAGGATTTCCCCCACCTTTTCAGTATCAGACATCTATGGTCTTTCCTGACGCTGATGTCAGGGTTATGGTCCTCCATGGCCCACTGCCCCACCACACAATACACACTGGCTTTATTCCTTTCCCTCATGGTGGCTAAGAGCTTTGGCTCTGGAGTTAGGCCATCTCAGTAATCAGTTGTGACCATGGGCAAATTACCTACCAGATCTGTGACTCAATTTCCCATGTTTAAAAATAGAGATAATTATGATGCCTGCTTTCAGGGGATTGTGATCAGGATTAAATAGGGTAATATACATTAAAAGTTCATAGCACAGGAACTGGCATTTAGTAAGAGCTCAAATACCGTTTTTTTTTTAAATTTTTATTTTTTAAGATTTTATTTTTAAGGAATCTTTAGACCTAGTGGGGCTTGAACCCACAACCTTGAGATCAAGAATCATATACTCCACCCACTGAGCCAGCCAGGCACTCCGCTAAACACTATTTAAAAAAAAAAAAATCTTGTTAGTGGGAAAGAGTGGTTTAATAGCTAGACCTGCATTCAGTATTGTTTTGCAGCAAGTATACCAAGTCCATTCATAAATATATATGTGCTAAAAACAAAATGGTCTGACATGCTATGAATATTTTTTCTTTAGGCTCTTCAGCTGGCCTGGTGCCTCCAGACCTAGATTCTGGGTATGTACCTACATATGTAAATGGCGTAAAGTGACCTAAACAGCCAGGAACTCTGTGGGCACCTCTACCATGGCTGGGGAAAACTCTGGTCCATAGAGGAAAGGTGTGCATGTGGGAGAGTTAATAGGAGCATGGTCTGTGCTGACCAGATCCTGTAGTAGCTGAGCCAACCTCAGGCTGCCCCCCAAGTCTTACTGCAATTGTACCAGGAATGTTACCTTTTACTCCCAATCAGCTGAGCTGATTGCTCAGCTCCCCTTTATACTGGGGCACTTCTTTGCTGGGAACACACCACTAACTGCTTCATCTGTAAAAACAAATAAGGACCTCTGCCCAGGGTCTAAAGGAAAGCATCCCTTTAGGACATAAAAATAGAAATAGTAGAGAAGAATGCTTAAAAGCTGAGTTCAGGATTCACATAAGCTCTAGATTTGAATCTTGCCTTCAATACTTTTTAGCTGTGTGAACTTCAACAGGTTGCTTATCCTTCTGAGCCTCTATTTCCTTACCTGGGAAAAGGGTAATAAGTGCCCTCCAAGAAGGGTATTGTGAGACATAAATGGGATACTGATGTTGGGTAATTGCACAAGTTTCCGGCTTATAAATAAGTGCTTAATAATGACAGCTTTGGGGCACCTGGCTGGCTTAGTCCATGGAGCATGCAACTCTTGATCTCAAGGTTGTAGGTTCGAGCTCCACACTGGGTGGAGAGATTGCTTAAGAAATAAAATCTTAAAAAAAACAATGATAGCTGCTCCATGGGGCACCTGGGTGGCTCAGTCCATTAAGCATCTGCCTTTGGCTCAGGTCATGATCCCAGAGTCCTGGGATTGAGTCACCCTCTCCCCCCACCCGAGTCGGGCTCCCTGCTCAGCTGGGAGCCTGCTTCCTCCTCTCCCTCTGCCCCTCTACCCTGTTCATGCTTTCTCTCTCAAATAAATAAATAAAATATTTCTTAAAAATTTTTTGCTTCTCCATCACACTCTCTTTAGATTTTGCAGGGACCACACAATCATGGTGAAATCTAAGTTCATCTGTTGCCAACAGATTTCCTTAGCCAAGTACATGAAGAGCAATAGTCTCGTTAGATTAGGGCAAAGGTGATGTTAAAAAATTAAAATGGCCTGGAGTGTCTGGCCAGCTCAGTCAGTGGAGCATGCAACTCTTGATCTCAGGATTGTGAGTTCGAGCCCCACACTGAGTGTGGAGCTTACTTAAAAAAAAAAATTAAAATAGCCCAAACTAATTGATTTTTGGACTTGATGAAATTATTTCTTTCTCAAAGATTTTTTGAGCCAGGTTCCCAACAGTCCTTCGGATAAACACTTCTTATAACATATTCAGGTTTTTTTCAAGAGCCAACTAATTAAATACAACAATCAAAATTTGAGTTATTGTTCCATGTCAGACTAAGTACCAAAGATTCAAAGATGTAGAAGATACATTTTTTCTTCCTCAAGGAAATAACTGTTTAGTTGTTACTCTTTTTACCTGCGAAATCTCCCAGAATCACCTTCTCTATTCTATCTCTTCCCATATCCTTTAAGATGTTTCTTAATCTAGTGCTGGGTGAGAACTTCTCACTCTTTGTATTTCCCACCATTCATCTAACTTTGTCCTCATTCAACTCCTACATAACTCAACTATATTATTAGTTTTTAATGTTTTTTTGTTTAATGTATATGAATCTCATCTCCCCAATCAGATTATAAGTAGCTCTAGGGCATGGGTTTCTTTTAGTTCATTCTATATTCCTATAACACCTGCCATTCTGTTATTCCTTATTTATTTATTTTATTTTATTCTTTAACCCCCACCCACTCCCCCTGTTATTCCTTATTTAGATCATCAAGGATGACTGTCAATTTTATGAGCTTGTACAAAACACATAGTTTAACTTATCCCTCTAAGTCAATTGGGTATGAGATAGATGGATTTGGGGCAAGTGAGCTACTTTCCCATACAGCATCACCTGATCCACTTAGGAAATTTCCTTTCTCTTTTTGCCTTCTAATTTTCTCTCTTTCACAGTGTTGGAAGATCACTGAATTCTGCATGGAAAATGCCATTTCTATTTTTGCCTTTGGTCTTGAAAGGGCTTGAATCACTATCATTCTTGAAAAGGCTTAAATCACTATCATAGAAACCCCTCTAGAAGAGGACAGGGCAGCTACTTAGCACATTTGAAATTCAACAGCCATGCAGGAGGAGAAGCAGAAAGGATTTTGCCCCCATATCATCCTAAAGGGGAAAACCGTATCTTATCCTAGCTTAAATGGAGTTGGAATAGTGCCTATTAACTCTACAAAGATTCTCACACTTTGGAAAAACATCCTGATTTCTCTGAAATCACCTATATGGGCTCTTTCTTCACCACAGAGTTATTATTCTTATCACTGTAATGTCAATGGGAATATTGGGACCATTCTCACACTGAAGCACGGTCCACAAGGTTGTGGACAAATCAGTAGTAACATTTACCCATCTGAGATTTTTTTCAACATTTATTAAACTGTTGAAGGGAGAGACAAGAACAACCTCAGTATATAGGAAAATATCCTCTACCCTTGAATACCTGCACATATACAGGGTGGGTGAGCAAGGCCCAGGCAGGAAGGAGGTTTGATTGTGCTTGTGTGCATGTGGGTGTGCACATTTGTGTATGAATCAGAACCTTCCCAAAGGGAGGAAAATGCTTAATCCTATCAGTCAAACTGGTGAAAGAGGTAACAGGCTCTGGGCTATTTATAGACCTTAAATTGGCATGTGCTGTACATATTGAATACTTTGCTGATCTCATTTTTTTAGAGCAGTTGAGATAAAGGAAAAGCAAAGAAAAGGTAAGAAGATTCAGATCATGACTGCAATTTTAAAAATAACATTACCTTTCTTATAATTGTAGATGCCTGGAAAATTTCCCAGAGTCAGAGAATTAGATAAAACGGGATTCCATTTTGAAAACAGAGTGGAGATAACCTGATCACTGAAGTCTGGGTGTAGAGGTGAAGAGGATTATCTGAATACTGTACTGATTTTGTTTGATTTCAAGGGTGCTCTCCAGTGTCACTATTGCTTGGGTGCCAAAATGCCTCTGTGCTGCTGCATATAACATGGGGTCATCCAGAGACACTGACTTGAGGGCAGCAGGACACAATAAGCCCTCAAAGGGAACTTTGGAGAGATGACACAAACATAGC
The DNA here is from genome assembly GCF_963455335.1 of Martes martes. Taxonomy (NCBI): domain Eukaryota; kingdom Metazoa; phylum Chordata; class Mammalia; order Carnivora; family Mustelidae; genus Martes; species Martes martes. The sequence continues at coordinate 72,704,773 of NC_137894.1, forward strand.
TGTCCGACCATCCCACGTCCCTTTCTCTGGGAAGAGGGTAAAGCCCTCCACCAAAAACAGCAGAAGAAATGCTCACCCTCTGGAGTAAGGACAGTAATGAGCCATTGCCCATCCATCTCCAGGGCCTCTCTGGAAAGAGGAAGATGTGTTGTTTAGAGATGGAACCATATTTGGGACCCTCTGCCCAGCAGACTGCTGTTAGGGGGTTGGAGTGGCCTGCACTGGCACTCTCAGGTACACTTGGGACCCCACCTTCGAAGTCTTCCAACTTGGACACATTTTACCCATCAATTTCTCCTTGACTCCACATTCTAGTCATTCTAGTTACTCCTATTTCCCTTTGAGAACCTCATAAGGTCTTCCATAAATGTTAAGAGATGGGCGGACTTGCTAGGCAACCAGAGAAACTGCAAACTCTACGTTTAGGGAGAGGCATGATCCATCTCATCTCTCCTTTTCTTCCATGATTTATTTCCTCATCTGTGAAACGGGAATAACAGCGCTGTCGCATTTACTTTACAAAGCGTGACTGCTGCATAAGATGAAAAAGCTACAGAAGGGCAAGGCATTATCACTGCTGTCGTAGTTATTTTTGTTATCACACATCCCCAAGGCCCACAGTTAAGTCCCACAGTTTCTCAGGACTTAAAACAACACAATATCTACTAAACTAAGTAGGTCTCAAAATCCTGTCCCCGTCTGTTAAAGAGATGGCTGCATGAAAGCTTGTTAGAAATTCAGGTTCTCTAGCCCCACTGTAAGCCAACGGGATCAGAACCTTCAAGTGTGAAGCCAAGAGACATATATTTTCAACAAGCTTCCAGGCAATGCTGGCCATCAGCCAGGTGTGTGAGCCCTATTTGCTCCATTCCATGAACACTAGACAGAACTGCTCAAACACTGGTTTGAAGGAAGAGACAGATGACATACACAGCTTCCTAGACCCCTCAGACTTGACCGGTGGGGGATGGGTTACAGCACAGGTGAATGACAATTCTTTTCTTTTCTTGGGGAGCAGGAAGCAAAAATAGCACTTTCGAGGAGCTAAGTTTCCACAAGAGGACCACCAGAGAAGGGAAGGGGTGGTGGGTGGGAAAAGTAATTGGACTCACCTACAATGATACCACAAGCACTGACCAATCCAATCTCTTTCTTCAGGGCTACTCCGCCTCCTCCGGAACCAGACTCGGGGCTGGCCTCCGACTCGCTTCCACCTGGGTGGTTCTTTTCAGTGTTGTTTCGGTGCCTGGCTCCTTTTTCCATCTTTCTCGTAGGATTTCCACCTCCGAAAGGTATCTCTCTTTCTGAATAAGTGTGGGTGTAAATATATTTTAAGAGACTGTCTTTCAAATTGAAACGTCCTTTTCTGAAACAAGGACCACTCCTACCCCTCTTAAAAAAGACTCAGGAAGATAAAAAGAGAAAACTGAAAATATTCCTATTCCGTATTGACACTTTCTTGTCACTCGTGCTTAGAACAAGGAAAGGACTGTTCAAAGGGGGGGAAAAGAGACATAGATATTTAAATATAAAAATAGAACTGTACCAGCTACTCCGGCTGGAATTTTCCTGTAGGGGATGTAGATCTTCAGAGACCAGGATGGTTCTGCAATGTGTACCAGGCAGTGGCTTATTTTAGACTCTTCAAAGATAGTCTGGGTTTCACTCAGCTCTGCCCCTAAGAAAACAAAGATTGTCTTTACCTCCCCTTAGCCTTTTCTTTTTGATGAAGATAAGAGTTTTCATTAACTGAAGGGAAAACAGGCAATCCTCCCGTACTTTCTTCTCTTCCAGAAAAACAACTGTGGACCAGACCGGTTTGCTCTAGATCTTGTTTCCACCTGCTGTGGGTTTGTTTTCCCCTCCCTGTCTTCTGCCTTCTGCTTTTTCCAGATGTCCTCTTCTGTATCGTTTGTTTTCCTGTCCTTGTTTTCTTTCTTCTGAGCTCCGTCCGTCCTCACAGCACAGACTGCCCCATCTCTCTAGGTTATGGGAGAGTGACTCTGGCACACACGATTGTGCTTCCCTTTTAGCATGGGGTTTTATGTGCTGAGCTAGCTCCGCCCCCACCTCCTCGGTCTCTCCATCCTCAGTCCGTCTCCTCCCTCCTCTTCAATTTAAATATTAGCACACAGCCCCCAAAGATCACCGAGAAAATGGATTAAAATATTCTGCCTTGTAATCGTCTCTCATTCTCCATCTTTCTCCTTGTGAGAAGTGGAAGTAAAATCCTTCCATGTCAACTGTTCTGGGAGAGTTCGTTAGCTGGTATAGCATTACAGGTCATACAGCATTTGCGAGCTTTATAAATAAGGGACTGGTTGTGCAGACACTTTAATGTCATCAGAAATACACTGGCGACTGTGCTAAAATATTTATGTCCAGATCATTTGAGGATACAGGAGAGAAGGTTGTAAGGACCTTGTTTTCAAGTTTCTGAAAGTAGGAAATGCACGGCTGGGGGAGGGGAATGCAAAGAATTAAGAATAATGGAAAAGAGGCACATTTAGTGTAATTGTGAGCTGTGAAGGGCATAAGTGAAACAGAACCACCAAAAGAGGTGGTAGACTTACTGTTCACATCTCTTATTTAGTGTAAGCTATGACAGGACAAAAATGACTCCCATCTTAGACCCAGGAAAGAATGACACAAAATCTGATAGAATGGAACCTTTCATAGCTTCTAATACTTTTTGCATCGATAAATTATTTGAGAGATAGCCCAGGCAAGGAGTGGGGAGCTTTCAGCAACTTTCTGACCGTAAAGCAGATTGTTGATGTTAAGAGATGGCCAACTAGGGGCACCTGGGTGGCTCCGTCGTTAAGCGTCTACCTGCAGCTCAGGTCATGATCCCAGGGTCCTAGGATCAAGTGGCATGGGGCTCCCTGCTCAGTGGGAAGCCTGCTTCTCCCTCTCCTGCTCCCCCTGTTTGTGTTCCCTCTCTCTCTGTCAAATAAATAAATAAAATCTTATTTAAAAAAAAAAAAAAGAGAGATGGCCAACTTATTACCGTATTGGTATTGTGTCTTGGATTCCCTGAAGAATTTCACCCAGGAACTGCTGCCTTATGGCGAGAGCAACAATATCTATTGTATTTGTAAAGTACATTGAAAAACAGCAAGAAGCAATATAGCAGGCCATACTATAAATCTAAAATAAAATTGTTCTGGATCTGTATTAAATAAATTATGCAAAAGCACTTGATTTTAAAGTGGGTCTAAAAAATAAAGCTGACAAGTAAGTACAGAAATTTGGCCTCACTTTTTGGAAAATGTTCCAAAGACTTCAGATTTTAAGGAAAATACTTAACTGCTTAAAAGAGGTTCAGATTGTAGCAAAGACTTTCCAAATAAGATAAAGTCCAATCCACAGTATTTCCACTTTGCCCCTTAACCACTCAGCAAGTGTTAAGAAGTTTCAAAGGTTGGGAGTTCAACTTTGTCTTCAAGATACAGCAAATTGAAAGCCTCAGCAAAATAAATAAACAAATAAATAAATAAATAGGATTTTTAATAAAGACAGCAGAAAAGTGAGGAAATATATAGCACAAAACTCCACGGGAGGGGATGAGTCATGGCAATTTTGAGTTGCCTCTGGCCTTTCCTGAAGGACAAAGTATTGAGGAAAAATTTGATGGATTCATTTTTAAATAATGCGATTTGAAGATTTCTGCCCAAATTTCAACATTAATGTATAAAAAATAACCTTTCTCCTTCTCAAATATGAGTTGTTTCAGTACAATATATATTTCTAATTTAACTGATAAAGATTTAATATGAGATAAAACATGAATGTGCAAACTGACCACAGAATGGCAGGCTTTAGTCAGCTGAATTTGTGATTAAAGACGTTAAGGAGGGTTATGGGATCAAACACATTCTTGGGATGTGGTGGTACTACGCAACCACTAAAATTCTTAGTATCAGAGACTCTTCCCCTCTTTCAACAGGACCATTTATTCATATTACATGGCTCACTTCAGGTTGGAATCTTTTTGTGAAATAAACCCTAGGGATGTCAAAATTCTATATGACTAACACTGAACACAAGAGAGTACAAAAGTCTTGATGTAATATGCTGAAAAAAATCTACAGAAATGATTAACTGAAGTTTCTTATTGAAATTTTGAACACTGAATTATTTTTACTCATTATTCCACATATACCTTTATATCTTTTATTCTACTTTCTACACTTAAATAGTGCTGTTTTACAATCTACAAACTGTTTTATGCCCAGTAGCTCAGGTTTTTTTTTCTTTATTAAATACTTCAGGTAGACAAGGCAGTTACTTTGCTTATTATGAAGATTCAGAAGCTGAGCCTTGGAGAAGGCTATTCTATTGTCTAATAGAATAGACAATCTATTTCTGGGCAAGTGGATGCCAATAGTTTACACATGGAGAATTTTCCTGGGACATATAGCTACTTGCTGATGTCTCAACTTTTTTCACTAAGGGGAACAGAAAGACTTTGGTCAGGGGCATGTCCACATCTTCTTGAGTTGGTGTCATAACTGTGCCTTTTAGGGGCACCTGGGTGGCTCAGTGGGTTAAAGCCTCTGCCTTCAGCTCAAGTCATGATCCCAGGATCTTGGGATCTTTGGGCTCTCTGCTCAGCAGGGAGCCTGCTTCCCCCTCTCTCTGCCTGCCTCTCTGCCTACTTGTGATCTCTGTCTGTCCAATAAATAAACAAAATCTTTTTTTTTTTAAACTGTGCCTTTTGAAGATTTTATTTATTTGTTTATTTGTCAGAGAGAGAGAGAGCACAAGCAGGTAGAGGCAGAGACAGAAGCAGGCTCCCTGCTGAGCAAGGATCCTAATGCAGGACTCGATCCCAGGGTTCTGGGATCGTGACCTGAGCTGAAGGCAGTGGCTTAACCGACTGAGCCACCCAGGTGTCCCATAACAGTGCCTTTTAGAGAGCCATCTTGATGCCAACACTTAATATCTGTTCAGTGAGACCCACAGGACTCAGTCTGCCCTCCCCTCCAAAATTTGTCACTCCCTTCACATAGTCCTGTTTGGCCATTTTCCAACTGCATTAGTACAGCTCTATTTCCAGTATCTGGGTGACTGTTTATTGTTGATTTGCACACTTACAATGGGAAGAAAGTGGTCATTTCAACAAAGGAAAGGGTGGGTGGAAGGGTCGTTTTCTTATGAATATGGACTTACCAAGAGAAAGGCTGTATGAGGCTGACACCTACTGCACAAAGAAAGATATGGCACAGGAACACGCTACTTGTATATATTGAACAAAAACAGTCATGCTGCCATATATAGTCCTTTTTTGAAACAACAGCTAAGAAGTATCTGTTAATAAAGACGAATAGAGCACAAAGCTCATTTACTCATTCTTTTTTTTTCCCCCTTTGGGACCCAATTGTTCTAACAGAGCTGTGAAGTCTGAGATCACAAAGAGAGGACCCAAATCTCTTCCTGGAGGAAATTCACAGTCCACGCTCCCACTCCATTCCTCTGCTTGCACCAACATGACCAGAGTCAGAGGAATCCCTGGTTTCAATTAAAGCCCCCTTTCTTCCTAAAGTCATAGTGACCACTGGCCTATGGTCAAACAGTCAAACATGGTTTCCTGAGCTAGTGGTTCTGGGACCCTTTATTTCATTCAAAATGGAAAGTAGATGAAAATTAGTGAGCAAAGAGGAAAGAAATAAAAAAGCAAAAGCCAAAACAAGTCAGAAAGAAAAGAAGATGAAATGAGGAGATGTAGTTAGATAATAAGCCCTTTTTGGTGTATGCTCTGTTTGGATTTTGGACATACTCATAAGTTCAAAGGAAGTTGTATCTTCTAGGGTTTATGCAGCCCTGATAATTTGGATGGAGAAGGTCCTGTTTTGTTATGATGGTCAATTAATTAATGCTCTTCTGGAGATAATGATGAATCCTTGCTCTGACACTAGAGACAAAAATTCCAGCAGATTACTCTTCTGTCTGCTGCACTTGGCTGGATTCCAGGGAGCCAGCCCAGCGCTAGTGGGAAAGAAATAAAGTCCCTGAGACAGCTGCATGTCCTTAATTCCTTTGCCGGGGCAAATCTGTCTCAGGACCTTGGTATTCTTTCTAAGCATTTAGGTGATTCAAATTCTGAGTACTTAAGTGTGAAAACTTCCAGTTCCTAATTGGTTTTCACTGAGGATTTATGTTTACCAAAGATAAAGACTCTTATCTTTTAAGATATGGAAAATAAGTTCCCTGAAATTAAAGATTTATTTTGTTCATTGCTGTAACCCCAGTACCAAAAATGGTGCCGGAACTCAGTAAATGTGATTGCCTGACTGACTGAATGAATGAATGGTAATGCACATAAATGCATAATAATTGAACAATATCTGATGGACTGATGTGTGGATTTATCATAGTAAGATGTAGTCCTCAGTGCTTAGAGAGAAGCTGGACTGGAGATGGAGGAGAAAAACACAATCAAATGTTTGACTTTGAAGATCATTTCATATGGAACACAGATCTCAACCAGGCCCCCCAACAATGCCTGGCATTCTTACCACTGTCCTGCAGTGAACGGAGTCTTTCACTCACTTTCATTCTCTTCTCAGCAAGTACCATCCCCCAAATCTTCACTTCCAGTTGATGTCCTTGCCTATTGCTTCATGGAGAAAACAGAAAGGCAAAGAGAACTTCCATATCCTCCAACCACTAACTCGGTCAGTCAGTCTGCCTGAAGCGCACCCACATATTCTGTCTTCTTTCCCATAGAAATGGATGTGCTGTGCCTGTTCCTATGTATTTTCCTGACTTGTGCACCAGCTTCCCAGACTAACACCTACTCAGGGACTTTGCTCCTACAATTATTCCCCTCTCTCCTGCATCATCAGTTTTTCACTCTTTAGGGGATTATTCCTATCAGCAAACAAACATGCTGTAATACTTCCCAGAAAGAAAGAAAGACCGACCCCTAGCAACTTCCCTTTGCTCTACATTCCTTTTCAGCTTCCATCCAGCTTCTTTGATCCCTTGTTTTTACTTCTTTACCTCATTCACGCTTGAACCCACTACACTTAAGCTCTCATTTCCATCACTCCACTGAATCCATTCTTGTCAAGTGACCAATAGCCACCACATATTCCAATCTTGTGACCATTTTTCAGTCTTCGTCTTACTGGTCTTACAGCAGCATGGCTCCTGGACATCCAATTTCCTGGCTTTCCGCTTCCCCACTGGCCTCTTCACAGGCTCCTCAGCTGGATCTTTTTTCTTCCCAATCTCTCCTCTTCTCTAACGTCCCTGACTGGGTGATCTCAACCAGTCCTATGACCTTCAGAAACATCTATACACTGATATTTCCCAAATATTTAGATCCAGCCCTCATTTCACTCATAAACTCTAGAGTTAGTTATCTTTTTTAAAAAGATTTTTATTTATTTATTCATGAGAGACAGAGAGAGAGAGAGAGAGAGCAGCAGAGACAGAAGGAGAAGCAGGCTTCCCAAGGAGCAGGGAGCCTGACGTGGGACTTGATCCCAGGACCCCGGGATCATGACCTGAGCCGAAGGCAGATGCTTAACCAACTGAACCACCCAGGCGCCCTACAGTTAGCTACCTACTTGAGGTCTCTGATTGGATGTTTAATAGGAACCTCAAACGTAGTATGTCTAGCGCCTTCATGCATCTCCAAACTCTCTCTTCTTCCAGTATTCCCCACTTTAGGAAATGGCAAATAGTTAGTTGGTCGAGCCAAATACCTTGAAGTCAACCTTGACTTTGGTCTCTCTCATGTGCCCTACAATTGTCTTGTCAGCCAATCCTGTTAACTGTAGATTTACTCTTACCTAGAAATGAATCCCTTCTTAACATCTCCACTGTTACCACCCTAGTTCATCACCATCTCACCCTCTGCAATATCCCCTGGACTATGCAGTAACTTTCTAGTTGGTCTTCTCATTTCCATACTTATTCTGTGACAAATGTCCTCCTCTCAACACAGCGGCCAGAAATATCCTTTATAATTATAAATCAGGTCATGTCGCCCCCTGCTCAAAACCCTTCAATGGCTGCCCGACATACAGAAGATTCAGATCTGAAGTCATCTTTATCATGATCCCATTGGCCACTCGACATTTATATTCTTCTGCTCTTCCTTCCACTTAGTACTACCAGACTCACAGGACTTCTCACTATATTTGAAGGCTGAGCTCTGCCTCAGGACTTTGGACTAGTTAGGGCCTCTCAGGAGCACTTCCTCTAGACAGTCACCCTCTTTGTTCTGTCATTTTATACATGTTTCCTCAGTAAACGTTGCCTCCTCACAGAGGGTTGCTCTGACCACCCAATGTACCTTATTTTTATCAGTGCTGCTTAACATCGTATGTTTGTTTGCTTGTTTGTTGTTTGTCTCTCCTGTTAGAATGTAAGCTCCAGATTGTTGAATTTTGGTTTTTTTGAGGTGGGTTATGGTCATGGTTAAAGAATATTTCTCTGCTAGGGACACCTGGATGGCTCAGTTGGATAAGCGTCAGCCTTTCAGTTCAGATCATGATCCCAACGTCCTGGGATCCAGCCCCACAGCAAGCCCCACATCAAGCCCCTCACTGGGCTTCCTGATCAGCAAGGAGCTTGCCTCTCCTTCTTCCCCCTGCTGTGTTCTCTCTTGCTCTCTCTCTCTCCAAAATAAATAAATCTTTAAAAAAAGAATACTTCTCTTTTAGAGATATATGCCAATATATCTATGGATGAAATAATATGACATCTTGGACTTACTTTAAAATAATATAGGGGGAAGGATAGAAAGGTAGGTTATTAATAAAAGAAGGTCAACTATGAGTTGATATTATTTAAGATGGATAGTAGGTAGATAGGTATAACTTGGGTTGTACACGTTTAAATTTTTTCATTCAAACAAATAAATAAAACTTTGCTTGTTTCTTTACCATTATATCCCTAATGCCTAAAGCAGTGCTTGGCATATAGGAAGAATTTGTTAAAGAAAGAAAACAGGCTCAAAATGGAGTCACTTGTGCTAAGCCCTATGTCAGCAAACCAAGGCTTTATATCTAATCTAACTGCATTTTCAGCCTCTCCCAGAAATGTGAACTTTAATCAATCTGGTATTACTTGATCAGCACTAGTGAGGAAATCTTCCTGATAGACCCCCTGCCCTTCTCCCAAAGGAAGGTAACCTGGCCTGAAATAATCCACTTTTTGTTAGAAAATTCCTTTTTCTGTCTTCATCTGCCTATGAAAGACTTCCATTTTGTACAGCTCCATGGAGTCCCTTTCCACTCTCTAAATGGGATGTTGCCTGATTCATGAATTGCTAAATAAAGTTAACTGTATCTTCAAATTTACTCAATTGAATTTTGCCTTTTAACAAACTCATAAATACATATTCATTCAACAGTCATTGCATACTGAATCAGAAGAATAACGGTATATTTTCAAAATAAGTTTTAATCATTTACTGCCAATTGTTGAAAATCTAAATTCTAAGTTCCAAACGAGGATTTTATAAAGAGTACCCCCTTCTGGGCCCTGAGTCCAGGAATGTCCTAATTGTGAGGATGCCAAAAGCTATGGCATGTGGCTAATTTGGTGATAGATATGCCTTTAATTATTTTCCTTAAGACTAATTTTTAAAAACATAGCTTTGTTCTTTCCTCTTTTTCACCAAACCATGGTAATTAACTGTGATCTCCCATACTAGAATAGCATAGCAAAGTTGGGAAGGAAATACAAAAGTCTAGGTAGGTGAAAATTTATGGATCCAATCACTTATAACTTTTGCCGGGCTACAGTGTGGAGATCACTGATATTGAATATAAAAATCCCTAAAAGAAAATGTGTCTTTTAGGAAATTTCCAATACCACACAATTTATTAGACTAATAGCGAAAGCAATTCTAGTAGAAATTGATTGTATGTAACTGGATGCAATTAATTTCATTAAACTACTCAGCCAATCTAATCAACTATTTACTGTGCTAAGAATATAATGGTGAGCAAAGACCTGCTTCAAGGACCTCAGGCATGTGATGATTAATTTTATATGTCAACTTGACTGGCCACAGGGTGTCCAGATTAAATATTATTTCTGGGTGTGTTTATGAGGGTGTTTCTGGGTGAGATTAGCATTAGAATCAGTAAACTCAGTAAAGTAAGTTGTTCTCCCCAATCTGAGTGAGCATTATTCAATCTGTTGGGGGCCTGAATAGGACAAAAGACAGCGAACAGAGGAATTTGTCCTTGTTTGCCTATTTCAAATTTGCCTGCTGGAGTAGGGACATCTCATCTTCTCATCTTCTTCAGCCTTTGGATTGGATTTTAACCGTTGCCTCCCATGATTCTCAGGCCTTTGGACTCAATGAGTTACACTACCAGCTTGCCTGAGTCTCCAGTATGCAGATAGCAGATTGTGGGATTTCTCAGCCCTCTTGCATGAGCCAGTTTATCATAATACCTCTAACTCCACTTCTGTCTCTGTATCTATTTTGACCTCCACCTGTATCTATACAGGCAAATCTCAGAGATATCGCACATTCGGTTCCAGTAAAGCAAGTATTGCAATAAAGTGAGTCAAATAAATTTTTTGGTTTCTCAGTGTATATAAAATTTACATTTAGGGGTGCCTGGGTGGCTCAGTCTGTTGGGTGTCTGCCTTCCTTCAGCTCAGGTCAAGATCCAGGGTTCCTGGGATTGAGTTTCTCACCAGGCTCCTTGCATGACGGGGAGCCTGCTTCTCCTTATTCTCGCCTCTCCCCGGCTTATACTCTCTCTCTCTGTCAAACAAATAAGTGAAATCTTTAAAAAAAAAAAAAAGACTAACACAGATTTAATTTTTAAAAATTACATTTATACTATATTGCAGTCCATTATGTGCAATAGCATAATGTCTAAAAAAAAGCACATACCTTAGTTGTAAAATACTTTATTGTTAAAAAAATGTTAACCATTGGGCGCCTGGGTGGCTCAGTGGGTTAAAGCCTCTGCCTTCGGCCTAGGTCATGATCCCAGGGCCCTGGAATCGAGCCCCGCATCGGGCTCTCTGCTCCGCAGGGAGCCTGCTTCCCCCTCTCTCTCTGTCTGCCTCTCTGCCTACTTGTGATCTCTGTCTGTCAAATAAATAAAATATTTTAAAAAAATGTTAACCATCATCTGAGCTTTCAGCAAGTCATAATCTTTTTTGTTGGTGGAGGGTCTTGACTTGATGTTGATGGTTGTTGACTAATCAGGGTCATGGTTGCTGAAGGCTGGGGTGGCTGTGGCCATTTCTTAAAATAAGGCAACAGTGAAGTTCGCCACATTGATTGACTCATCTTTTCACAAAGGATTTCCCAGCACATGAAAGTCCTAGATGGCATCTTCTTCCAATATAAGGCCATTTCACCTACATGGAAAATCTGTTCTTCAGTGTAGCTACCTTTAATTATCTTAGCTGGATCTTCCTGGTAACTTGCTGTGGCTTCTACATCAGCACTTGCTGCCTCACCTTGCATTTTTATGTTATCGAGATGTTTTTTTTCCTTAAACCTCATTAACCAACTTGTTGTAGCTATAAACTTTTCTTCTGTAGCTTCCTCACCTCTCAGCCTTCAAAGAATTGAGGAGAGTTATGGCCTTAGGCTTTGGTTTATGTGAATGTTGTGACTGGTTTGATCTATCCAGACCACTAACAGCAATAAGGCTATTTTGATTTTTTATCATTTCCATGTTCACTGGAGTAGCACTGTTCATTTCAAGAACTCTTCTTTGGGAGCACCTGGGTGGTTCAGTCTGCTGGGTGTCTGCCTTTGTCTCAGGTCATGATCCCAGATTCCTGGGATTGAGCCCCACATCAGGCTCCCTGCTCTGTGGGGAGTCTGCTTCTCCCTCTCCCTCTGCTGGCTGGTCCCTCTCCCTCTACCTGCCGCTCCCTCTGCTTTTGCTTTCTGTCAAGTAAATAAACATATGAGATCTTAAAAAAAAAAAAAAAAAGAATTAAAAAAAAAAAACAACTTTTCTTTGAACTCACAACTTGGCTAAATGTTTGTTATAGAGGCCCACCTTTCAGGCTATCTTGGCTTTTGACATGTGTTCCTAACTTAAGTTTAATAATTTCTAGCTTTTGATTTAAAGTAATAGATACATTTGGGGCACCTGGGTGGCTCAGTCAGATAAACATCTGACTCTTAATTTCAGCTCAGGTCATGATCTCAGGGTCATGAGATCAAGCCCTGTGTCAGGCTCCACACTGGGCATGGAGCCTGCTCAAGATTCTCCCTCTCCCTCTGTCCCTGCCTCCAGTTTGCTCTCTCTCTCTCTCTCACTCTCTCTCTCAAAATAAATAAAGTAAAATAAAATAAAGCAAGAGATGCGCAACTCTAGCTTTCCCTTGAACACTTAGACATCATTTAAGGTTACTAGTGGGCTTTATTTCAATACTATTGTGTCTCAAGGAATAGGGAGGCCCAAGGAGAGGTAGAGAGAAGAGGGGATGGGAGGTCCGTAGAGCAGCCAGAACACACACAACATTTAAGTTTGCCATCTTATATGGGCGCTGTTCATAACATCCACAATTACAATGATAATGTTAAAGAACACTGATCACAGCTCACCCTAACAATAATAATGAAAAAATTAGAGCATTAAGAGAATTACCAAAATGTGACATGAAGACACCAAGTGAGCAAATGTTGGAAAAAAATGGCATTAGGGTTCCCACAAATCTTCAATTTGTAAAAAATGCAGTATCTGTGAAGTGCAATAAAACTCTGTCTCCTCTGTCTAACCTCTATCTCCACCCAACCATCCATCTGTCCATCGTCCCCTATTGGTTCTGTTTCCCTGCAGAACTCTGCATAATACAAGGACCTTAGATACAGACACTTTAGGTGTTTCTCTTTCCTCCTGAAGTCCTCGGCTTAGTTACTTGGATTTCCTAACAAAGGATCATTGGACATTGAGGAAAGCTCTAGCATGAAATCCATAGACATAAAAAAAACATGGACGATGCAAGGAGCAGAAAAAAAACTTCCAAAAAATTACAATTCATATATTCAAAAGGGTGTTTAGAGTGAGAATAGAGGACCCAGCTCTGAGCCCTGGTTTTAGCCCCATTAGGTCATACCAGTCATTGGTTTCAAAACCAAACTCCTCTCAGCTACCCAGACAAAACTGTTCTCTTCTGTGTTCCCATTTGCTATGCCCATAGCATCTTGCTATCATAGCATCATGGTCTTAATCAACCAGGCCTGAGACCTTCATCTTTTTTTCCCTCCCTTTCCCTTAACCCCATATCCAACTGGTCATGAAGTTCTATTGGTTCCACCTCTGAAAATTGTCTCACAACTGTCTTCTTATCCCATAGCTGTTGCCCTATTCCAGAAATCCTTCTCTTTTCTGTCCCCACTGCAATAGGCTACCAACTAATCTCCCTGCCTGTGACTTTCCATCCCTTCATTCTGTCCCTAGAATTATAAAATATGGGGTCGATCACGTTTCTCTCCCGCCCAAAAGCCTCTGATGGTTCTCCATTATTAAAGCAGGGGTCCCTATGGCTGGCTGACGGAGCACCACAATTACCCCAGGAAATATATATTTGGCACAGGGGAAGTGCTCAATTTCTCAGGTAGACCTTCTCCTATGGTACCCTCTGGTGGCAACTTCATGCAATGACCTATCTTCATTTCACCCACCAAATTCTGAGATTCTAATTCAGTGGATCTGCTTGTTGCTTGAGGAAACCACTAGCTTATAAAATAAAATTCTGAACTCTTGTATAGAAGCTTCAATCCATATTTCCAGCTTTTTCTCATAACCTCCTCTTTTCCTCACCTTCCCTTTTTATGTTCCGCTCACTCTTGCCCTTCAATCACACTGGACCACCCTGTATTTTCCCACATTGACGTCCTTACTGATGCTTTCCCTCCACCTGGAATTCCCCTCCCCTCCACCACTGCAGGGTGAAACTTTCACTAGGTTCATTCAATATCTGTTCATTTGGAAATCTGTCCGAATTAACCTGACCTCTCTTTTCTCTGTGTTCCCACTCTGTACGTCTTCAAAGAAGCCTTCCCAAATCACATGCTTTCATTGTTCTAGGTGTTTTGTCTTTTATGACAGTAAAGTACTTAATGGATATATATTTATTTGTGAGATTTTTTTAAAGTGTCTTTTTCTCCTACTATACTGTAAGTATCTCGGGCAAGAGCCATATCTGTTACCATATACAGTTGGTACTCAATTGTTTGTTGATTGGGTGAATTAATGTTTCTGAAATGATCACATATTCTGCTTTGTAGCGTGTAGAGTTGTAAATACATAACGATTCCCTTGTTAGGTCACAGGCTTTTTAAAGGAATAGATAATATCTCTTATGTATTTGTTCCTCCCCCCATTCCCATGTAGCTCTGCACCTGGGATACAGTAGGAGCTTAGATACAACTGCCCTAAAAGAACCTCAGGGAACACTAACTCCATGAGAGCCAGGACTTTATCTTTTTTCTTTGTTATATCTCCAGTGGCTAGAATTAGGATTACTGATCCCAATGTGATATATATATATATTTATTTATTTATTTCCCAGTCTGGTTGGAGAGAGAAAGAACTGAACAATTATAAAAGAGTGAGACAGGGCCATGATAGAGATATGTAAAGGATGCTCTGGGAGCTCCACTCTGTGGACAGGCCAAAGTAGCCATCTGAAGAAAGTGATTTCTTTCTTTCTTTCTTTCTTTCTTTCTTTCTTTCTTTCTTTCTTTCTTTCTTGATTTTACTTATTTATTTGACAGAGAGAACACAAGCAGGGGGAGTTACAGGCAGAGGGAGAGGGAGAAGCAGGCTCCCCACTGAGCAGAGAGCCCAACACAGGACTCAATTCTAGGACTCTGGAACCATGACCCGAGCTGAAGGCACATATCCAACTGACTGAGCCACCCGGGTGCCCCTGGAGAAAGTGATTTCTGAGTTAAGTCTGGAAGGATGAATAAAAGTTAATGAAGATGATATGTTAAGCAAAGGAAACAGTTTGCACAAAGGCACACAAGTGAGACAGTGTGACTTAAATTCAATGAGACTGAAGTGCATGGTGACCAAACACTGAGAGATACAAAGAGAAGTGTAGATCATGAAGAGCTTGAGTGCCATGCTCAATAAATGGTCTTGAAAGTACTGGGCAGTTTTAAGCAGAAGAGTGATTGAATCTGGCAACAATGGTAGGATGGAATGGAGTTGGGCAGATCTAGAGGCAGGGAGCAGTTTGAAGGCTATTAATTAAAGCAGGGAATAAAGAGGGACTAAAAGAAAGCAATAGTGGTTAGGGGTGCCTGAGTGGCTCAGCTGTTAAGTGATTAACACTCTTGATTTCAGCTCAAGTCATGATCTCAGGGTCATGAGATCAAGCCCCATGTCAGGCTCTGTGCTGAGTGCGGAGTCTATTTGTTCCTCCACCCCCTCGCCCGCTTGTTCACGCTCTCTCTCTAATAAATAACTAACAAAATCTTTTTTTAAAAAAGATTTTATTTATTTATTTGACAGACAGAGATCACAAGGAGGCAGAGAGGCAGGCAGAGAGAGAGGAAGGGAAGCAGGCTCTCCGAGGAACAGAGAGCCCAATGCAGGGCTCGATCCCAGGACCCTGGGATCATGACCTGAGCCGAAGGCAGAAGCTTAACCTACTGAGCCACCCAGGCGCCCCTAAATAACAAAATCTTAAAAAAAAAAAAAAAGATTCTCTCTTCCCTTCTCCCTCTCTAAAAAACTGCAAGAGTGGTAGAATGGAAAGTCAGTGGATTCAAGATATGTTTATAAAATATATAAAATTAATGAACAATTGCGTGCCTATAAAACTACTTTTAGAAATAATTGCATGGATGCTCAAAGATAAATAACATGAAGACGTTTATTACAGCTTGTTTTTGCAATAATTAAAATTTGAT
The DNA here is from genome assembly GCF_963455335.1 of Martes martes. NCBI lineage: Eukaryota > Metazoa > Chordata > Mammalia > Carnivora > Mustelidae > Martes > Martes martes. The sequence continues at coordinate 72,720,656 of NC_137894.1, forward strand.
GGATACTGTGTCCATCAATATGGGATTTATTAATTAAATACGGTACAATGAACCCAAACATGTGAATTTGAAAAAGAATGATGTATAAAAATGAAATTTTAACTAGAAACAAATTGTAGATGTTTATATCATATTTTTGTTTAAAGGTGTATAACATATATGTATGTTGGTATATGCATTGAAAGGAATATAGAAGAATTTTTATAAAGGCTATCAACCATGTTTGTCTTCGGGGAATAGGATAAGAGCAATAGACTCTCACTTCCCAATTTATAAACTTCTGTTTTAATTTTTTTAATGGACAACTAATTTTTTAAAAGATTTTATTTATTTGATAGAGAGAAAGCAGGAGAGCACAGGCAGGGGGAATAGCAGAGGGAGAGGGAAGCACGACCCCCGCTGAGCAGGGAGCCAGATGCTGGGCTCAATCCCAGGACCCTGGGATCATGACCTGAGCAGAAGGCAGGCATTTAACCAACTGAGCCACCCAGGTGCCCCTGGACAACTAATTTTCTTAAGCAACATATTATTCTGGACAGAAAAAAACAATATTTTTCTCTTTCTCACAAAGGACATTTGTGAGACAATTGGTGAAATTTGAATAAGGTTTCTAGATTAGATGATAGTACCGTATCAATGTTAGTTTCTTGATTTTGTTAATGGTACTCTATTTATGGGAGAAAATGACCTTATTTATGGGAAATATACACTGAAATATTTAGGAGTAATGAGGCATTATGCTTGCAAATTACCCTCAAATGGAACAGAAAAAAATAATAATAGAGAGAGAATAACAAAGCAAATGTGGTCAATGCTAACATTCGGAGAATCTGGACTAAAGTAAACAGAAATTCTATGTAATTTTCTGTAAGTCCGAAATTACAAAAATGCTTTAAAAAAGGTATAGAACAGAATATAAAGTACATTACTATTTGTGTGTGTGTGAAAATGGAATATATACATACATTTGTAAATATATAAATGATCTACAGAAGATATGCAAGAAGCAACACTATTAATGCCTTTGGAAATGAGGATTTAGTGGCTAGGAACAGGGGGTAAAAGTCTAGTTTTTCACTGTATATCCTTCAATAACTTATGAATTTTCACTAAATAATTTGCCTACCAAAAATAAATATAATTTACAATAATAAAACACTTTGTAAAATAAAGTATTTCAAACATACTCAAAAGTAGAGAGGAATACAATGACTCCCACATGCCAGAATCATTACCCCAATTCCACCATTATCAAGATTTTGTCATATTGCTTTATTTATTCTTTCCCCCTCTATTTCTTTTGTCTTCTTTGCTGACATTTTATTTATTTATTTATTTGGCTCCATGCCTACTGCGAAGCCCAATGTGGGGCTTGAACTCACATCCCTAAGATCAAGACCTGAGCCAAGATGGAGTCAGACACTTACCCAAATGAGCCACCCAGGTGCCCCTTTGCTGAAATATTTTATTTTATTTTTTTATTTTATTTTTTTTAAAGATTTTATTTATTTATTTGACAGACAGAGATCAGAGGCAGGCAGAGAAGCAGGCAGAGAGAGAGGAGGAAGCAGGCTCCCCGCTGAGCAGAGAGACCGATGCGGGGCTCGATCCCAGGACCCTGGGATCATGACCTGAGCTGAAGGCAGAGGCTTAACCCACTGAGCCACCCCGGTGCCCCTGCTGAAATATTTTAAAGAAAATTTCAGACATCATTCTACCGCTACATATCTCAGGAAGCATCTCTTAAAAAAACAGATATTTTGCTACATAATCACAAAGCCATTATCATATCTAAAAAATTAATAATCCTTTAGTATCAGCTAATATCCAGTCCATAATCAAATTTCAAGTGTTGAAAAATGTCCACATACTGTATATAAACACTGCACTTTAGCTGGTAAATTTACTTTCCATGGGGTATATATGGGTTAACAATTCTGAAACCGGTTTACATGTATATTGGGGTTCATTTAATAAATAAATGTATAATGGATGTTGGGAGCTAGGGTTCTCACTGTCAGAAAGAAGACAGGAAGAAAACAAGAAGGAAGGAAGGCCTAGAATGAAACCTGTGGTAATGGTTAGAATTGGAGACATCAGTATGAACTCATGTTTAACTTAGTACATATGTAGATAAAAAGAAACAATGACAAAAATACGTGTATACACAAATTAGTATACACACATATATTACCTAGGGCTGTCCACTGAGAGGGCCTAGAAGCAATGACATTCCTATAGGAATGGTCACACCTTGTGCTCAGATTTTGGTTTCAAAATACCGTTCTCCAATAAAAGCAACCAAGGATCTCTGGAGAAATGTCTGATTTTTAGAACTGGGACAAGGAAAATACAAAATAAGTCTGGAGCATCTTGTGATACCAGAAAGGAAAGAAGTTTCAAAAGGTTAGAGGAGTCAACCTGAGGAGTTCCCTAATAGCCAAATGGAATAATTTGAGCAATAAAATAGTGCAGTATTAGGTTAAAATCCAAAGTGTAAAATAAATATAGATGTGTCTATATTGATATAGTTAAATGACTAAAAACATAACTGAATGGTGGAGTAGAAACAAATCTTCTTTACGGAAGAATTCCAAATAATGTATGCAGATATTCTCCCTTGTAGGAGGTGGTGCTTAAACACTGCTTCCCCACTTTGACGGTGTGCTAGACTTGTAGTCTTGCTTCCAAGGAATATAGAAAGGGAATAATATTTGAACTTTAAAGGCAGAATCTTGCAAACATTACCTTAAGCAAGTCATCAGATTAACATCACCATTTTGTCATGTTGATATCATGAACACCCAGATGTGATGTGATGAAAAGGGCACTTGCATCTATGTGGTATTTTCTTTTTTTAAGATTTTATTTATTTTCTAGAGAGAGAGCACACGAATGCAAGGGGGTGTAGGAGCAGAGGAAGACAGACAAGCAGACTCTGGACTGAGCACAGAGCTTGACGAAGGCCTAGATCTCACGGCTCTGAGATCATGACCTGGCCCGAAATCAAAAGTTGGATGCTTAACCAACTGAGTCACACAGGAACCCATATGTGTATTGTTGTTTAAAAACTGTGTCATCACAATGTTGTGCAACCATCACCTCTAGTTTCAGAATTTTTCACCACCTCAAACAAAGTCTGTACTCATTAAATAGTAACTCCCCAATTCTCTCCTCCCAGTCCATGCTAACTTCTAATTTACTTTCTCTATGAATTTGGCTATTCTAGATATTTTATATAAGTAGATCATACAATATATTTGCCCTTTTTTAAAAAAAGATTTTATTTTGGGGTGCCTGGGTAACACAGTTTGTTAAGCGTCTGTCTCCCTGCTCAGCATGGAGTCTGCTTCTCCCTCTCCCCCTGCCCCTCACCCCACTCAGCACTCACTCTCTCTCACTCTCTCTCCCAAATAAATTTACTTGAGAGAGCAAGAGAGAGTGGAGAGTGCAACAGAGAGAGAAGGAGCAGGGGGAAGGGCAGAGGGAGAAGCAGACTCCATGCTGAGCAGGGAGCCCAACCTGGGGCTGGATCTCAGGACCCCGGGATCATGACCCGAGCTGAAGGCAGACGCCTAACTGACTGGGTCACCCAGGTGCCCCAGTATTTGTCCTTTTATGTCTGGTTCATTTCACTTAGCATGTTTCCAAGTTTTCTTCATGTTGCAGCATATAGCAGAACTTCATTCCTTTTTGTGGCAGAATAATAGTCCACTGTATGGGTATAGCACATTGTTTATCCTTTCATCTGTTAATGGACTCTTGAGTTGTTTTCAACTTTTGACTGTTGTGAATAATGCTGCATTAATATTGTGAACACTGATGTATAAGTGTCTATTTGAGTCCCTGTTTTTGTTGTTTTTTTCTTAAAGATTTTATTTATTTATTTGAAAGAGATCACAAGTAGGCAGAGAGGCAGGCGGTGGGGGGTGGGGTGGGGGGGGCGGAGCATACTCACCGCCGAGCAGAGAGCTTGATGCGGTGCTCGAGCCAAGGACCCTGAGATCATGACCTGAGCCGAAGGCAGAGGCTTTAACCCACTGAGCCACCCAGGCGCCCCTGAGTCGGTTTTTGATACTTCGCGACATAAACCTACACGTGAAATTGCTGGGTCATATGGTAAGGCAGTTCTATGTTTAGCTTTTTGAGGAATCACCAGACTATTTTCCAGCAAAGGCATCACTGTATATTCTCACCAGTAACATACCTGAGTTTCAATCTCTCCACATCCTCCCAACTCTTGTTTTCCTTTTAAAAAAATTATAGTTACCCTAATAGAAGTGAAATGATAGCTCATTGTGGTTTTGGTTTTCATTTCCTCAATGAGTAATGATAGTGAGCATTTTTTTCGTGTGTCTATTGGCCATCTTTATCTTTTCTTTGTAGAAATATCTATTTAAATAATTTGCTCTGGTTTTTTAAAAGACTTTATTTATTTAGAGAGAGCGAGATGGGGAGGGGTCATGAGGTGGTGTAGAGGGAGAGGGAGAGAGAATCCCAGGCATATTCCACACTGAGCATAGAGCCCTATGCGGGGCTTGATCTCACAACCCTGAGGTCATGATCTGAGCTGAAATCAAGAGTTGGATGCTTGGGGTGCCTGGGTTGCTCAGTGGGTTAAGCCTCTGCCTTTGGCTCTGGTCGTGATCTCCCGGTCCTGGGATCGAGCCCCGTGTCTGGTCCTCTCCTCAGCGGGGAGCCTGCTTCCCCCTTTCTCTCTGCCTGCCTCTCTTCCTTCTTGTGATCTCTCTTTCTCTGTCAAATAAATAAATAAATAAAATCTTAAAAAAAAAAAAAAAGAGGGGTGCCTGGGTGGCTCAGTGGGTTAAAGCCTTTGCCTTCAGCTCAGGTCATGATCCCGGGGTCCTGGGATGGAGCCCCGCATCGGGCTCTGTGCTCAGCAGGGAGCCTGCTTCCCCCTCTCCCTCTGCCTACCTCTCTGCCTACTTGTGATCTCTGTCTGTCAAATAAATAAATAAAATCTTAAAAAAAAAGAAAAAGAGTTGGATGCTTAACCAATTGAGCCACCCAGGGGCCCAGCTCTGTTTTTAACAGAGTTGTTTGTCTTTAGTTGTTGAGATGTACAAGTTCTTTATATATTCTAGATATTAAACTTTCATCAAATATATCATTTGCAAATATTTTCTCCCATCTGTGGATTGTCTTTTTGTTCCTTTGATAGTGTTCTTTGATACACAGAAGTTTTTAATTTTAATAAAGTACTATTTATCCATTTTTTTCTTTTGTTGCTTGTGTTTTTGTCATATTTAGAAAGCATCACCAAATCCAAGGCCACAAAGATTTGCCCTTATATTTTCTTCTAAGAGTTTCATAGTTTTTGCTATAACATTTAGATCTTTGATCCATTTTTAGTTAATTTTTGTATATAGTATAAGGTAAGGGTCCAACTTTATTCTTTTTCACATGGATATCCAGTTTCCCCAGTACTATTTACTGAAAATAATTTACTGAAAACTATTTACTGAAAATTCTTTCCCCCACTGAATGATCTTAGCATCCTTGCTGAAAGTCAATTGACCATTGATGTGAGGGTTTATTTCTGGATTCTGAATTCTATTCCATAGTCCATATGTTTACTCTTAGGCCAGCGCTACTTACTTTTGTAGTAAGTTTTGAAACTGGGAAATGTGAGTTCACCAACTTTCTTTTTCTTTTTTTTTTTTTTTTGATTTTATTTATTTATTTGACAGACAGAGATCACAAGTAGGCAGAGAGGCAGGCAGAGAGAGGAGGAAGCAGGCTCCCCGCTGAGCAGAGAGCCTGATGTGGGGCTCAAACCCAGAACTCTGGGATCATGACCTGAGCTGAAGGCAGAGGCTTTAACCCACTGAGTCACCCAGGCGCCCCACTTTCTTCTTTTTCAAGATTGCTTTGGTTATTCTGGATCCTTTGAAATTCCATATGAATTTTAGGATGGGCTTTTCAATTTCTGCAAAAAATACCATTGACATTTTGATAGGGATTGTATTGAATCTGTGAATTGCTTTGGGTAGAATTATCAACAATGTTAAGTAGTTTTCCATGTACAGGTCTTGTACCTCCTTGGTTAAATTTATTCCCAAGTATTGTATTATTTTTTATCTTATTGTAAATGGAGTTATTTTCTTATGGACAACTAATTTTTTGACAAAGACAATCTAGTTGACGAAAGATAATTTTTTCAATGCATGGTGCTGGAACAACTGGATGTCCACATGCAGAAAACAAAACAAAACAGCACACACATAAACATGAAATAACTTTAATCCATACCCCATACCATACAAAAAAATTAACTCAAAATGAATCATATTCCTAAGTATAAATTCAAAACTATATAGTTTAGATTTCTAGAATTTCTAGAAGAAAACATGGGAAACTCTTTGTGACCTTGGGTTAGGCAAAGATATCTTAGATATGACATCAAAAAGTACTCCATAAAAGAACAAACTGATAAACTGGACTTTATAAAAAATAAAACCTTCTACTTTCCAAAAACCATTATTAAGAGAGGCTGAAAATACAAGCCACAAACTGGGCATATATTTGATGAAGGAGTTTCTTCAGAATATATGAAGCAGTCTCAAAATCAATAATAAGAGAATAAATAACCCAATTAAAAACTAGCAAAAGATTTGGACACTTCAACAAAAATAGGTAGACAGATGGCAAATAAGCACATGAAAAGACGTTCCCCATCATTAGTCATGAGGAAAACACAAATAAAACCACAATAAGGTACTACAACATACTTACTAGAATCATTAAAATTTTAAAAGACTGAACATACTAAGGACTAGCAATAACAGAGAACCGGAAATTCTCACACATTGTTGGTGGGAATGTAAAATGGTACAACCTCTTTGGAGAAGTTTGGCAGTTTCTTTAAAAGTTAAATATATACTTACCACACCTGCTATATGATCTAGCCATTCAGCTTCTAGGAAATTACCTAAGAGAAAAGAGAGCATAGGTGCACAGATATGTGCATGAACATTTATAGCAGCTTTATTTATAATAGCTCCCAACTGGAAACAACTCAAATACCCATCAACAGATAAATGGATAAATTGTAGGATATATATACTACTCAGTATAAAGTGAAGTGTGAAATGAAGTAAAGTGAAATATTAGTCAGCAGCAAAAATGAAAGAACTATTGAAGGACACCTGGGTGGCTCAGTGATTTAAGCACCTGTCTTCCACTCAGGTCTTGATCCCAAGATCCTGGTATTGAGGCCGGCATCAGGCTCCTCACTCCTTGGAGAGACTGCTTCTCCCTCTCCCTCCTGCTCTGCCTACTTGTGCTCTCCCTCTATATATCTCTGTCAAATAAGCACATAAAATCTTTAAAAAAAAAAAAAACTATTCTTTCAGCCATTAATTGTGCTTTTTTCCCTCATTCTTTTATTTCTGAAAAAAGATATAAGATTTTTTAATTGAGATTTGTTAGTTCTTATTTAATATGTTCTCTATCCATGTCACTTTTTAGTTTTTCTTATTCTGATTTATGCTTTTCTTTCAAAACATCCATTATTTACTTCATTAAAAAATGTTTGGGGGCGCCTGGGTGGCTCAGTGGATTAAGCCGCTGCCTTCGGCTCAGGTCATGATCTCAGGGTCCTGGGATCGAGCCCCGCATCGGGCTCTCTGCTCAGCGGGGAGCCTGCTTCCCCTTCTCTCTCTGCCTGCCTCTCTGCCTACTTGTGATCTCTCTATCTGTCAAATAAATAAATAAAATCTTTAAAAAAAAAAAAAATGTTTGAAGGGCGTCTGGGTGGCTCAGTCGGTTAGGCATCTGCCTTCAGCTCAGGTCATGATCCCAGGGTCCTAGGATCAGGCCTCACATGGGGCTTCCTGCTCAGCCGGGAGTCTGCTTCTCTCTCTCTCTCTCTCTCCCCGCCCCCCCCCCTCAGCTCCTCCCCACTGCTCATTCTCTCTCTCTCTCAAATAAATAAATAAAATCTTAAAAAAAAATTTGGTTGAAATTTTCACCTGTTCTGTGACTACATTTTTCTAGTGTGTTACTATCTATAGGAATGTTATTCGCTTTACTCTAACCTTGTTCCCACACTAACTTGTATGGGGTTAGGTCATAGTTGTCATTTGTACCCATTCTTAAAAGACGTAATTGTCCTCAACTACCAAGAAGAAGAACCCTTGCCTCTTGCCAGGTGTGGCGAGTCCAACTTTCCCGCCCAGTGCGTGGCCGGGGGCTCCGCCCACGCCTCGCGCACGCCCCAGGCCCCGCCCCCTCAGCCCGCCACCTCGAGGCCCTCCCACGCCTCTCACGAGACGAATCGCCAGCTTCCTGCCTCTGTTTGGTGCCAACCTTGGTGTATATTTTCCCGCCATTTCCAGCTGTTCGCGAGGAGAACTGGATGATTTCGGTGAGATCCCAGGGCTTCTGAGATCATGGCGGCCAAGCAGGCCGGGAATGTAGCTAGAAAAGAACTACTGGTAGTGAGACTGCTAAATCGCCATTACCTCCAGAAGTCCGGCAAGCCTTGCCCTCGAAAGCCCTTAACTGCCCTTCTTATAAGGGGTTCCTGTGGACAACTCATTTGAGTAACACTGTTGTTGCTGCCCTTATTCAAAGCGGGGTGTATATATATATGTATGTGTATATATACGTATATATGTATATATATACGTATGTATGTGTGTATATATACACACACACACATAAATACATACACACACACACATATATATATATATATATAGTAGGACTTTTCAGTAGTTTTTCAGACTCACCTGCTGTAGAAGTTAGTGTATTGTGAGCAATAAATCGAAATCTAAAACTCATGACTGTGTGTAATGCCTTTGCACTGATGATTCAGCAAGTCTTGATCGTGAGTCTTGTCTTTTGTGACAAAAATATCAAAGTGTGGTGCAAACTAGCCATCATTCTTTTAGTGAACCTCTCCATAAGCTACTTAAAGACTCTTTTTAAAGAAAACACTCAGGTGGAGAAAAAAAAATGTTACCTTCTGTTTGGGTTATTTTCCTAATGTAATTTTAAAGGAAATCAAACTAATAGATATTATATTCTTAAATAACATAGTCATGGAATGAAACATGTGAATTCATTATAGGTATGAACTAACTACAGCTTAATATGTTTCAGCTCATTTATTTTTTAAAATATGTTAAAACGTGGTTTTTTTAATATGTCAATTTTTTCATTTAAAAATCTTTTTTATGTTTTTAAATGCTTTTTGATATGTCAATTTCTTCATGTAAAAATCTTACAAAGTCACATTTACATAATTATATATTTCACCAAGTATATGGATGGAATTAGTATTGGCAGAAAATACAGGATGTATGGTTGCCATGTCTAACACAAAGGTTTATTTGATATGGTAGCCAACGCTTGACACAGGAAGTAAGAAGACTCCAGTTCTAATCCTAGAGCTGACATTAACTAAAGATGGAACTTTGCACAAGTCATTGAATTTCAGTGAAGGTGAGGTGTATCTTTGAAAAATGATGGGATTGGACAAGATGTTAAATGATTTTTGAAGCCCCTTCCAGATCTATGATTCTGAGTGTCTGTAGAGTAGAAGGGAAAGTGTACAAGCTGAGGCAACATTATCATTCACAAACCATCTTTCCCTTAGATAAAATATGTACCAAGTGGCTAATATGAGATCCATTATTTGGTCCACTATTTCCTCCTTGCTCCATCTCACTGTATCACAGGGAACTATTAGGAAAGAAATGAATGGTTCTTTTTTTTTTTTTTAAGATTGTTTTTTTTCTGATTACAAATTAGTACATGAATTAATCCAGAAAATTTGGAAAACAAAACAAAACAAAAATGTAAAGGTCACACACACACACACACAAATACTCATCTCACCATTCCAAAAAAAGAAAAAACTCAGTGTTCCATTACTTTTCTAAATATATATGTATTTTTCCTTTTTTAAAAATGGTTTAACATGGTTTGCGTTCTGATTTTTTCCACTTCAAAGGTGTATGTACTTCCTTACGACCAACTGGAATCCCCACAATAATAGTGCCTACATCCCCAAAAGTTAACAGAAGCTAAGTAAACATTGTTACATAGATTTTGGAACATCTGTAATTACATTATGCTCCCAGTTATTTTTCCTCTTTCTCTTTGTCTGTTCCAGAATGGATTGGTTTCACTGCAACCAATGTTTCCGAAAAGATGGGGACCATTTCTTTGTCACCAGCTGTGGCCATATTTTCTGTAAAAAGTGTGTGACCCTGGGTGAGTGCCTTAACTATTTTCAGGTTCAGGCAAAAATGTTTTTAACCTAAAAATAATGATTAGCCATTTCTCTATGTGACTGGGGATAAAAATCACATATTGGGCCAAAGTTAGTGTGGATACAGTAGGAACGTTGATTATGGAAATTTGAGGCACCCATTAATAAAGAATGATTTAGCCAATGGAATATCTAATACTTGAACACCAGAAGGTACTTGTCAGTGTTTTGAGGCCTGTGACAGGGAAAGCCACAAGGTATATACAAGAAATAGCTCAGAAGAGGGACTTAGGATAGGGTGCTTTGATCAGGGAAAGATTTCATAGAACTGTTGCTTCAGTAGAGTTTTGAATAATAAACTGGAGTTGCCAAGTGGATAAGGCAGGGAGGATCATTCTAATTTAAGAGAACAATATGTATAAAGGCATACCACATTAAACCCATAGTGCAGGGGGCTACACATCGTTGGGATTGGTAGAGCATAGAGACTAAAGTAAGAAATGATAAAGAGATGAGGCTAGAGAGGTGGGCAATGGCCAGATGTTGGAAAGGTCTATGTACAAAATTGAAGAGCCTGAACTTTATCCTGCAGGTGATAGAGAGCTGGGGAAGTTTCTTTGTTTTGTGTTTTGTATTTGCTAGCTCACTCTGGCAATGATATGAAAGGAAGACTGGAAAAAACCTTTAGTCCTCAAGGAAAGAAGAATGAGGTTACTAGCCTCTGGAGAACGTTTTTTTCTTTATATGGATCTCGTGACCCTTTTATCTGCTAAAGTAACAAAACTGTTTACCATGGTAACAGCAGCTCACCTTGGAGAGGTTTGTCTTGGTGAAGCATATGTCATGTGATGTTTTCTCTTGATGTGGCATTTATCTTAATCAATAACTAGCACCACTACTAGAATTTTAACTTAAGAGAAAGATTAGGAATTTTAATTTTTATATGTTTCAGATTGGGTTAATTAGAGAATGAGAGCAGGAGAGCTCCAAAGCAAGTTCTAGGAATATTAGCAAAGTGAGAATAAGGCAGGAATAATTGGGAAGTTTCTTGTAGTGTCTACAGTGTGCCTGCTGTCGGGTAGATGGGGGAAAAAAAGAGCAACATATAGTTGAAACAATTGGTACTCTTGTGTTCTTCCTAGTACTCTCATAAGTGTACTCTAGTACTCTTGCTGGGTGGTTAGAACTGCCCCCTCATCTGCAGGAGAAAACTGGAAATTTTTAAAGAGGAGATGGGTAGGGATGCCTGGGTGGCTCAGTTAAGTGTCTGACTTTGGCTAAGTTTATAATCTCAGGGTCTTGGGATCAAGCCCCATGTTGGGCTCCCAGGTCAGTGGGAAGTCTGCTGGAAATTCTGTCTCCCTCTCTCTCTCTTCCTCTGCCCCTCCCCCTACTCATGCACACACTCTCTCAAAAATAGATAATAAACCTTTTATTTAAAAAAGAGGAGATGGTTAGAGCTACAGTGTGAAAGCCATACTTGTCATCAACATACAAGTTTGGAAATACTGATGTTGAGAACAGAGAGCTCAAGATGATGTCCTTTTTTTATAGCAAAAAATATTCTAAATTCAGTAAGAAACTGTTTCTTGCTAGCCTACTTGACTGTTACCATGTACTTTAGGAAGATCCTACCTCTTGCCCATAAGAACCAAACATTTTTTTCCCTTTCCCCCTAGAAAAATGTGCTGTTTGTGGAAGTGCTTGCAAGCATCTGGCTCTTTCTGATAATGTAAGTTTTTCTCCTCCTGCCACAAACCATCTTATCCCATTCCTGGTCTGTAGGAAGTATACAAGAAGTACAGTAAATGAGCGACTAAGCACTGAAATTTTAAAAAAAGAAAGAAAAGAAACAAAACTCACAGATAGCAATTGTGAAAAAAGGTGGGGGGGAGGTAAACAACAGATAGAAGAACTATCTGTGGCTGCTAGTATAGAAGTATGAGTTAAGGAGGATTAGAACATAAAATCGACATCTCCTAGGACAGTGGTAAGCTTTTTCCTACTTAGCATAGTGAAATAATACGATGCTTTAGAAAGGGTGGTACATCCTTTGCCATATTTGTCAGTATCTTATTTCATTCCATTGTGGATATGCTCAATGTTTGTCTTTCTCTCTCTTCATAGCTGAAACCTCAGGAGAAGATGTACTTCAAAAGCCCTGTAGAGACAGCTTTGCAGTATTTTAGTCACATTTCTCAGGTATGAGAAACAAAAGTGAAGAAAATCAAGTTCCCTAGGGAAATTCTAATTGCATCTTATTTTTTTAAATCAAAGTCTCTTTGATTTATTTGTACACAATATTTTTGTATTTGTACACAATGGAGAGGATTGACTGTTCATTTGCTTTCTTCCCTAAGGATACAAATCTCAACAGTTAACTTTTTTACTGACCCCAAACCTGTGATAGACTGTAAAAACCACTATGTAACTGATATCTTGCCTTATACTTCCTCATTCTATTAGGTAATTTCTAAGAATAAAGAAGGCTCTCGGGATACCTGGGTGGCTCAGTCGATTAAGTGTCTGACCTTTTCTTGATAATGAATGGCTCAGGTCATGATCTCAGGATTTTAAGATCAAGCCTCACATCCGGTTCCACACTGGACATGGAGCCTATTTAAGATGCTCTCTCTCCCTCTCCCTTACCCCCTCACCTCCACCCCTTGAAAAAGAATAAAAAAGGTTCTAGGAGCTTTATCATCTTTCCGTGCAGACTAATGAATCTTCTAAAAATTGTTTGGATATACAAGCCTGACCCTGTAGTCAGTGGATTTAATGGGCTAGCTCTCAAATTTTTGCTCAAAGACCTATGTTCAGATGAGATTTCTTAATTCCTATTCTCATTTTTAGTGATCTTTTTTAGTAATACATATATATTTAATTTTAATTTTGTTTGTGTTTATAATTGGTTGCTTAAATTTCAGAAAATATTTTTCTTTCCTGATATATTATATTTGTATACCAATGGCTTGGTCAAGAGCAATAGGAATATGGTAGGAAGTGGAGAGACAACAGAATAACCATTTGAGAGTTCCCAAATTGTAAAAACTTTGGTTTCCCCCTTTTACTCTCTAGTTCTCTACTGATTATTTTATAGCCTAATGGGATTTCTATCTTGGTGCATTTCTTGAGAGATTTAATCACTGTTTTTTTTCTTTTGTACTCTTACTTCTCATTAATATGAGACTAATCCTTTCCTTAACATGAAGATGATCCTTTGTCATGCTCTGGCTGCAGATAGTAGATTTAATTTTCGTTGGTCTCTCACCCCTCAATCCTAACTCTGGAAATAGAAGAAGAGTAATTAAAGCTTTCACGGCATTCAGCTTTTAGTTGCTTGGGTGAGCCATCATATTTGAGATACTATCTAACATGGGGAGATAAAATCTAGCTGAGACTCAAGGAGAAATGTAAACAAGGTCACATGAGCAAGAGAAAGAGCAGACTTTTGGTTAATAACTAAACTCAGGACTAGCTAATGATCAGTAGAGAAATTATATGTAGTCTGAATTCTAACCTACCTAATCAAGGGACCAATTACACATGGTCAAGTAATCAAGATAAAATAAATGGAAAGGGTCAGTTAATCATCACTTTAGTGAAGGACCAGTTTGGTGAAGTCAGCAATGTCTGAAAATGTGTTTTCCTAGTCTGTGAAGTTGAAAAACTGATCCAAATAATATCTAGATTGCCTCATTCAGGTCTTGGCTCAAATTTTTCTTTCTCAGTCAGACCTTTAATGACTTATATATCAAATGGTAGCCCCAGCACTGTCTGCTGCTTACCGTGCTTTATTTTTCATCATAGCTCTTATCTCTAACGTTGCATACTTATTTATTGTCTGAATCCAACACTGGAATGTAGGCTCATAAATTCAGAGATTTGGTAGGTTTTTGTTGTTGTTGTATACCCAGCCCTTTGGACAGCTCTTAATATGTAGTAGACACTAAAAAACTGTTAAATGAATGAATGGTATATTGATCTATATATCCACTTGTTTTAATCATCTCAGATCTCTTGAAACAACCTACCAAGGGTATTTTTCTGCTCTACTGCTCTATGGCCAATAGTTAAAACTTCCTGTTTTGAAATCTTTACTCATCTCTAGATAAAACTAAGTATCTTTGGGGATTGGAGAGCCTTCTATAAACCTGTGAGCTTTCTTCCAATCCTAGGTCTTAGATTATCCATTACTAGCCATTATCCATTACTAGCCATCCTTCAAGTGCATGCCAGTAATTGTTCCTTCTTTGGTAAAGCTTTCCCTGATTCCTATAGGCAGATTTTTGCACTGTCCTTTGTAATCCTATAACACCTTACTCTTATCTCTGCAAAGGTGTTTTAATTTATTTGTTCTTATGTCTCTCTCACTTAACCAAAAGTTTTGGAAGACAGATAAAAACTTTGTATTGCCCAATGACAAATGAGGTACCTAACACAAATTAAGTGAATAAGAAATGTTTGTTAAATGAATGAGTGCACATTAAGCCTAGGAGGGAGGTGGAAATGATTCAAAGTAAGGTCAGAGAGGCTTGAGCCAATATGTAGGGACTTGTAGGCCATGGTAAGGAATTTAGATTTTCTTTTAAGTGGCAGTGGACACCATTGAAGGGTTTTAATCACAGAAATGGCATTATCTGATATATACTTTTTAAAAAAGATTTTATTTATTTATTTGACAGAGAGAGACACAGCGAGAGAGGGAATACAAGCAGGAGAAGTGGGAGAGGGAGAAGCAGGCCTCCCGGCAAGCAGGGAGCCCAATATGGGGCTCGATCCCAGGACTCCGGGATCACGATCCGAGCCAAAGGCAGAAGCCCAACCCACTGAGCCACCCAGGTGCCCATCTGATATATACTTTTAAAAGAGAATCTGGCTGCTGAGTGGAGACTAGACCATAGAGAAGTTAAGAGTAGAAGCAGGGAGACCACGTAAGAGGCTGTGGGAGAGATCTAAGTAAGACTTCTTGAGCTAAAATGGTAGCAATAGAAATGGGGAGGGGTAATCAAATCTTAGATGTTTTCTAGGAAGAACTGATAGAACCGTTGTTGATTTGGATGTGGGAAATGAGAAAAAGAGAGGAATCAAAGAAGACATCTGGGTTTTTGTCTTGAGCAAAACAAGACAAATATATGGGATGATTATACTCTTCACCAAGGCTGAAGAAAAATATCATTTTGGACATATTAGGGCATAGATGATTGTTAGAACTCCAGGAGGAGAAATCACGAAGGCAGATAGATTTACTATTCTGAAGCTCAGGACACAAGTAGGCAGAGAGACAGGCAGAGAGAGAAAGGGAAGCAGGCTCCCCACTGAACAGAGAGCCTGATGCCGGACTCGATCCCAGGATCCTGGGATCATGACCTGAGCCGAAGGCAGAGGCTTTCTTTAACCCACTGAGCCACCCATCTATATCAGTTTAAAAACTGATATAGATAGTTTTTAAAACCTTGGGACTGGATAAGATCTCCCAGAGAAGGAGCCCCTACAACATTTAGCGATTAGGTCGAGGAGAAAGGGAATTAGCAAAGAGCAGCAGTGGGTGAGTGGAAGCAAGGAGAGTGTGGTATCACAGAAACTAAGAATGGGAAAGGGTTCAAGAAGGAATAAACAGCCAGGTGGGCCAAATGCTGTTGAGACATGAAGATGAGGACAGAGGAAGGAAGACTGGATTTGACAACATGAGGATTATTGGTGACACTCAAAAAAACATGTTGTGTGGAGTCTTGGAGAAAGAGAAATACATTGGAGTGCATTGATGGTTATGTATCTACATTCTGATCACTTCTTCCCCAAACCTCTTCTCAGCCCTCTGCAGTATGGTTTTGTTTAGACTATCTCATGGAAATTGCTGTTGCGAAAGATATTAGCAGCTTCCTTGTTGTCAAATCCATTGGATACTTTTTTGTTGTCATTATCGTACTTGATTTCTCAGCAGCAATCTAGGTGCACTCTCTCCCCCTTAAAATATTCTTTCTTTGGTTATTGTAACCAACTTCTTTCTCCCTTTTGTATTTGTCTTCCTTTGTCCATCTCTCTCTTTTTTTAAAAAAGATTTTATTTATTTATTTGACAGACAGATCACAAGTAGGCAGGGAGGCAGGCAGAGGGAGAGGGGGAAGCAGGCTCCCTGCTGAGCAGAGAGCCTGATTCAGGGCTTGGTGCCAGGACCCTGAGACCATGACCTGAGCCGAAGGCAGAGGCTTTAACCCACTGAGCCACCCAGGCACCCCATGGAAAAGTTGCTAACTTTAAGCCAGAACTCCATGCTTCAGCAGTTGACCACAGTTCCTCCTGTCCTGTGGACTCACTATACCACAGCTTGTAGTTCAATTCATCATTGTTTCTCTCCTGGATTATTGTAGTGGCTTCCTAACAGATCTTTTGATCTCCAGTCTTTTCTTGTCCTATCAATTCTCCATATTGAAGCCAGGAAACCATTCTTTTTTTTTTTTTTTTTAAGATTTTATTTATTTATTTGAGATAGAGAGAGAGAGTGTGAGAATGGGGGAAGGTCACAGGGAGAAGCAAACTCCCCACTGTGCGGGGAGCCTGATGCACGTCTCCATCCTGGGACCCTGGGATCCTGACCTGAGCCAAAGGCAGTTGCTTAACCGACTGAGCCACCCAGGTGCCCAAGCCAGGAAATCATTCTACTTTTTTTTTTAAGATTTTTATTTATTTGAGAGAGAGACACACAGCGAGAGAGGGAATACAAGCAGGGGGAGTGGGAGAGGGAGAAGCAGGCTGCCTGCCGAGCAGGGAGCCTGATTTGGGGCTTGATCCCAGAACCCTGGGATCATGACCTGAGCCAAAGGCAGATGCGTGACTGAGTCACCCAGACACCTCGGAAATCATTCTAAATATAGGTACGATCAGGGGGTTGCCTGGGTGGCACAGCTAATTGACTGACTCTTGGTTTCTGCTTGGGTGGTGATCTCAGGGTGGTGAGATGGAGCCTGTGTGGGGCTCCCTGCTCAACACGGAGTCTGCTTGACTCTCCCTGTTCCTTTTTCCCCTCCTCATGCTCACTCCCTCTCTCTCTCTCTCTCAAATAAATGAAATCTCTAAAAAATATATAGGTATGATCAGTTCATTTCCTCACTTAAAACCATTGAATACAACTGTTTCTCTGAGAATAAAGTCCAATCTTTAGCATGTCCCAGATGGCCAGATCGGCTTTGGTGCCTGTTTATCCTTTTAGTCTCATCTCTTATCCTCTCCCCCAACCCCCAGCTATAATTAATAAGACACACTGAATTTATTTTGTTTACATAAATTATTTTCTCTGTTGCTTCCAGGCCTTTGTACATGCTGTTCCATCTGTCTAGAACATTCTTGTCCCCAAACATATACAGGGATAAGTACACACAGTAATAATGATACAATACCATATTGCCATATTATATTATAATTTTCTTTTTGCTTATCTGAGTCATCCCATGAGAATGTGGCAGTATTAACTAATCTTATTCATCTTTTCTACAAGTTCCTGACATAGTACCAGGAACATAGTAGGATTCAGTAAATACTTTTTGAAAGAATGAGTAGAATAATCTTTCCTATTGAGGTTTTCCTTTAATGTAGTATATGAAATATGGTGAAGTGATAATACTAAGAAAATTATTGAAGTAGAAATATTGAAACTAAATCTGCCTACTAGCTTGTAACTTTCTTTGAATCATTCATACTCCCTCACATGTAATGTGAAATAATAATAATAATAGTTTCTTGTAAAGATCCAATGAAATAATGCTATGAAAGCATTCTAAAAGCTGTAAAATACTATATTAGTTTAAAGAATAATGTGGAAAATTAATAGTTTTATGGAAGGTCATAAACTTATAGGAAAATGATTAAAGATCATATAAGCAAAAAGTTTATATATATATTTTAAAGATTTTATTTATTTATTTATTTGACAAAGAGAGAGCACAAATGGGGAGTGGCAGGCAGAGGGAGAGGGAGAAGCAAGTTCCCCACTGAGCGGGGAGCCCAACACGGGGTTCCCTCCCAAGACCCTGGGATCAGGACCTGAGCTGAAGGCAGATGCTTAACCAAATGAGCCACCCAGATGCCCCACAAAGTTTATATTTTTAAGTTGTTTTCAGAGGGAAGTATAAAATACCTGCCTAGCTTTCTTTTTTAAGATTTTATTTATTTAATTGAGAGAGACGGGGAGAACCCAGAGAGCAAGCGAGAGGGAGCCGCAGTCTCCCTGCTGAGCATAGAGCCCAATGTGGGCCTCTATCCCAGGACCCCAGGATCATTACCTGATCCAAAGGCAGACACCCAACCAACTGAACCACCCAGGCACCCCCCTGTCTAGCTTTTAGATAACAGCTTTATAGACATATACTTTACATACCAAATTCACCCCCTTGAAGTATGTATTTCAGTGTTTTTAGTATTTCACATAATTATGCAATCACTACTACCTAATTGTAGAACATTTTTATTACCCTCCCTATATGCATTAGCAAACACTTTCCAAATCCTCTTAACCCTCCCCAGCCCTAGGCAATCACTAATTTTCTTTCTATCACTATAGGTTTACCCATTCTGGACGTTTCATGAATATGGACTTTTACAATGTGTGATCTGTTGTGACTGCCTTCACAAGCATAATATATTTTTTGAAGATTTTATTTATTTATTTGACAGACAGAGATCACAAGTAGGCAGAGAAGCAGGCAGAGAGAGAGGAGGAAGCAGGCTCCCTGCTGAGCAGACAGCCCCATGCGGGGCTCGATCCCAGGACCCCGGGATCATGACCGGAGCCGAAGGCAGAGGCTTTAACCCATTGAGCCACCCAGGCGCCCCACAAGCATAATATTTCTAAGGTTTATCCATGTTGTAGCATATATTAAGACCTCATTAGTACTTCACTCCTTTTTATGACCAAATAATATTGCCTTGTATAGGTGGGTATGCTTTTCACATATTTATTCACCAATTGAGAGATATTTGGGTTATTTCTGCTTTTTGGCTATTCTGAAAGTTCTGCTGTTAACAGTTGTGTACATGTTTTTGTGTGGGCATATATTTTCATTTCTTTTGGATACATATGTAGGAATTGAACTACTGGGTTAAGTGGTATCTCAATGTTTAAATTTTTGAGAAAATGCCGGACTGTTTTCTCAAATGCCTGCAATATTTTACATTTTTACCTGCAGTGTATGAGGGTTTTGATATCTCCATTTCCTCACCAACTCTTGTTTTTTTTTTTTTTTTTTTTTTTTTAAAGATTTTATTTATTTATTTGACAGACAGATTACAAGTAGGCAAGAGAGGCAGGCAGGGAGAGAGAAGAGGAAGCAGGCTCTCCACGGAGCAGAGAGCCCGATGTGGGGCTCGATCCCAGGACCCTGGGATCATGACCTGAGCCGAAGGCAGAGGCTTTAACCCACTGAGCCACCCAGGCGCCCCACCAACTCTTGTTTTTATCTTTTTTATTGTAACCATCCTAATGGTGCGAAGTAGTATCTCATTGTGCTTTTGATTTGAATTTCTCTGATGCCAAATGATGTTGAGCATCTTTTCATATTCTTACCGGCCATTTATATATCTTCTTCAAAGTAATGTCTATTCAGATCCTTTGCCCATTTTTAAATTGGATTATCTTTATGTTATTAGTTATAAGAGTTCTTTATGTATTCTAGGTACAAGTCTCTTGCCAGATGTAAGATTTGCATACATTTTCTTTTATTTTTTTAAGATTTTATTTATTTATTTGAGAGAGAGAGAGCGCGCTCGCGCGCACGGATGAGTTCGGGGAGGGGCAGGAGAGAAGCAGATTCCCCCACGGAGCAGGAAGCTCAATAAGGGTCTTCATCCCAGGACCCTGAGATCATGACCTGAGCCAAACATAGCCACTTAACCAACTGAGTCACCCAGGCACCCTGATTTGCACACATTTTGTCCCATTCTTTGGGCCCATCTGTTTTAAAATTAAAAGCAAACCCAAATGTCCATTAAATAAATATAAATAGGAAGAATAGACAAATAAATATAAATAGGAAGAATAGACAAAGTAGGACATCAAATAGTGTAGGAAATAGGAGAGATTGATAGAAAAAGAAGGAAAGATATAAATTCACAAAAAAAAAGAAAAATTCAGAGAAAAAGACAGAAATGGATATATAAAGACTTTCATAAACTTAGTGTTGGGATTGATAAACTTTCTCCTTTTTTAAAAAGATTAATTTATTTATTTTAGAGAGAGAGCACGTGCGTGCCTTCACTAGTGGGGGGAGGGGCAGAGGGAGAGAATCCTCAGACTCCCCACTGAGTACAGAGGCCCTGGGGCTTAGGCTCACAACACATGAAATCTTGACCTGAGCCAAAACCAAGAGTCCAACGCTCAACCACCTGGCACCCCGATAAACTTTTTCTTAAAAGACCAGTAAATATTTCAGGCTTTGCAGGCCATACAATCGTTGTCGCAACTACTCAACTCTGTTGTAGTACAGAGCAGCAATAGATAGTATGTAAACAAATGGGCATGGTGTTCCAGTAAACTTGATTTACAAAAACAGGCAGCGGGCCTGGTCAGTAGTTTGCTGACTTTGAGGTCATATGTTCTGCTAACATATATGTAAGTAACTACCACATATGCCAGTTGAGTAAAATCAGGTCAAGGCCTGATCTCATCAGTAGACCAGACCATTTTTCATCCCTTACTTGAATTTAAAAATTGAACAACTGAGATAATCAATGATGCCTTTGAAAAGTACTACTGCCTACTGAAAAGTAGAAGGTAATTTGTCAATATTTAGGACTTCTGAATCAGTACACTTGAGTATTTTTTTTTTTTTTTTAAGATTTTGTTTATCTAGTTGGCAGAGAGAGAGATCATGAGTACGCAGAGAGGCAGGCAGAGAGAGAGGGGGAAGCAGGCTCCCTGCTGAGCAGAGAGCCCAATGCAGGGCTTGATCCCAGTACCCTGAGCTTATGACCTGAGCCGAAGGCAGAGGCTTAAATCACTGAGCCACCCAGGCGCCCCTACTTTAGTTTTTTTTAATCACTTTGCTGAGCAGGAGGTTGTAGTGTGAGAGGTAGTATTGCTTTGATCACAAATTATGCAACTCAAAACTTCACTTCCCACTTGGTGGGCTGCTATGGATTTCTTATTCAGAGTGGGTACCATTGATATCTTATAACAGTCCTTTAATTGTTTTTGATGAGGAAGCATTCTTAGGGATCTTTTTTGCTCAAATCTGTTCACTCTGAGTCCCACAATAATCTATTTCAATTATAAGTCTGAACATGCAATTGCCTTTTCAAGACCCTTTCATGGCTTTTCATCACTTGTGTTTCACATTTTTCAGAGTGACGCCTAGTTCTCTTAATGGTCTGGTTTCTCCTAACCTCTCCAATCACATCCACAGCAACCATCTCACATCTTTTATACCAACATAATTTCTTATGTAGGCTATTTATTACCCAATCTGTAAGGTAGGTTTAGTTCTTTGCAGTTCTTTTGTGTGTGCCTGGAATGCCTGATTTCCACACTTTGAAGACCAAATAGTTAACCCTTTTTTTTAAATTTAAAGATTTATTTATTTATTTATTTGGGGGTGGTGAGTGGGGTGAGGGACAGAAGGAGAGAATTCTCAAGCAGACACCCTGCTGAGTGTGGAGCCTGATGCAGAAAATCCCAGCACCCTGAGATCATGACCTGAACTGAAATCAAGGGCTGGACGCTTAACCAACCTTGTCACCCAGGCAACCCCCAAATAGTTAACTCTTATTCATTCTATACTTTATACATATTTCTTCTGTTCTGCATATCACTTTGTGTTTTATTTATTGGTTCACATGTCTGAATGCCTTGTACTATGATGACGAACTACTAAAGGACAAGAACCCATACTATACATCTTAGTATTTCCAGTTTAATGAGTCTACCACCCCACTTCACCATGGCCAATCTTCCTTTATCTGTACTTCCACACACCCCATCCAGACCATTTTGAAGCCATAACCAGATACGTTATGATTTTATTTTTTTTTAAGATTTTATTTATTTATTTGACAGAGATCACAAGTAGGCAGAGAGGGAGGCGGCGGGGTGGGCGGTGGTGGGGGAGCAGGCTCCTCGCTGAGCAGAGAACCAGATGTGGGGCTCGATCCCAGAACCCTGGGGTCCTGACCTGAGCTGAAGGCAGAGGTTTTAACCCACTGAGCCACCCAGGCACCCCTATGTTATGATTTTAATCTGTTAATATTTCAGAATGTGTCTCTAAAAGATGGGGACTCTTTTCTTAGATATAACCATGTCGTACTAAAATAACAATCCCCTAATCTTATCCAGTAATCAGTCAGTATTCACAATTCTGCAGCTGTTTCATAATTATTTTAAAATTTTGTTTGAATTGGGTTTTGTAAGGTCCATATAGTTCAGTTGGTTGTTAATGTCTCTTTAGTTTCTATTGAACTATAAGTTTCCACTCATTTCTTTTTTTATTATTTAAAAAAAATATTTATTTTTGTATTTTATAGAGAGAAAAAGAGTGTATGTGCACTGGGGGAGGGGCAGAAGGAGAGGGAGAATCTCAAGCAGACAGCAGACTCCCCGCTAAGCATGGAGCCAGACTTAGGGCTCCATCTGAGGACCTTGAGATCATAACCTGAGTTGAAGTCAGGAGTCAGATGCTTAGCCCACTAAGCCACCCAGGTGTCCCTCTTTTTTTATTGTTATTGAAGAAAATAGTCTTTTTTCCTATAGAGTTGTTCCCTGAGTGGGTTTTGTTCATTGTACCCTTGTGGAGTCATTTAATAATGCTTGTCTGTGCTCTGTATTTCCTTAATCAGATTATTTGGTTGGGGGTGGGTGGGAGGCAAGCCTACTTTATAGCAGTGTTGTGCTCAGCCAAGAGGTACATAATAGTCTTCCATCTCTTATTTTGTGTGAGGGTAGCAAATGATGAACTTTACATAGATCCATTGATTCATTAGGAGCTGCAAAATGCTCATATTTAATTCTATCATTCCTTTCTCATTTTTTAAAAAGATTTTATTTATTAATTTGACAGAGACAGCAAGAGAGGGAACACAAGGAAGGGGAGTGGGAGAGGGAGAAGCAGAGAGCCCACCAAGCAGAGGGCCCAATGTGGGGCTTGATCCCATGACCCTGGGACCATGACCTGAGCCAAAGGCAGACGCTTAATGACTGAGCCACCCAGGCGCCCCCTATTTCATTTTTTTAGGTAGAATACTTCTATAAAGAGAGACTTCCTTTTCTCAACTATATGATTACCTTGAGATATAATTTAAAATACTAAAACCTTTAGATACTGTGAAATGAGGGAGTCAGTTTCATAAAAGATAGATAAGACAAAAAAAAAAAAAAGACAAACCAGTAAGTTTTGAGAATCAAAGTAGCTAATGAGTTTACCAATACCTTTGAAGTAAATTAAGTTAGGATCAGGTGTATTTCACTGATGTTTGGGATACTGTCCCTTGGCTAAACATTACATCTATCTGTAACATGTACTGCTCCCCAACCCTTGCCACTTTAAGTAACTCCTGGGATTCTGAGTGGGGTTTTCTGCAGCTGCACTGTTCAGATTTTTATTAAAAGATCATGTTTTATTTTTATGAAAACCACTTTTTTAAAATACTAAAGAAGACTATAATGAAATCTTATGTAAACAGAGTTAGTTGAGTTTGCTTTTGATTGGAAAGACAGAAGGCTAGAGGCTATGTAAACTTTTTTTTTAAAGCAAGATCTTTTTTTTTTAGATTTTATTTATTTATTTGACAGAGACACAATGAGAGAGGGAACACAAGCAAGGGGAGTGGGAGGGGGAGAAGCAGACTCCCTGCTGAGCAGGGAGCCTCTTGCAGGGCTCAATTCCAGATCAGGGATCATGACCTGAGTTGAAGGCAGAGGCTTAATGACTTAGCCACCCAGGCGCCCGGAGGCTATATAAACTTTTAAGAACAATTCTGTAGTAAGGTGGCAAAAGCAACTTGCAAATTAGGTGCAAACAGAAAGTTTTTGACCAAAGTACCAAGATCTAAGGAAAGACCTTAGACAAAAGGTTTATAGTCTGAGTAGGGAGGAAGCAGATGAGACATAAATACTGCTGTGTATTCAAAAGTAGAGCCTGACAAAGCTAAAACACTTTCTAAATATTAACTTTTGCTCTGATTCAGTAATCCCCTGAAAGGCACATCAGTATATCAAATGGTAAAACAAAGCAAGAGATAAAATTATTTGCCCATGCCCAGAAATAAAATTCAGGAATAGGTAATCTCCTGTGCTTTTTTGCCCTTTACTGTAGCAGCATAAACAGCCTGCAAGTGCCCCTGTATGAGTATCTCAAGGAAAGTAAGTTGGTTACCAGTGCTCTGTAATAGCTAGGAATGTGGAAGTTGAGTCCAGACGGATAGTAGACAAGTTAGGTTTGAACAAGTTCTAAGCTTGAAAAAGTTTTTTGATATCACTCTTCTTGCTCAAGATGAAAGATTATGTTTTTAAAGGGCCATTCTACCATGCCAGAATATTCTCAATAAGATATTAAGAAGTTGGGGCTCCCAGGGGGCTCAGTTGTTAAGTGTCTGCCTTCAGCTGAGGTCATCATCCCAGGGTCCTGGGACTGAGCCCCAATCTGGCTTCCTCCTCAGCGGGAAGCCTGCTTCTCCCTCTCCCACTCTCCTGCTTGTGTTCCCTCTCTCGCTGTCCCTCTCTTTGTCAAATAAATAAATAAAATCCTTTTTTGAAAAGATATTAAAAAGTCATTGTCCTGGAAATGAGAAACTGGCTTTCCCTAAGGCCAAATCCTCTAGTTTTGGGGAGTCATGAATTAGGCCAGATCCTCCAGAAAAAAGTGATCAGTATTAAAGGATGAATTGATTGATGGATTTCCTTTTGTTACCAGAAGTAAGAGGAAAGGAATTATGGAAGTGTATGTCAAAGATCTATGTTTTGGGGTACCTGGGTGGCTCAGTGGGTTAAAGCCTCTGCCTCCGGCTCAGGTCATGGTCTCAGGGTCCTGCATCGGGCTCTCTGCTCGGCAGGAAGCGTGCTTCCCCCTCTTTCTCTGCCTACCTCTCTGCCTACTTGTGATCTCTCTCTCTGTCAAATAAATAAATAAAATCTTTAAAAAAAAAAAAAAAGAGCTGTTTTTCCCTGTTAGGTGTGGAGTTTCCAGAAGAAACAAACAGATCTCCTCATCGCCTTCTATAAGCATAGAATTACAAAGTTAGAAGCAGCCATGCAGGAGGCACAGCAGATGGTGACCAGGCAGGAAAAGTAAGTGACAAATCACCAGAGAGCTTTTTTTCTTTCAGAGGAGCTGTAGTGCTTATTTCCTCACAGTTGCAAAGCCTGAACATTGCCACATGTGTTTATGTTTGTCTTGGGCAAATTAGGTACAGAATTTTTGGTCCCCTCAATCCCCATTTTGTTTTTCTCTTTCTTCCCTGTAGGGGCCCTCCTCACTTTATAGCTTTCCTCTTGTGCTTGCCCGACAAAAACTGCTTCTTTGGAGAAATAAATCATAGCTTTTCAGTGATCAAGATGAGAGATAGCATTTAAAATGTTGCCTCAGAAAGGCATATTTTGGAAATCTTAAGCCAAAAGATGGAATCCTTGAAGGACGTTTTCAGACAGCAGGAGGCCATGGGTATGTGTGGAACTATATGGAAACTCCTCTGAAATCATACCCAGTGACTGCTGATTTTGTCCTCCTGATTCTCCCGGCCATCAGACTCTGCCTCTGCCTCTGTCTCCTGAATCCCTAGATCTCTGACAGAAATACCTTGTATAGTGGCAAGCATCTCTCTGTAAGCATTAACTAGATGTCAATAATAATAAACATCAGGGTTTGTATCCCACTGATCTACTGGAGATGATTATTTCTATCTTTTGCCCAGAGAGCTGTCAGTCTTAAAGAAGGAAAATGGAGAGCTGAAGAAATATCTTACCATTCTAAAGGTGAATGAATTCCTTAATTCCTTACTATTATTTCCTTACTAATGAATTCCTTACTATTATTTTCTCTCCTACTTATCCCATCTAGCCGACTAGATGCTGTATAGAACAATGTTGCCTAACCTTTTCCACATCATGGCATAAATAACTGTTCATATTTATACAAGTGCACGGTAGTAAATGGTCGAGGCCACAGAAGACCTAGGAGGACTGGAAGGATCAATATGTAGCACACTGGTAACCCATTCTCAAACATCATTAAGTCATGACATACCATTTGGGAAACTCTCTTATTGAAGAGACATCTGTTGTAACTTAAAGTTTCTCTTCAAGAATCCCAAGGCACCTCAGGACTCTTCCTCTTCCTCTAATCCAACTCTATTTCCCAGATGTTTCTTTCTTCCTAAGAATATTCTTTGTATTTGTATGATTTTCCTCTTAATCTTACTGCTGTAACTATTCTAGCATATTTTATCCTGTCATTTTCCTTTCTCTCCCCCATAGACTCTCCATCTTTTCCCACATAAATCAGTCTTCGGGATTCCCAATGTGTTTTTATGAAAAGGAACTAAAATTTTATTCTGTCAAAGCTAGTAATTTCCTAGGGAAACATGGCTGCTATTTTTTTCTCCTACTGTAAGTCTTAGTAATGACAGCTAGAGGACATTGCAGCTTAGTTATCTAGCAAGTAACATTCATTGATTAGAACCCTAATCCTAGCTGCAGCTTCCTTCACTCCCATTTTTTTCACCTACAGGAATCTCCAAATTGGTACCAAGGAAGCAGGTCAGTCTTATCAGGCCTCATACTAGCCCTGATTGAAAATTGCTGTTCTTTCTTGACTCTTGGCTGCAACACTTTTGTGGGATCTAAGGTGGAGGAGATGGTTGGTAAATTTATCTTTCACTTCCCCAGTTACTCACTGAGAAGTGCTGAAGTGAAATCTTGAATGTAATGGTCCCTCATGAAATCCTACTCATCCTTCAAAATTCAACTCACATGTCATTTCCTCTGTCAAGACTTCATTAGGAGGGGTTTGATATTCTGTTATTCATTAATTCAACAAATATTAAGTCCCTATTGTTTATCAGGTACCATGCCAGGTGCTGGGTGTACATCACCCATTAGTCTGTACCCTACCAACTATTAAATGTTTTTTACCTCAGCCCTGTATTGATGGGTTGAGAGACATGGCTCCTGCACTCACAGAAGTTACAGTCCAGTGTTCTTTCATGCTTCTGTACTTCTGATATACCTACCATAACACTTAGCATTGCTTTTATTTGTTTTTGTCTCTCCCACTAGTCTGTGAACCTTTCAAAGATAGGGACTGTATTCTAGTTGTCTTTGTAATCTCAGGATCTAGGATGTATAAACACTAAGTAAATGCTTGTTGGAGAGATGGAAAAGAGGATGGGAGTGAGGGAATATGGATTTATGAGGGGATAAACAGACGGATAGATAGATATAAAACTGAGAGTACTTGGTAAGTCACCAAGGGAAGGAAGAAAGGAAGACTTCAAAATTTATCCTATTGTGGGCAGTAGAGGAGGTTTCACTTAGGAAGTTAGAGAGCCAAGGAATCTCATATGGAAACTTTGCCTCCATATTTTGGGGTGATACCTGTAATACATGATAGTAAGCAGTTCACACTCACTCAGAGAGTAAGCTGTTGTTTAAAACAGTGATCTGATTGATCCTCTCAGGCGGTACTTAACTTCTGCTTAGAGCTTCCTCTTTTTTTCTTTTGCAGATTGGCCACACCTCGACCAGTGGGCATTACTTCTCCATCACAGTCAGGTAGAGAACATTTGTTTGCCCAAATATCTGTGTGAGGTGAATAAATCTCCTTTTCCCATATAGAAGATAGTTTCCTTTCAGAGACTATAATGCAATTTTCTAATCTTGTGTATGATATGAGAAGAACATACAACCAGATACCCATTTGTGCTGGGTTGGTTAGGCAAGGCAGGGCATGACATGGATGGCAGCTCTTCATTCCTCACTTGATTTTCTTCCAGTCACTCCGCGACCCATTTCTCAGCATAGCAGCCAGGTGGTCAGGTGAGTAGGAAGCCTACCCAGCCACATGAAAACTGCTGGCAAAAGTTGGAAGATAAAAGAAATACCTAGATATGGCAGAGGTAGGGACTGAGGAGACTTTAGGTCTATGTCAAGTTTCAACCCAGTTTGTTTTCTTTTTGTCTCACCTTATACAGTCGGTCCCCCTCTGTGGAATCTATCCCTTACAGAATGTCTGGCTTTAGTAGCTTGGGACAAGTAAGTAATATTTACCTTCTCTTCCCAGATTGAGATTTCCAATGCTAAATGAAAGCAAAGATGTCAGGCAAGAGTATTAAACTTATATTGGTTTTGGTATAAATTATCCAATGCTATGCCTCGGCTCTGTTTTTGTTTGGCAGTGCTAAAAAGAAAAAATGGTAGAAGCTAACACAGAAAAGGGTAACAGAGTGGCTCAGTTGGTTGGGGCTGGTTTTGGCTCGGGTCATGAAATCTTGATCTCATGATCTCATGGGTCCTGGGATGGAACCCCATGTGGGACTCCACACTCAGTAGGCAGTCTGCTTAAAAGATTCCTTCCCTCTGCCCCTCCCCCAACTTACTCTCTCTCTCTAAAATAAATGTCTTTTAAAAAAAGGAAGCTAACACAGAGAATGAATGGGATGAAAGTAGTGTAAATGTTCAGTGGCTGAATTAACAGTAATTCATTTTGAAAGGAATAAAGTGTGTATCCTTCTTGGGCTAACATACCTATTCTGGCAGAACAACATATGCTTCAATGTGTAGATATAGAGAAATAGCAAAGAATATGGAAGCCAGAGAATTAGGATATATTTATTAATTGATGTTTATTTTTTGTCCATCAGGTAGCCAGAGGCCTGCAGGGAAGAAGCACTCCCAGGGACTCTCATACTGGTGAGAAGGGGTAAAAAGGGTCAGAAACCAACATATTTTGTGCAGATACCAGCAGATTTCTGGTTTTCTCTACAATTATGCCATTATGCATTTTCCGTGCATAAGATAATGCCATTTGTTTTTTTCCAGACACTGATTCAAGGTATCTAGAGATATATTACTACTTTTCAAATAATGATATTCCCGTTCTCAAACTAATAAGGAGAAACTTTTTTTGAGCAATAGAAAGTCATTGAAAACCTCTGGTCAGGGCACCTGGGTGGCTCAGTGGGTTAAGCCTCTGCCTTCAGCTCAGGTTGTGATCCCAGGGTCCTGGGATCGAGCCCCGCATTGGGCTCTCTGGTCGGCAGGGAGCCTGCTTCCCCCTCCCCCTCTGCCTAGCTCTCTGCCTACTTGTGATCTCTCTTTCCCTCTCTGTCAAATAAATAAATAAAATCTTTAAAAAAAAAAAGGAAAAGAAAACCTCTGGTCAAAGGAGAGTTAACTTGAGTAAATAGATTTGGATTTTTTTAAATTGCCACAAGATGGCAGTCGAAGTTAGGTCTAAAAGGAAGGTTAACTAGCCATGGATTATGTTAACCTGAAGGGTATCAGGCTTCTTTACTGTGTATTAAAGATATTCCAGTGAAGAATACCCACTTAATTTCTTGTCTTTTTCCTCTTAGAACTACTTTTATTATTACTATTTTCAGGGGTATTAGCCAGTCCATAGAGAATATTTAATCAGAGAGGATTTCCTTTTCTTTCACAAGAGGCAATTGTGAAATTTGCCCATTTTTTCTGGATAACCATTTTTGAAAAACACCGAATAGTTTCCCTCCAATTCTTTCATATTCACGCTTTGAAAGATGTAGAAGTTTTAGAAAATTTGTCAGGTTAGTAGTAATGGTCTCTCTTTCGTTCCTGATTTTAGTTATTTGAAACTTTCTACTTTTTTACTTTTATTTGGAGAGCCTGGCTGAAGACTAGCCAATCTAGTTGAACATTTCAAAGAAATTACTTTTGGTTTTGTTGATTTTCTGTTTTTCTGTTCTCTATTCCATTTGTTTCTGCTCTAAGCTTTCTTTCCTTCTGCTTGTTTTGGGTTTAGTTCTCTTTTAGTTTCTTAAGACAAAAGGTTGGATTATTGATGGGAGGTCTACATTTTTAATGTAGACATTTTCAGTTATAAATTTCACTCTAAGCACTGCTCTCATTGTGTCCTATAAGGTTTAGTATTTTCTGGCTTTGTTTTCATTTGTCTCAAATTCTTTTCTAATTTCTTTTTTTTCCCCCTCCTTTGGACCATTGGTTATTTGGCACTGTGTTGTTTAATATCAACATATTTTTAATTTTCACAGATTTTCTCGTTACTGATTTTTAATTTCATTCCATTGTGGTAGGACAAAATACTTTGTATAATTTAGATACTTTAAAATGTATGGCCTCGGGCTCCTTGATGGCTCAGTCAGTTAAGCATCTGCCCTTGGCTCAGGTCATGATCTTGGGGTCCTGGGTTGGAGTCCTAGGTTGGGCTCCCTGCTCAGCAGGGGGTCTGCTTCTCCCTCTGCCCCTTCCCCAATTTGTTCTCTTTCTCTCTCTAAAATAAATAAAATCCTTTAAAATATGTGTGTGTATGGGGCGCCTGGGTGGCTCAGTGGGTTAAAGCCTCTGCCTTCGTCTCAGGTCATAATCCCAGGGTCCTGGGATCGAGCCCCGCATTGGGCTCTCTCCTCAGCGGGGAGCCTGCTTCCCCCTTCTCTCTCTGCCTGCCTCTCTGCCTGTCAAATAAATAAATAAAATCTTTAAAAAATAAAAATTAAAAAAAATAAAGTGTGTGTGCGTGTGTGTCTATAAAACAACAAAGTCTTAGGAAGCAAAGGAGCAAAACTAACAGAATTGAAGAGAACTAGAGGAAAACTACTAGACTTCAGTACCCCACTTTCAGTAGCAAATAGAGCAACTAGACAGAAGATAAGCAATGGAATAGAAGATTTGAACATTATATACCAACTAAATCTAACAGACTTCTTTAGCAGTTGAGCTTCTTGGAAGTGTAGATTCTTTTTTTTTTTTTTTTTTCATCTAATTTGGGAAGTTGTCAGCCATTATTTCTTGAAATATTCTTTTTGCTCTTGTTCCTCTCTTCTTTTTCTAGAAATCCCATAATGCGTGTGTTGATAAACTTGATGGTGTTCTACCGAGGTCTCTGAAACTCTTTTCATTTTCCTTCATTATTTTTTCTTTCTCTTCCTCACATTGGATAATCTCAGTGGACTTCAAAATGCTTATTTTTTTTCTTCTGTTTGTGCTGATGAGCTGCTCTAGCGAAGTTCTCATTTTTATTATACTTTTCAATTCCAAAATTTATATTTGGTTCTTTTAATTTTTCTTTATTAATATTCTCTATTTGCTGAGATACCATACTCATACTTTAGTGCTTTAGACATGGTTTCCAAAGATATTTGAGCATATTTAAAATACCTGATTTAAGGGTACCTGGCTGGCTCAGTTGGAAAAGCATGCAACTCTTAATCTTGGCGTTGTGAGTTCAAGCCCTACCTTGGGTATAAGATTACTTGAAAATAAAAAAATCTTTAAAGAAAAGAAATATCTAATTCAGGGCTCAGTTGGTTAAGTGTCGTCCTTGAGCTCAGGTCATGATCTCAGAGTCCTGGGATTGAGCATCATGTGGGACTCCCTATGAGGGAGCCTGCTTCTCCCTCTCTTCCCTGCTCATGTCCTCTCTTGCTCTCTTTCTCTCAAATAAATAAATAAAATCTTTTAAATAAAATACCTGACTTAAAGTCTGTCTAGACAAAGTCTAGGCTGGGCTTAGTCCAATGTCTGGGCTTCCTCAAGGACAGTTTCCATTGATTGCTTTATTTCTTTTATGGGTCATACTTGTTTCTTTATATACCTCATTTTTTGTTGGAAATTGGACATTAAAATAATATAACATGGCAATTCTTGGAATCAGATTCTTCCCCCTCCCCATGGGTTTTTTTTTTTTTTGGTTGTTCTTGCTGTTTATTGTTTGGTGACTTTTTAAAAATAATTCTATAAAATCTGTATTGTCATATGGAGCCACCAAAGTCTCTATTCAGTTAGTTTAGTGGTCAGCTAACGGCTGGACAGAGATTCCCTTAAACACTTGGAACCAGTAAGTCTCTCAGTCTTTGCTGAGGGATTCTGTATATGTGTTGGGGTTCTCTTTCAGCACTTAGCCAGGCAACTGACCTTAGCCTTCAACCTGCTTATATGACCTCAAGGTAAGAGATTGGGGCCTTTTCAGGTATTTTCTGAGCATGCATACAGTCCTGCATATGCATATGTTCTAGACTCCAAGAATGTATTGTTTTCAGAGTCCCCACCAACAATTCATTCCCCATCTCTTCCAGCTATGCTTTCAGATTAGCCTATTATTTGCCCCAATTGATATACACATTCTCAAGCAGCCCAAACAAGTGCTTCTAATTGTTTACAACAAACACTCCTGGGGAAAAGGCTTTTCACAGGTGATGAACTCTAAGCTCCAAGTCCTGATGAGTTTGCGCTCCAGGTTGGATCAAATAAAGTCAGCCTTGCAAGTGGAGTCTTCCAGTTGCCACTGGACAGGTCAAATGATTATTTTCTGGGAATGAGGCTTTGAAAGAGTTCCAACCCCATTCCATCCCCACGATGATGCCAGAATGTTGGTTTTCAAGGCTACCACGGAGCTGGAGGAGAAATGGGAATAGGGGAAGTTAAAATGCCACAAAGTTCATTGTTCTTAAACTCATTTGGCTATTATTCTGGAATAAATGTTCCCCAGACTGCTTCAAGCACTTTGTTAATTTACAGAGTTCTGAGAAAGTTGATTCTGACAATTTTTGCCAGTTTTCTCATTCCTTTTATGGAGAGAACTTTGGAGGTCTTTATGCATTTTTGCCATCACTCCTAACCAGTTTAATGACCCTTTGTCTTTAGCCATTCTTTCTGGTAATTACCATCTTAGAGGGGAAACCAAGCACAGATCTATTAGAGCACATCAAGGCAGTAATGAATCATGGTCCACAGGTTAATGAAAGAGATTGGGGGGGCTGGGTGGCTCAGTCAGTTAAGCGTGTGCCTTCAGCTCAGATCATGATCACGGGATCCTGGCATTGGGCCCACATGGATCTCCCTGCTCAGCAGGCCCTCTGGGTTTGCTCCTCCCCACCGTTTGTGCTCTCTAAAAAAAATAAAAATAAATAAATATATATATATATGTGTGTGTGTGTGTGTATGTATATGTGTGTGTGTGTATATATATATATATAAATATATATATATATATCTAAGCCTAACATATATACTGAAAATCTTTGGTGTCCAATTTCTTTGCCCTGGTCCCAAGCATATCTGAATGAATCTCTTCTCTAGTTCATGGGTTATCTCACAGCTTCACTTTTATGTTTTCCAGAAACCCCTTCACCAGCTTCTACTCACAGCTTTTCTTATAGGTAAGAGATTATGCTTCCTTTCACTGGGAATCTCTTCACACTGACATTCCACCAGCAGTCCTGGGGTTACTTTTCTACTGGCTTATACCACCGAAGTTTAAAAATCTACCTTGTAAACAAGAGAGCATTTAATAGTACTGTGTCTTATATATGTCCAAATTACTTTCAGTCACAAGCAGGGTATTTATTTCCTGTCTTGTCTAAACATATAGGCTCTCCCTTTACATGTACTTTTTACCTTTACCTTCCTTTTCTCTGCTGATGCTTCTTTTTCTCCTCCTTAGGCCTTCACCTGCTTCTTCAGGACAGGGGATTTTTTCTTTCAGACCATCACTAAATGGTGGGAATTCAGGCCACACAAGAGTCCTCACCCCCAACAATTCAGGTATGTTAAATAACATTTCCAAAGGAATGGAGCTAACCATTGACATATACTAAATAAAGATTTTCAAGGTGAAAAGAAGTTAAGAAGAGAATGGACTTAATAACCTACCTTAAACTGCTTAGCTAAGTGTTTTTCTGACTAGTGTTCTACAGATTAAGACCTACCTATTTACCCTGACCCATAAGTAAAACTGCCAAAGAACTGCCCAAGGGAGTTATCTTTCACCATTCCAATTCTGTCCTTCAGGTCAGAGGGAAAGCAGAACCCTACTAGAGAGTCTTCCTGGTTTCCAGCTACCAGTTCAGCAGGTGAGCCCAGGCTAATCTAACTTGCCTGCAGATGAAAAACTCACATGGTTAGGCCTACACATGAAATGCCTTTTTGGTCTCCTGTTAAGGTGGTAGAATATAACCAGTGGAGAATGACACGGGTTTCAAATGTGGTAATCATATGTTCACAGTCTATCAGGATGGTCTCAATTTCAAAAATTCTATCCTACTACCAGATTAGCTTCCTAGTTTGGGGTTTAAAAATTAGGTCACATGGTAGTGAATGGCCTTAAACTGAGAGGTCTCGGCCAGTGTGAACTAAGTGTGTAGACACAACTAACATTCCCAAAAGTTCCACAAAAAAATATTTCAATGGAATAGATCTTTTGGGTAGAGGTACTGCTTGAACAAGGAAAAGCTATGTTCACTTCTCTAGATATGGTTAGAGTAATGCTTTATAAATTTATGGGACTCTGATATGATATAGGCAGTAAGAGAAAAAGGGTATGGGAAGGAGAAGAGAGGTTTGTAAGGAGCTCTACATGAAAAGTCTAGTCTTGCCTTTTAAGTTAACTTTTATAGACCAGGTTTTGAGGATATTTAGGCCCTTTTTCAATGCCAAGCTCCTGGTGACCCCAGAAACATCCTAAGATAGGTAAATATTTTGCTCTCGTATTCCAAATGCCCTTTATTTTCATTGGCAAAAAATTAGGATCTAAGCCCTAAGAGGCAACACTGGGGAAATAACATCCCTGAGATCCTCAAAAATGGAGAGGTTAACCTACAGATGAAAAAAGAATCTACAAATATATGGCCCCTAATTGGATCCTGATTGAAACAAACTGTAAAAAAACAAAAACATTTATGAGAAAGTTGAAAATGAACACCTCTTGGATATTTGATATTAAGGAATTGTTAATAGTTTTCTTTTGCAGGCATAATGGCTATTATATTTTTAAAAATAATCTACCTTTTGGAGATAACATACTATAATATTTAAGGATAGGAAGTTAAATGATTCTCTGGGGTTTGCTTTAGTATAATCTAGTGGACATAGGAGAGAGAGAGAGGGAAATGAAAGAAAAACTGGCTATGAGTTATTTGTTGAAGTTGGGTGATGGGTACTCACTAGCTCATACTACTGCTTTACTTTTGTATTTTTTGAAAACTTCAATAATAAAGTTTTTTTAAAAAAGTTATTAAAGTGTCAACTCCCCAGAGGCATAAGAATCCTGCCTCACTGCTAATCCTCTCTTGGCATAGTCTCCAGTTTCCTATCCATGTCTTCCAAGATAGTTTTTTTTTTTTTTTAATATTCTGCCTTATTACCATAAGACAATAAATGTTCTAAGATTTTCATAATTAGCAACAAAGCCTTTGTCACACAAGGTGTATCAAATCTTAGTTTGGAAAAGTTAGTTCATCACACAATGGAGAAAACTATGGGGCAGTAGCAGTGATGACCTGCTGTCTTGATAAACTTCATGTAATGGTTTGACAGGGCCTTAATTACCCTTTTTGTTATAAATGCCCATATCTGCCTTTCTTCCCTCTGCTGCAGACTCTCTTCGAACAGAGACAGATGGGATTAGCCAGGTCAAGAGAAGCATGGACTACTTCCAGATAGATCGTCTTCAAGGTCTGATCTAAATATGTTGCTTAAAGAAGGCCTATAGCATCCAGTACATTGGATGTATTAAGTGCCTTGGAAAATGTTTCCCTGCCTTTGTTTCCTGGTTTCATTCTCTTGACTTTTATGATATACATCCTCTATTACCTCCTAGGAAAACGGTCAGGCATTATATAAGGCTAGTACTACAGGAAGATGTTTAGATCTCTCCCACACTCAAGTAGCTCTCTCATTTCCTGCAACTTAAAGGTTGTAAAAACAATTCTTGGCATCATTGGGGGTGAGAGGTAATATACTCATTAAGTATGGTTTATTTCTATATTTCATTCTTTTAGCTTTGGATATATTCTTCCATTGCCAATGTTAATAAGCAACAACTCTGTTCCTTGTCCTAATTTATTATACTTCTGTTGCTTATTGTTTCCTCTATGCCTAGTTAACTATGTTGATTTTCCTTTGAGACCCAGACTTTCAGCTTACTAAAGTATATAGATAAAATAAAGATGTCCTATAATTGTTATTGCAACTCTATTGGTTTTATATTACAAGCTCTGAATGGTGGAATGGACAAAGACCACCACAACTTAGATGAAACCTGTATTCTTCTTTGGGTACTAAACTGAAATGAGGAATTAAATGAGTCAGCCACTGGCAGGGAGACCATAAGCAAAAATATTGACAAAATATAAAGATAGCAGACATCTGCCAGAAATAAACTAGGTCCTGGAAATGACCCTGAAGCTGAACTAGGATTCCCTACTCTTTCTGGAACTCTGAATTTATTTATTTATTTATTTATTTATTTTAAGATTTTATTTACTTATTTGACAGATAGAGATCACAAGTAGGCAGAGAGGCAGGCAGAGAGAGGAAGGGAAGCAGGCTCCATGCTGAGCAGGGAGCCCGATGCGGGGCTCAATCCCAGGACCCTGGGATCATGACCTGAGCCGAAGGCAGAGGCTTTAACCCACTGAGCCACCCAGGTGCCCCCTCTGAATTTATTTTTAAAGGCATTTCTAGACTCCTCTTCTGGGCAAGAGCCTGTGCTATAGCAAGTACAGTAAACAAATTTGCCCAGTGATGGATACTAATAAACTGCCTTTCAAAGTTTTTGTACCTTTAATTTTTTCAAAAGATGTATTTATTTATTTTAGAGAGCGCATGTGCGCATGCAAATGGGAGAAGAGACAGAGGGAGAGAATCCTCACGCAGAGGCCCCACTTAGCACAGAGGCCCCACTGAGCGCGGGGCCTGATCTCATGACCCAGGAGATGATAACCTAAGCCAAAACCATGAGTAGGGTGCTTAACTGACTGAGTCACCCAGGTGCCCCAAGTTTTGTTTTCTTAATCTACCTCAATATATCCTGCTGTTAAAAAAAAAAAAAAAAGTATACTAAATCAGAATGTTAATGGATTTGGCTGCATTAATCTCTAAACCATAGAAGTGGCAAAGTGGAGGAGAGAAACAATTTTATTTGTGGCCTTTTATTATTATTCTAGCAATTTGGGGCTTCCACTCTTATTTCTAGATGGTTAACCCATTGAAATCTTTATCTCTGACTCCATCTGA
This sequence comes from Martes martes, assembly GCF_963455335.1. Taxonomy (NCBI): domain Eukaryota; kingdom Metazoa; phylum Chordata; class Mammalia; order Carnivora; family Mustelidae; genus Martes; species Martes martes. Next base: position 72,758,104 of record NC_137894.1, read on the forward strand.
TGGAAACCATTCTAAAACATCAATAATCAATTCAGTTAAAGACCTGGGTCTCTCTGTCCCCAAGACAGATCCTATAAAGAGAGGAAAAAGTCTCAATTACAGACATAAATTGAACCAACACCAAAAAAGATGAAATATTAGTCTCTGTCAAGTTAGGCAGGAGGGAGTTTCAGATTTGTAAAACCAAACCTGGAACCTATCTGCACTCACCTTCTGAACAGTAGAAACCATTCCTCTCCTCTATTCCTCTGTAACCTAATTCTACTTTTTAAAAGGACATTTCCCCTAATTCCCACATCCAATAAATATCCAGTCTAAATTATTCTCCACCCAATTATTAAACTTTTCACAAGCTCCATGGGGAAGATTTACCCTGAGACAAATAGTGAACAGAATGGGGACTTTGGAAAAAGATTTAAAAAAAAAAAAAGTACAAGGCAAAAGTGGTCCCAGTATCAGAAATGAAAACATTCTGCTACCTGTGCAACTCAGTAATGAGGAAGGTAAACCATACAGTCACATTGGTGTGCATTAAGGAAAGACTTGTGATGAGACTGGGACATACTAAGACTCTTAGCTGTATTATACATGGACTTGTGCTCAGTAAGAAAAGGGGTGTGAGGCAGCCTTACATTCCAGGGAAAATGGTGGGACTGGGGTCTGCACTGGAATCATCAATTGAATCAAAATTCTTTACTCTTCTTTTCCAGTCCTCGTATAGATGTATGGCCAAGGTCTGGGCTTTCCATAGCACACTAAGGGAAAAGAACAGCAGACATGATGAGAGCAAAAGCCTTTTCCCAGCCCATGGTTTGGACCAGATCCTTAGCACTCTCTTCACTGAGATGAGAGGACTGATTTCTGCTCATCCAATCCCCACCTCTCTTTAGATCCTATGGTCATCCTCCCTGGTCCACCCTCACTACATCCCCAATCCCCCAACCTCAAGAACACAAAGCTTTTCAGTTCTTTGCCACAAAGTAATTTAAAAAATGTGGTTTCTTTGTTTAAACAGTTACTAAGTTGGTTCATCTTTTAGTAACAGACCTTCCCTCCCCTAGTCCCCCCGACTCAGTCCTGTATGATCACATCGTCATCATCATCATCCTCTTCTTCCTCCTCCTCCTCCTCCTCTTCATCCTCGTCATCTTCTGGCAGTTCTTCCTCCTCCTCTTCCTCCTCTTCATCTAGACAAACCACCACCTCAGCTGGCTCAGGTAATCGAGAGTCAAACCAATCCAGTACCTGCTGGGTGCTAAGCCTTGATGCCTGACTCAGTTGAGGGATATCACTTTCCCGTAGCTCTTGATGGGCTGCCCAGTACCTCTCCAAGGGTCGTATATCCGGTGGGGGTGGGGGGTTCGGCAGAGGTGGTGTCTCAGCCCATTCATTCAAGGAGCGGATTGAAGGTGGGGGTGTGGGAATTGCTGGGTCCTGGAAACTAGGGGCACCAGGTACTGCGTTGTCCCGAAACCATTTTAGTTGCCCATGCTTCAAGGCATAGCGTGTGTCACCAAACCACTGAATGATCTCAGGTCGAGGTAAACCAGTGATCTGTTCTAATTTATGGTAATCCTCACGCCGTGCCCATTGGCACTGTAAAAAAAAAGATTTGAGGATAGCCAGCTGCTCTTTGGTTTTGCGCTTGGTCTTTCGCTGGCGTTGCATATCTGGGGAAAGGTACTCTGCAGGGCCAACCCTACCTGGTACTGAGTTATGTCTTAGCCCCTGAGGCCAGGCTGGCTCCAGATGTGGGGGCAGTGCCTGTTCACTGGGTGACAGTGGCTGAGAGATACAGCCTAGTGACTGGAGGGGTTTAGAGGTGGCAGTAGCTCCATTAGCCAGTACCGGGAAAGTGGAAGAAGAGGTAGAGGGAGAAGGAGGAGTCATATTAGATGTTGACTCCTGCTTACAACTACTAGCAAGTAGTGAGATTGGTGGGGGCTTATCCCGAGCATGTGGCTGGTGGACAGCTGTGGAGTGGTTCCAGGAAGCAGAACCTAGGCCATGTGACTGGTGGGGACCCCTGCCTGCCTGCTCCTTAGAGAAGCCACCACTTTGAAGATCCTGCCAAAAATCTGATTGGTGGGGGAATGCCCCACTGCCAGGTGCCATCAGGGGTTCCTTTGCTTTCTGGTGACTCAGCAGCTCTGAGGACTCCTCAGGTTCTACCTTCAATCCTTTCATTTGGGTGGGCTCACTAAGAGTCAGGGGTACTATTCCAAGACCCACTTGCTCTGGAGGTGGCAATGGAGAAGGAGGCACCTCCTCTGGGGGCCGCCCCGCATGATGAGTAAAAGAGAGAAGGGATTTGAAATGGAGCTGGTCCCGATGGTAGACCACTCGGGCTCGAGTCTCTTCTATTTCTTCAGATGACCAGCTAATGCCACAGCGGAGGCGCTGGGCCATGAACCAAGTCTTGACTTTCTCCATCTGCAGCCCATAGCGTAAGCAGAGAAGGGCAATGTCTGCTAGACTGGGATAGGGAAAGTAGCTGAAGGTTTGTAGCAAGTGTTCATTGCCATCCAGCTCACTGGTCTGGGCTGCTTGGGTCCACACAAGCTGTAGCTCCTCGGAGATTGGAGGCAGGCAGATGAGCCCCGCTGGGGAGCTATTAAGACTGCTGGCCTCTTTATTAGGAGGCATGGTGCCTTCTGATTTGTGCCCTTCAGAGATAGCTGTAATAAGAAGAGAAACAGCTCAATCACTGGGGCTCCTCTTTCAGCCTATTGCTCAATTTCTGCCAAACAAAATGCTGGACTCCAATACAATCAACTATCTATGTGTACTGTGTTGGATTGCTTTTAAAGTGCTTTAATAATTTCTCATTTAATTTTCCTAACTTTATGAGCCTGTTAAAATTCCTGTTGTATGTATGGAAAAACCAAAGTCCATAGAAGTTAAATTACCCCAAGTCACATGACTAATGAATACTATCACCAGGACAAAAATCTGTCTTTGGAGATTAAGGAGGAAAACTTATCCTTATGTTGCCTTAATTTTTCTAATTCAAACTCACTTCATCCTCTAAGTCCGTGGAACAGGAGTCACAAAATGAAATCTCAACAAAAACATGAAGTGCAGTAATCTCAGAACTGATGCAAATTGCTTTAACTCCTGGCAATTTACGATTACCTCTAGAATGTCGAGACAGGTGGGAAATACAAGAGAGGAGTATCTAAAAAGCAGGACAGCACTGCCCAGCCCCCAGCCCCCTTTCCTCTTCCCTTCTTGGTGGTGGAGTCCTTCAGGGAGGGGAATGATAGTGCCTTTAAGCCCTAAAACCAAACCCGCTAAGCTTTATTTTCTCTCTGTAGGATAAGACACAGATCAGATATCTGGGATAAATGGGGCTTACTCCTCCTGGGTTTTGGGGTCCTGTGGGGGTAGAGAGAGGGAATTGTTTCCACCAAGTCATCCTCAGAACAAAGGTTAGCCCCTCCCCCCAGCCTTTGTCTCTTCCTACAGCTCAGTCTCTCTCTGGGGAGCCTGGAGAGCTCCCTCAGACTGTAACAGCCCCTCCACACAGGGCGGAAGGCCTGCCAGTCTTACCTCTGCAGCCCAGCTTTCTTCTCAGAGCCAGGTGGGCAGATGCACTGTGAATCGCAGCCAGGTCCTGCAAGCTCCCTAGCAGCACCACTGCTCCCAGGGCTGTGGGTGTGGGGGCTGCAGGGAGAGCCCCTGATCCTGCATCATGCCTGAAATACCTGCTCAGGTTATTTCCCAGAAAGTTCTGTTGACCAGATTTTAACTCAGCTCCCTGGCTGGGCATTAGAAAGTTTTTAACACATCTGTCACTCTATACTGTTAGAGGAATCCCATCTGAGTTTATAAATATTTACCTCTGATATGTTAAGGATGGGACAGGTTTCCTAGGTAAACACTACATGATGAACCGAGAAGAACGTTATAGTACATAGTGGTATCAAGGGATTTTATATGACGATTAGAAAAATTTGGAAGCATTTTAGTGAGTCTCCATTTCCTTTTAACAATCTGATCTAATGAACTGAAGGCCATGAAGATCCTAAAGGCTATACAGCTTGAAGAGAACCTGAAGAGGATAAAAGGAGGCAGCATGGCACAGTGGGTAGAATTGTGATCCCTGAGTATGGCCAACCTGCAGTCTGAATCCCAGTTCTGCTACTTACCAGCTATGTGATTTGGGGCAAGTTAACTGAATTTAAAGGAGCTTTAGTTTCTTTATGTGTAAAAAATGCACAGTGCTGCATGTCTATAAAGCTATATAATTTTACCAGGCACCTACTATGTGCTAGACAAGACGTAACACAGCTGTTGGGGTGGGGGTCTGGGGTGAGGCAGATTTGAGATTAACTGCGGCTCCACTCCTTCCTAGAGTGTTGCCTGTCCTTGGGCAAATTATTTAATCTCACAAAGCCTTAGTTTCCCCTCAGAAAGAAAGGCGGTGAAACAGCACCTTCCTCCACGTTTATGGCTAAATGAAAAAAATGCAGTTGACCTGATGCCTAGAACAAAGTAAAGGCTCAATAAATGACAGCTTTTCTCATTACTTCAGCCTCACAGGGCGATTCTGATATAAGGGAATGCCATTCTCCTCCTAGACACGGAGGGAAGTGAAGCAAAGACTGCATTCTTTATTTATTTATTTTTTTATTTTTTTAAAGATTATTTATTTATTTATCTGACAGAGATCACAAGTAGGCAGAGCAGCAGGCAGAGAGAGGAAGGGAAGCAGGTTCCCTGCTGAGCAGAGAGCCCTATGCCGGGCTTGATCCCAGGACCCTGGGATCATGACCTGAGCTGAAGGCAGAGGCTTTCACCCACTGAGCCACCCAGGCACCCCAAGACTGCATTCTTTAAAATCATTGTTTTCCATCCCTTTTTTCAGGGTCCTAATTCTAATGAGCAGTGGAGAAAACCAGGATATCCATGATTTTATGCTCTTTACATTTTGGGAGTTGGATATCATTCCAGAATGGATTATGCTGCTTTAAAAAAAAAGTATGAAAATCACAGCTTTAGGAGAATTGAATCTGTATCTTGGGTATAAATCTTTTTGATTGCCAGATGAATTGCCAATGCAGAACTAGCTCTACCTTTACCCTCCAGGTTCATCCCAGACACAGCTGAGTGGCCTGTGAGCAACTGCTTGCACAGATGGGTGCTAAACCACCATTTAGACATTGTGGCCCACCAGGAATACCGCCAAACCTAAGTTGGAGAATACTTTATGATTGCAGCACTTGACATCTACTTAACCTTATTTGTGTCTGTTTTTTAAGGACACAATTATACTTTAGATAAGAGAAAACTGTGGCCTAAGGAATAAAGCAGTCCAGCGTAAGGATGAAGACTGCCAGACAGGAAATAAGGCAGGCACAGCTATAAGCCTTACAAGGAAGCATTTTGTTTTCATTCATGTGGTTTGCTATCCTCCAGATTCTCATGGTATCGGTTTGATATTTCAGTATAACATACAGTAATGCAAATACCATATTTGGGGTACTGCATACATCCAGTTTTCCAATTACACAAAACAAACTGTAAAAGATTTCCTGATGTAGAATGGTGGCTTAAATCAAGGCACAGCTAGCTGTACTGCTAGCTACCTGGTATCTCCCTGGAAGAATCTGGCTTTGACACAGGAAGAAACTACAACTGGAGAGTGGCTCATGAGAACTATAACAAGGAGAACAGACCCCACATTAATCAAAACCACAATGAAGATACTATAGTGTCTTGTGTTCTTATACCTCCATTTGGAAAGGGTAGAAAAAGAAGGGAATCAAAACTGGAGAAAGACTCCTATGGGCAGAGATGGTAGTGATGATGGGATTACCAATTCTGAATAATTACTAAATTTGTATCCTTATTAAATATATATGCCCTACCGCTCCTTCAAGTAGCTAGTAAAAAATATGAGAAAAACATATATAGAGGATAACACTCTTCATTCCCTTTGGGCTTTCCATACCTGTGGACAGATGGCAGAAAAGAATGGACTAACTTAAACTTCCAGTTTAGGTGTACATACAATCCTAGGAAAAAGAGGTGTTCACACCTTTAGGGTTGATTCTAGACTTATGGATAAAGCAGGAGACAGTTCAAATGAGAAACTAATGATCCTGCAAAATTACCCTGTATCTTTATTCAGAGAAGAACTGGAGTACTGCCTGAAATGTGTTTTGGTGATACAATTTTAAGGGCCTTAAAAGAATTTTCAGTGGTATTCAACTTATGTGCTTCTCAACTTTTTTGGGTTATGAACTTCTCTGAGAATCAGATAAAGGTATGGACCACTCAGAAAGTTATGACTACCCCACCATAAACATCCAAACTTACACATTATATATATAATCTCAAAGGATTCACTGGCTGCCCAGAAGCCCAATTTAAGAACCTCTGCCTTCTGTCCTTCCAACTTAATTTAAAAAAAGGAGTGATAGTAATTGCTTAAAGAGGAACATACTGCTTGATGTGAATGAATGGAAAGAGTGGATGGAATACTCAAGAGAATTTAAGTCTAGAAGGGACTGGATATTGGTGATATTAATTGGAGAGAGTGGAAGGGAGAGGTGTTCAACTGGGCCAGGAGCGTGACTTAACTGATCCACTGGGTTATATGACCAACACCCACAGTGTGCCATGTACTAGAGGATGGCAGGCTACTCTCTAGTGTGCCAAAATCATCTGCTTCCTTCAGCTGCCCTATGAGCCTGGACAGTTGTGGGTGATTCCCAACCTGTTTATGCCTGTTTTTTCTTTATTTATATAATAATGTAATTAAAAATCACATAAACCTAAAAATTGTTTCTATGAAAACAAAGTCAAATGTTAAGGCACTGTACAACTGTTGAATTGGGAGTAGCAGGGAACTGTAAAAGATTAGACAGGCAGGGGACTTAAAAATCTCAAACGTATTCTGCATTCAGATTGCTCCAAAAGTGTTTAAATTCTCACTGCATTAAAACAAAACAAAACAGGGGCACCTGGGTGGCTCAGTGGGTTAAAGCCTCTGCCTTCAGCTCAGGTCATGATCCCAGGTCCTGGGATCGAGCTGCGCATCAGGCTCTCTGCTCAACAGGGAGCCTGCTTCCCCCTCTCTCTCTGCCTGCCTCTCTGCCTACTTGTGATCTCTGTCAAATAAATAAAATCTTAAAAAATAAATAAATAAAACAAAACACCCCTTGAAATCATACATTAGAGGCAGTGGCACATTAGAATTACCTGGGAAATTTAAACCAGGGAACCCTCCTTCGTATTTTGACTTAATTAGTCTGGACTGGGGCCCAGGCATCAGTACTTTTAAAAGTTCTCAGGGTGCAGCCAGATTTGAAATTCGCTTGTGTAGTTTATATGGAAAGACAACCGGGAACTCCAATCAGCAGACTTACACAAAGAAAACGCCTGGACACTACCCCAAAAGATTGGTGCAATGAACATACTTTTAATGACAATGCTTAAGAGATGTATGCATCATTTAAAAAATTCCCAAGTTTAACTGGCTTGTTTTTTTCAATCATTGCCATTTACCTGTCCTACTCATATAATATAAAAGGGCATCAAATGTATGGTGAGAAGGAGGTTCATATGATAAAAGATCTCCTGATCTGGGCCCACATTACCAAACAGGTCTCAGCTTGAGTTTTTCAGTTTAGAAGTCTCAGATTAGGACACAAAACCAGGAACCTCTGAGAACTCGGGTTCTCACTTTTTTGGTTTGTTTTCTGAGTATGGTTGGGTAGGGGGTCAGAAGGCGCAGTTTCTCCCAAACCTTTCATTCCCAAATAACACCGCTTCCCAGAAGACCAGGTTTCCGTACGTGTGTTGAGGTCGCCAGGAGGTAGTCGTGGGGGGAGGAGGAAAGGCCTGGGAAGGAAACGTTTCTCCTATCCTCCATTTCGCAGGCAGTCTATAAGGCTCCAAACTGGGTCAGAGAACAAAAAGTTGCTGCACTTGGGGCGATGAGCCCCAGGGAGCAGGCGAATCTCAATCCTCCCCTCGCGGGGGGCGTCCCAACCCAGCCTTCCCCTCCTCCCTACACACCCACTCACCCTCCCCCAGTTACAACAGGGAACCGAAAAGTCCAGAGGAGAAAGGAAAGAGAACGGGGCGACTTCGAGCCTAGAATTCTCCAACCACCCCCACCCTCCCCAGCGCGGGGATGGGGCTCCGGAGGTCGGAGATCGTACAGGGGCTGGGAGGGGAAGTCGAAGGGGCTGGGGATCACTCACCGCGGTCCGGCCCGGGCGGCGGCTCCCAGCCTCGCACCATGGGCCGGGGGGAAAGGGGGAGAAAGGGCAGGGGGCCTCCGGGGTGGGAGTGGGGTTCCCGCCCGGTGCGGCCTGCTCCAAGCCCACCCGCGCGGAGGGCCGGGACCGGGACTGCCCCCCCTGTCCCCGAGAGCGCGCCCGTATAGCCCAACCCTGCTCGAACGAGTTGGAGGCGGGGCGGATGGGTGGGGCGAGCTCCAGGGGCGGTGCCAAGGTGGCCCGTGGCCCGATTGGTGGAAGTAGGCAGGCGGGTACCGGCGAAACGCACTGGGCCGGCCATTGGCTGCGTGAGTCTCGGCTGAAGTCGGTTATTGGCTGGGTGGGCCTCAGCCGGGGTGGCTATTGGCTGCTTGGGGCAGGGAAGATGTCCCCCAGGGCCAGGGTGCTGTGAATGGTACCTCCTCCCACCCCCACCGCCCCCCACCCCCCGCTTTCGACCTTTCCGTGCCGGACCTTCGGAGTACGCAGAGTCCTGATCCTCCCGGAATTGCCCCAAGGAATTCACAGGAGTTTGTTCAGTTGTCCAAGACCAACTTGCAACTACTCCCCATTTGTTCCTCCTGAAGGAAGACTTTTTTCAGCATCCCCTTGTCAGCCTTACACGCGAGTAGAACCAGAGCGGAGCCACGCCTGCCCAGCCGAGGGCCGTCAGCAGCGTCACTGTAAACGAAGCGCCCAAAGCAACCGGGAACTTGTTCTCCAGATGGATCAAATGTCTTGCAGCCTGAAAGACGAGGATCCCAGCAGCCCGGCGCCTTCAGAACACTGCACAGGTGTTCCCACGGACTAAGTGCCGGAAGGGGGCACCTGTTTGGGACCCCCCAGACAATCCGACCCCTAGGCCCCCCTTTCTGTCCCAGTGGGGAGGACCTGCCTCATATATTTGAGGACCTTGATTTTCGCTGTCAAGAAAAAGATGGCAACAAAATGGGACTTTTCACCAGAGTAGTCACAAGAGTTGTGGGACAAAAGTTAATATATTTGGAATTTGGGCCAAAGCTTGTATATTTAGGATTCTCCGTCTTCGGACAAAAACTTGGAAACAGTACTTTCTGAAGTGATTCTTTTGTTCTCATATGCCGATCTTTGAAAAAGTCTCTTTTTGCCTTTAGGTCACTTAATAGTTTACACAACTGCAATAATTTATGAAACAATTTCAGACTTTGCTCTGTATCCCACAGACATCACCCCTCCCATATACTTCCCCCCCAAACCAATGCCCGAATGGATTCTTTATTGCTCCGATTTAAGGTCTAGAGCACTTTCATGGTTGTCAGACATCAGAAATGGTTTTCAACTTCAGCATTGAGCCTCATGTTAATTATGCCTGTATTTGTACCTGCCCAACTCCCAGCCCCATTACGTTCAGTAAAAAATTTCAACCTCCTAAGAGCCAGCCCTACAGTCTTCAAACTAGTATCCAGTAAAGACATCAGCAAAACATAGGCGTAAACAAAGGAAAGATATATATACTCAGCTTTAGAGTTAAACTTCTGATCCCTCAGGGTTTAAGCTAGGGCTCGTAGTACATAACAGACTTTGTCTTAAATCATGACTATTACCATGCCCCAATAGTTTGTATATGATAAAAGAAAAAGTGAAATATTTTAGGCAGCAGCTGCCCTCAGTTTTCAGTGAAGTTGTTCTCCCATAATCCAAACAAATAACAAGACTGGGTTGATTGGGAAGAACTCATGATTATCTGGCTGGAAAGCCAGTCAATGTCTGCGGAAACCTAGTGCCTGCCCCTCTATAGAGGGATCAGTTAGGCACCCTGGGCAACACTGATGACCGGCTTTTGGAAATAAGAAAGGTGGACCTTTTCTGCCACCTTTCTTGTCTCATTAAGACACTCACTCCTGAGACAGGTTTAGGAGAGGGGAAATTAAAGGAAAGAAGAAACTCATCCACCCCTTTTATAGAGTGCGTGCTAAGCTTCCCTCTTTTTTTTTTTTTCTAAGATTTTATTTATTTGAGAGAGAGAGCATGCGCAAGTAGGGGGAGGGACAGAGGGAGAGGGAGAAGCAGGCTCCCTACTCAGCAGGGAGCCTGATGTGGGGCTCCATCCCAGGATCCTGGGATCATGACCTGAGCCCAAGGCAGACCCTTAACTGACTGAGCCACCCAGGTGCCCCGTGAAGCCTCCCTCTTATGTGGGTTTCACCCTAAAGCTTTAGAAGATGGAGTGGACTAGGATGGGGGTTGGAAGAGAGGAATAGATGCAGGCTGACAATATCAGAGAAGGGAGGGCCCCCACCTCTAACAAGATAACAAAACTTCTCAGCTCTTCCAGGGACTAGTGCTGAACGAACGGGGACTTGTCATCCTCAATGTAGAGATGTTAATTCCCCATCTTTGGTGAAAATTCTCTCTTCCTTTGCATGGCTTAGATATAAGTAGGATTAACCAGAGGCACATTTACCATATACCTAAGGAAATTTAAGTTTCAAGGTCACTTGTTGCACAGACCTCTTCCAAAGCACTGGAGAAGCTCCAGGGTGTGTTAACATGGTCACGGTTTTTTGTAAAATTTAAAAAAATATATTTAAACTGCAGTTGGCTAAGATTGATGTCTCTTTCCTTTCTGATTTCCCCTCCATTATATTTCTCCTTCTGTCAGGTGGCAGTGGAAAGGCCATGGGTATTTTGAGATTGGCTAGAGAAATGGAGTTGGGGATACATTTAGTTTGGGTTGAATAGGTATATGACCGTGGTTTGCTATAATTTCTGTAAATACTTTAATAGCCAGTATAGCGTTAGGGGCTGAACTGTGTCATCCATCCCCCCCACCCCACATTCATATGATAAAGTCCTAACTCGGGATACCTTAGAATATAACTATATTTGGAAATAAGTTCTATAAAGAAGTGATGACGTTAAAATGAGGTCTTCAGGGATGCCTGGGTGGCTCAGTTAGTTAAGTGGCTGCCTTCGGCTCAGGTCATGATCCCAGGGTCCTGGGATGGAGTCCCACCCACCCACATCAGGCTCCTGGCTCGGCAGGGAGCCTGCTTCTCCCTCTGCCTCTGCTTGCCACTCTGCCTGCCTTTGCTCTCTCTTTCTCTAACAAATAAATAAACAAAATCTTAAAAAAAAAAAAAATGAGGTCTTCAGGGTGAGTCCTAATCCAATATGACTGGTATCTTTATAGTAGGAAATTTGGACACAGACATGAACATAGAAAAGACCATGGGAAGACATAGGGAGAAGATGGCTCTAAGGAAAGGAACCTCAGAATTAAGTAAACCCTGTGGATATGTTGATCTCAGACTTCTACCCTCCACAACTGAGAGAGAATTTCAGTTTAAGCCACCCAGCGGGTTGTATTTTGTATGGCAGCTCTAGCAGACTAATACAGATACATTAATCCTAATGTCAACAATCCAGAGTATATTAGTCATTCCAAATTTGTAATGCTCTGAAATTTTACACATGTATCAAAGAAATTTGATAGTGTTTTTTTTTCAAGTTTGACAAAAATCTAAAAAATCATGTAACATTATCACTTACAAAGTGTGAAGGTGAAAATTTTCTAAATCACTAAGAATTTAAAAAAAAAATCATGTAGAAAATGGAATTACTTTTCTGTACTCCTTATAGAAAACATTATAATCATCAATATGAAAAATCTATCAAGGAGCATGCACCCAAAAACAAAATTGTAAAAAAAAAAAAAAAAAAAAAAGCTAGTCAAGTAGGTAATTTCTAAAATTTGTTATTTTTCTTGATTTTTTTTTTTTTTTGACAGGCATAGATCACAAGTAGGCAGAGAGGCAGGCAGAGAGAGAGGGAGGGGGAAGCAGGCTCCCTGCTAAGCAATGAGCCTGATGCGAGGCTCGATCCCAGGACTCTGGGATCATGACCTGAGACGAAGGCAGAGGCTTTAACCCACTGAGCCATCCAGGGGCCCCTTGATTTTTTTTTATATTCTGGTGTCAGCTCCTTAAAAATTTTAATTTATCTTTTTCATTCTAAAGTTTTCACTTTAGTGCCTAATGTATTTATTTTTCTTTTAAAAGGCTCCAAAAGTTGTATTTCAGGCACTCCAAAACTTGGATCTACCTGGGACAAGACAAATGGATATGGTGAGTTTCTGCCTCACTTAGGAGAACCATGCTTCACCATTCTATGCCCTGTCTCCTAAGAAATACAAAAGCCGAGGGCTGACCAATCAGAACTGCAACTATTGAAGATTTGGGATAGCAAAAGCTGCAGTGGAGTTTGTGGAAGAAGGATTTCAGACAGACCTAGCACTAAACTAAGGTACGAGAGGCCTGGAAAGGCATTTCGGCCACAGAGGGACCTTAGGCAGTAAGCCACGGAGAAGAACCCTGGGAAGCCCCGCTTACCTCTCTTTGGGTGTCTGCTCCTCATGCTGACTCTACCCTTCAGCATATCTAGTTTCACAACATAAGTGTGGGTGCTCTGCCGTGACATCACAACTTGGCCATTATGATGTAACGAGGAGGCATCTGATTATTCTCAGGCTTCCCTATTAGAAACGTTGTCTGATTATTTTGTGGGTAACTGGATTCTCTCATCGCTCAGGTGATGTGGGAGTCAATATTATGTTAGAACTTGATCTTTTTTGAGGATGTCTCACTTAAATACCTGTTGCTCCATTCTGGATTAGACAGAGGTCCTTTCTTTTCCTCTTCATCATATTTCCTATGCTTTGCTCTTTCCTTCAGTGCTTATGGAGCAGAATGTAACTTAGATGCCCCCCCTTAAGGAAAAAGAGCCCCCACCCCCAACCTGAGGGGAAATTGGCAATTTTACCCAAGCTGTACCCTTTAACTGCACCAGGAACTGGTGCTGGGTGTCAGGGCACCAAAGCTGGGTCCTGATAACTTTCCTACCACTACCCAATATGGTGGTAGGATTCTATTGGGGGGTCTTATACTAGGGCTCCCCAACTCCTCCATATCTTTTGCCCACTCAACTTTTACAGAACAATAGGATACCAGCAGACAGATTTTTAAGAAATGAGATGACCAAGATACCAGGGGGTGGGAGAGAGGAATCTCATTTCGGGTCTCCTGCCACCCTCTACCCCAAACAAGCAATACTTCTCAGTATTTTATGATATACTTTCATGTTTCGACTTTATTTCAAGTATGAGGTCTTTTATCCAGAAGGGAGGGCAGTTGCATGAGGAAGCTGAAGTGAGGCACAATACTAGTGGGTTTGGGGCCCAGTGAACAGGGCTGCACTGTGAAGAGGGTGAGGACACTCTGGGAGGGCCTGATGAGAACAGTGGTTTGGGGAGATCCACATAGCGAACTTTCAATTCCTCTCCAGGTTAGCTAGTCAGTGGGTGGATTATTCAGTCTTTTTAGCAACTTCACTGTTCCTTAGCAATATCACCCGAAGAAGTGCCCAAGCTGAGAAAACTACAAGTGCCTTTTGTTTCTTTTTATGCCTGGACAGGGAAGGGAATGGAAACTAGCAGCAGAAAATGAAACATTTGTAATATTATCCCTTGCCATGAAAAATTAGGGGTCTGACTATAGAGGCTGCTTTGTAGCCTGGGAGTGGGATATGGTCAGGAGGGCTGGGGTTAAGCCCCATCTTGAGCTGCACTAACAAATTCTCTGACCCTGCTGAAATCTTCTCATCTCTGGACCTGTGTCCTCATTTGTACTGGAGCATGGACCCAGTGATCTCTAAAGACAAGCTTTTCCAGGTCTCTGATTCTATGACCTTGCAGATTGCAAGGACCCAGAGATCTGGAGGAGCTCCAAAGAAACGCAGGTGTTAGAATCAAGGGAATGTGGGAGTTCGATTGGCAAGTTCAGGACCCAGGGCTTATTGTGAAGAGAAATGAGCTATAGTCATAAAGAGAAACAAAGGTACGAGAGGAAGGCTGTCAGACAAGCAAGTATAGGAAGACATCTGAGGTCTGGATGAGAGAAATGGGCAAAAGTGTTTGAGCTGTGTGGCTTCAAGGACCCAAGTTCCTGACCAGGGTAGTGTCTTCTCCTCTAGCACTGCCTGGTCCACAGCTGACCTGTATACACCAAATTGCTCCTGCTCATATAGTCAGCCTTCAGGGGAAAGGACCCATCCCCATAACATCTAATACATCTCTAAAGATTCCACCAAACTCCTAGTGCTTCCCATACCAGATTAGACTATCAGCTTACCCCAAGCCCTGGGGCAGCTCTATAGGGAAAGAACTAGAAGATTCAGGTATTGGTTCTATAAAGCTGAGAGTGACAGGGCAGGTAGGGGGGAGGAAGCCATAGCTCTTCTTACAGAAAAAACTCAGGGGGTTCCCTGTCTCCAACCAGTGTACATTTATCCACTCAGTAATACCCGGGCTCGCAGAGAGAGCCCAAGCACAGATCATTCAGCAGTTATCCTACTCAGGGATACCCTTTAATGGAAACTTTAGGGATTGGTCATTTCAAGACCAGTCAGGGGAATGGAAAGGGTGTCACACCAACAGGTGCAGAATGTTGGTTAGGGGCAGGAGAGAATCCCAATGTAAGGAAAAGCTGAAGTTCACATGGGTTCCCAAGTTCTCTAGCAGGCAGGCAGTGTGGTCCCCTTGCTGATTCTGCAGAGCTGGGACACTGGAACAGGAGAGAGCAGCAAGCTCCTGCATGGGAGCTTGGGACCCTCTACTTTGCCTTCTCTAAGCCACTTCGGTAAACTGGGAGGATGGGAAGGCAGAGGAGTTAGAAACTGTGGTCTTTTCCTAATAAGAGATTACATATGGCAAAGTTTTCAGTTTTGTTTTTGAAGGAAAAAATGTAATAACATGGTTATACACAGAAGCTCTGGAGATTCTGAGTTCACAACCCTAGCTGTGCCATTTACCAGCGATGTGATCTTGAACAAATTACCGAGCTTTTCTGAGTGGTTTCCTCATCTCTAAAACAGGGATAATATTTCTCAACTGATAGGGTTGTTCTGAAGATTGTAATGCATGCAAGACACCAGATTTGAGTGGATAAGTACATGTGAGCTATTACGATTGTTAATACATGACAACAGTGCATACACATTAGGCAAGAGATTAGTATACACTGAGCCCCGACCTAAGCTTCCTCTCCATGATCCTTCCTTGGGCTCTTCATTGATGACTAAAAAGCGCATTGCTTGGTGGCTTCCAGGAGGTTCTTTCTTCACTTTGCTGGAACTTTGACCTGAAGGTCATCCACAAGATGCATGAAATTCTTTGTTTTCTTCTTCACGTTTAGGATGCTGTTTAAACCGGCACTTCTTTGAGGAGCGACTCGGGGTTCCTCTCTTTTGGCCATCTTCCTTCAAAGGACTAAGGCTTTGGAAAGGAGGGGCCTGGTAACATGCCCCATACTCTGTTCTGAATGCATGTATGGGCATGTATGCATGCACTCTCTGACTCGGTAATAAGAGGGGGATTCAGACATTTTTGAGAAACTAGTAATAGATAGAAAAGGGTGTGGGGAGTTGGTTTACCTGGGAGCAGCTGTTCATCTGCATCAGGAACTGCTTCTTTTCCCTCTTCTCCCTTCTAGAAGACTGTCAAGAAGGAGCCTGAGGGAGGAAGGTGGATCAACCATGGTCTTGGAGAAAAGGAAGTAGGTTCTCCACCCCTTCTGGAGGGAGAAGGAATAGCAGAGATCAACAAGGATGAAGACGGAGGCAAATGGAAAAGAGAAAACGAAGGTAAATACCCTATATATTAAAAGAAAAATGAAAGTGAGGAGAGAGGGACAAGGAAAGAAAAAAGTAAAGAGCTTAGGAATAGGGTAAGAGGAAAGGAAAAACTACCAACAGAGGTTAACCAGGAAGGGAGACCTAAGACATGATGGTGAATGGATAGAAGAGTACAGCTTTCCCATTTCACTTGCTCATGGTATGAACAGACTGCCATCTTCTGGTGCCATTTAATTACTAAGTGGCTTTGATTCTTGATTTGAAATGTTTTCCATTTCTTATATTCATAAACCCTTATCCTCAAGAAATCCTCAGCGTTTCATCTCTAGGGCTCCCAAAATCATTTTCCCCAACAGAGATGCACCTGCCCAAAACTGTCTCAAAGTACCTAGACTGGAAGTCTGTGGGGGCAAGAGCAAAAAGTATGGGGCAGAGGATGAGCTGCAGTTTGAAAAAGGGTCTGGAATACCATCAGGCTACAGCTGGTTATGGGATGCTTCCTGGGCTCTGGAACACCTGTGTCAAAAACTGGAAGACCCATCCTCAGCCCCAACCAAATGCTGGGAGTGCTGTGTGTTCTGAACTGTAGCACTCCGAATGTAGGTTGAAGAATGTGGCTTCTTACCTATACCCTGCCACTCATGGATCATAAAATGTCAAAGCAAGAAGAGACTGTGAGAGATCACCTAGTTAAAATCTAATTTCCCAAGGAGGAGACTGGGGCCCAGAGATGTGAAATAACTTTGCCCAAGTAATAGAGCTAGTCAGTGACTCTTTCCTCCCAAAGCAGAATCATGATAGTGATTCTTGTGACTCACTGTTTCTTGCCAAATACAGTGCATAAAGTGCTTAAAGGTCATTAAAAGGCACTCCAGAAAGGTAAGGCTAGCATTTTTCTGGAAGCCCCTGAGTGTACCAACTCCTCAGGCACAACATTATTTGGCTACAAGGACAGGCCTGGAGTTGGTTTAGCCTTCATTTTAATCCCCAGGGTTGCCTGGAGGAGGAGGTAGGAGCTCTGATTGCAGCCTGCCATTACTCCCCAGCCAGTCAGGGGGAAATGAAGCCCGGGATCGTCGGGAATGACAAGGGAATCCTGTCATAATGCCAGGGGCTGGGAAGCAATGGCCAAGTTCCTGGGACTTAAGCAAGGCAATTATGGCTGACTATAAAACTAGGATGGGCAGGACTGAGGGACCTGAGGTGGCAACGGCGGGTAAGAGGGAATGAGCTCGCAATCCAAATGACTTAAGCAGGGTGGACTCCTACTTCAAACAAAGTACCTCCTCAATCTCTAAGAGGTACCCTAACCATCTGCTTAGGTCTGACAAACCCACTTACTTTCTCTCAGAACTAGTTCACGGTATCACCATCAAACCCCAGTCTTTTGCTTTTTTCCTAATCTTCCAGCGCCCTTTCTGGTTTCCTTTCTTCTATGCCTCGGGTTCCTATCACTCACATCCAACTCTGTTTTTCCACCCCGACCTCCCCGACTTGTGTTGATCCCGCCCACTCCCCACACCCTTTTGATTTCTCCCATCCTCCTCGCCCTCCCCCACTTGACTCTCTTGGACAGCTCCCAGCCAATCTCCGTTTCTTTCATTCCTCCCCGCCAAATCTTCGGGCTCCCCCAGCCCCTGGGTGCCTTTGGTTTTCCCGCCGTCGGCCCAGGCGTCTCAGATAAAGTGGATCCATCCCTGGGGCTCCGGGTTTCCGCCACTCCCGGGGTGCTCGGGCCCTCGTAGAGCATAGTCACGGCCGCCGTTGTTGTCCCAGAACTCGTGGCCGGTCACGCGGTAGCGCAAGGCGAAAAGCAGGGCGCCCCCAATCGGTGGCGCGGGGAGGCGGAATGCGAAGCGGTCTGCGCGCGGCGGGGGCGGTGCCGGGCCTGCGTAGGAGGCGGGTGCCTCGCGTTGGCTCCGCCAGCCGTCGGCGCTCCAGCGCACGCTCACGCGCTTCTCGTACGCCAGGTCCAGCACGCGCGCGCTCCCGGCCACGCCCAGCGGGCCCGCCTCGGCGCGTTCCAGGCAGATGCGCTGCGCCTGCAAGCGGGCGGCGAAGCCGGGCTCTCTGGCCGGCTCCAGGGCGGCGCGCGCCTCCTGGGGGAAAGGGGAGGAGAGGGGAGAGGAGAAACGGGGGGCGGGGTCAGGACGAGGCACGGAGCCAGTCCGAGGCCGATCCCGGCGTGGGGCAGTCGGAGTGGAGCCCAGCTGAGAGAGTGGCCCCAAAAGGAATGAGCAAGACTAAGTCTAGGGTTGGGGAGGGACATGGGTGTTGCTTGATAAATCCTCTCCCACACGCCCACGGCCGCCAGCTCGGGGAGGTCCCGGGAAAGGGGCGTGCCGCTGCCGCCCGCCTACCTGGAGGCCGCGGGCGCGAGGCTGGCACGGCCCGAAGTGGCGGAGGGCGTCCCTCTGCAGCTGGATTTGCACGTGGCGGGGCACCCGGGGCAGCTCTCCGGGGCGGAAGCGGCGCACCGCGGCCAGCTCCAGCCCAAGCGCGTCGGCGAAACGCACTCTCTTACGGGTGTCCGGACTGCGGCTGCGGGGCGCCCGGACCCCGCCACCTCCGGCAGGTGCAGAAAGGGCCCGGCGACCCCGACTCGGAGCGTGAGCGCGGGATCGGGCCCCAAGGCGTGTCCCGCCCTCGCCTGGCTCCACCTCCGGCTCCTCCTCGAGGCTGGGCCGCTGGCTGCGGTAGTAGGCACGCTCTGTTAATGCGGCTATGAAGCTCAGGTTGCGGGGGATGTCGGTGCGGGGGGGCCGCTCTCGAGACATGGCACCCCCCCGCCCGGGCGGGGCAAGCCCGCAACGCCGCGGCGTTGCCCTGCTTTCCTCTGGCTCCACCGCCCGGCGTCGGCGCAGAAGCCGCCCGTCGCCGTTGCGTACTCTCCTTGCTGTTACCTCCAGGATCCTTCACCTCCTGTAGCTGTCACCCCTCCGTGACTACCTTCCCCTCCACCCCCCCCACCCCCCCCGCTCCCCCGCTCTGACCGTCAGCTCTCAGGATTTTAGACCATCATCTCCGGCCTCCTGCAAGCTGTCTGCTCTGAGCGTGCGCTCAGCGGCGCTCACCCTCCAGTCCCGCGGCCCTCTCGGCCGGGCCCCCGCCCACAGTCCTCTGACAGGTGGCTCCCCATCTGTCTTTGCAGCGTACCAGGGGGCGGGGATCCACCTTCCGGTCCTGAGACCATTCAGGCTATTTTTTTTTTTTTTTTTGCTTTTTTTTTTTAAACGGCTTCAACCTCTCTGGCATGGGAAGAGTTAATGCTTAAGGGAGGACAGAGTAACCTTTCCTTTTCTTGCGAAGGATGGTTAAATATGCCCAGCGTGTGACTTTCTCTTCAGGACTCACCATTTTCTTTTTCAAACCCTAGGCTCCAGGTTTTGGAGGGATGTTACAGGGAGTGCACAGAAGGAAAGGTCATAAAAACTAGGTAGTGTCTCAAATAGAAACTAAGGTGTGGCCCTCAAAAGGATGGGTGGTCCATTAGAAAAGAGTTCTGAACTGAGTTGTCGGAAGACAGCTCTGGTCTCACCTCTGGCAGTATTTTGCTGTGTGACCTTGAGCATGGCATAACTTCTCTGGACCTCAATTTTCTCATTTGTGGAAAAGTAGATTAGAGTTCTGATCTGTAATCCCACTGCAAGTCCTTTGAGGACAGAGTCTGTGTCTGAGTCACAGTTTCAACACATAGTTTCAGCACATAGTAGGCTCTCAAATTATTGAATGAATGAATGAACACACAACTCTCTTGAAGTTGGGACTGTGGAGTTCTAGTTCCACTGGGAGCTTTCAACAGGGGCACAGAGCTGGCTTTTTTTCTCCTTCATTTTGTTCTACATTAGTGAAAAAAAAGTGAAGTATTTTGTGTAGTTCTTTTTTTTCCCTAAATCCCCTACTGATTTTGTATAACACAATGTACATACTAGGTATGCCTGTAAGAGTTTTGCAAATTTTAATTCCTGTAAATCCCCATCAAAAGAGTAGGTGGTACTAGTATGCCTATTTTACAGGTGAGAAATTTGAAGAAGAGAGGGGCTGGGACTCTTGCCCAGAGTCACATAGGCAATGATTGAGGACCTGGGATTAGAACATCAGCAGTCCAGTGCTAGAGCCCACTCTTACCCACTTGGTTATATAAGATTAAAACGTTTAGTAGTGATAGTTAACATCTTCAGAGTATTGTAATGAGGAATCTTAGGGTAGAAATGGAATCTCTAAATTTAAAACAGCAGAATAGTTTAACTGTAAAATCTCAAGTGACTAAGCTGGAAATAAACCATGAGATGCATACTATCAGAGGCCCAACCCACTGAGCCACCCAGGCGCCCCTCTTATTTGCATTTTAACTCCATATTAACCTTAGCAATGCTAGTTAGCCAGGAATCATTTTTTAAAAAAATTTTTTGTAAAAGATTTTATTTATTTATTTGACAGAGATCACAAGTAGGCAGAGGGGCAGGCAGAGAGAGAGGAGGAAGCAGGCTCCCTGCTGAGCAGAGAGCCTGCGGGGCTCAATCCCAGGACCCTGGGGTCATGACCTGAGCCGAAGGCAGAGGCTTTAACCCACTGAGCCACCCAGGCGCCCTGGAAATCATTTTTAAATTTTTTTTTTTTTTTTAATTTATTCGACAGAGAGAGATCACAGTAGACAGAGAGGCAGGCAGAGAGAGAGAGGGAAGCAGGCTCCCTGCCGAGCAGAGAGCCCGATGCGGGACTCGATCCCAGGACCCTGGGATCATGACCTGAGCCGAAGGCAGCGGCTTAACCCACTGAGCCACCCAGGCGCCCCGACCTGGAAATCATTTTTAAAGTGAGTTTTATTTTCTGATTTTATACACATATATATAATCCATGGACCTATTATTTTCCTATTTTATGGTGTAAAATAACATTACACTAATTTGTGTTACAATCAAGCATTTTAAAACTGTCTTCCTTGGGTGCCTGGGTGGCTCAATGGGTTAAAGCCTCTGCCTTCGGCTCAGGTCATGATCCCAGGGTCCTGGGATCGAGCCCCACATCGGGCTCTCTGCTCTGCAGGGAGCCTGCTTCTTCCTCTCTCTGCCTACTTGTGACCTCTGTCTGTCAAATAAATAAATAAAAATCTTAAAAAAAAAAAAACCCTGTCTTCCTTGCTCTTGTAAAATATATCGTTGAGGGATGCCTGGGTGGCTGAGTCGGTTAAGCATCTGCCTTTGGCTCAGGTCATGATCCCAGGTCCTGGGATCCAGCTCCACATTGGACTCCCTGTTCAGCAAGGAGTCTACTTCTCCCTCTGTCCCTCCCCTGCTCGTGCTCCTTATATATCTCTCTTTCAAATAAATAAAATCTTTAATATGTATATATTAATTAAAAATATATACACACATATATATATATATATAATTAAAGGAATAGATAAGGTTCAAAGTGGCCTATATGGCCTGAGGTTTTCTGATAAGAACACTTGTGCTTTGTCTATAGTTTGAGCTGCCATTCCTTGGCTCCATGGTGTTGGTCTGGGAAGATCCTTGAGGTACACAGCTTTGGACCAGGTATAATTTGTATTGGCCTAGCAGTTCTGTTCTGGCTGCTCAGGCTGACATTGAACCTTTCTTCCAAATCAATGTTTCTTTTCTTTCTTTTTTTTTTTTTTTTTTTTTTTTTTCCTCTTCACAGTTCAGTCTTTGTTCTCTTAAATAGCCACTACAGTTATCTTCAAACATCAGAGTAGGCTTACAGTAGGCTCTGAATGATTTGTTCAATCAACATTTACTGAGGGTCTATTAGGCCTGAAGGGCATAACAGTGAATAAAATTCCATTCCTGCTCTCACAGGGTTTATAAATAAATGGGAGGGCAGACAGAAATATATTTGGATCCTGAGACCTAAAAGTGTTGTTATTTCAGTTAAGTGTCTTAGAAGAAATCAGTATTGCAAAAGAAGGAATGGACTAGGTTATTCTCTGAATAATGCAGCAAGGCAGACTTGCTGGTGGCAGCTAGAATGATCAGCCCAAGAGCAAAGAAATAAGGAGGATGGTGGAAGGATACAGTCATAAAAGTGTGCAGTCTGCTGTGCCTTCAGAATGGAGGGGGTGACTGAATTTGGACTTGTAAATGTCGTAACAACATAGATTACCTGAAGCAGAGAGATGACCTTCTAGCAATGCACTTAAAGTTAAGACAAACTTTACAGTCAGACAAAGTTGAGTATCAGCTTCTAAGTATATGGCTTTGGGTAAATAACCTCTCTAAACCTCACTCTTTTCACCTATAGAATGAGAATAAAACAGCTTAGGGATTGGAGTGAGGATAAATATGCATGTAAAGAAAGCACCTAGCACCTAATAAGTCCTCAAAATGTATTAGTTGTTACTATTATTTTTTTTAAGATTTTATTTATTTATTTGACAGACAGAGATCACAAGTAGGCAGAGAGGCAGGCAGAGAGAGAGAGGAGGAAGCAGGCTCTCCGCTGAGCAGAGAGCCCCATCGGCTCGATCCCAGGACCCCGGGATCATGACCTGAGCCGAAGGCAGAGGCTTTAACCCACTGAGCCTCCCAGGCGCCCCAGTTGTTACTATTATTGTTACAGAAATGGACTTTCTTCTCCAGAGACCGTAAGGGCAGGTAGGAATATCAAGGCTTGGACCCCAGGTAGAAGCAAAGGGAACCAGCAAGAAAGGAAAATCGGGTTGCCTCTTTCTAGCCTTTGGTTGGAGATCCCTCCGAATGGAATGGAAGGAAGTGCCAGTGCTAGAACCAGTGGGGCCCAGTGAGAATGCCTGAGAGAGCCCTCCTGAGGATCACCTGTGGTCACACTGCTTCACATCCTGTGAACTGCCCTGTATAAATAATAGGCATACCTATATGTGTGTGTATGTATGTATGTATGTGTACATACATACATACACACACATATAAAATCTGAAAGGGTAAACATCAACCTTGACCTTGACTGGCATCCTCCAGAAAGGTAGGCAGAATTGGGCAAGGGGTGGAAGGCAGGAGATTGAGGACTTGTATTTGTTTCCCTTATACCTCTATATTGTTTGAACTTGCCATAATGAGAATAAGTTCATGTGTTGAGTAAAAAGAATGAAAAAGAAAACCAATCTGATTACAAAAAAAATGAAAGAAGGTAAAGAAAGGTTACCTGCAGGAACTACTTGCGGTCCAAGTCTTGATGCCTGGCTAAAGCCCCAGCCTGCAAAGAGACTACTGAGTTAAAGGTCCTGGAGAAAAGAGGGAATGAACTGTTCAGTGTCCGTGTCGTGTCTGCCAGTCCCACAGGGCGAGACACCTGGAAGGCAGTTCCCACTGGAATGGGAACTGCTCCTCTAATCCGGGCATCCACTCCAGGACTGGAAAAAACTCAACAAGTGCATGGAACATCAGAGACCTTCTGGAAATGGTGAATTTGCTCTGAGGTTTCCTGAGGTCTAGCCGGCTTCCCTGGGCAGCCTTCAGTCACAGAAGCCCAGCCTGGCCTTCTGTGTCCTCTCTGCCCTGCTCTTTCTTCATGGCCTACAGCGGCCCTCTCTCTTCCGGAGTTGTGGCCCTTCCCAAGCTTGCTTCCCAGCCCCGCCCCTCTCTCTGGACGCATCTCTGGGCCCCATCATCACCCGGCGCCGGGCCCTCCCTCCCGCCCCCCCCCCTTTCTCCTCCCTCCTTCCTTCCCTCCCTTCCTCCCTCTCTCCCTCCCTCCCAGCTCCTGCACCAGGAAACGGCCCGGATCCTGGCAGCGGCCTGACCCGTGAGATCCCTAACCTGGCAGGCAGGCGGGGTTGGAGACTTGCTGAGGGTGGGGGTGAAGGAGGAGCTGGGCTGTTGGACTGCACTGGGGGGAGCCGGGAGTAGAGATGGTGTCGGCAGGAAGCCCTTGGCCCTGGGTTTCCCGGGAGGACAGTCATTAAACATGGATTCGGCCACACAGCTGGTAGAATGCTGAGGGCAGGGGCCGGTCCGGGGAGCTGCAACCCCAGCCTTCTCAGTCTAGACCCAGATCCCTGGCCTTCCCCGCCTAGCTCTGCTCTCCCCCTCCCCTTCCCAGGGCTCCACGCTGGCCAGGAGGATGAAAGGCCCCAGCTGGGGGCTCCTTGCCACCAGCGCTGGGTCCTAAGAGCTGCCATCCAGGCTGGGTGAGTGTCTCCTTCCTTCTCTGTCCCGGGCAGCCCTTTGCTTTTCCCACCTTTCCCTTCAGCCCCTGTCTCCTCCCTCATCTTGTGCCTTGGCCAGCATCATCACATCTTCCCTCTGGGGAGGTACTGAGCTCCTTCCTTAAGCCAAAAAGGTGTGTACTGTGGAAAGGGGGTTTGTAGGGGGTGTTACAGAGCTAGCATTCTCCTATTATGGAAAGAATCTAAAGTATTTTAAAAATAAAATTTACTTGTTATGCATTTAATGTTGCATATTAAGAATTTAATGGCCAGCCCCCTCATGCCCTGGCCTCTCACCTTGACTTAGTTCCCGTGTTCTTGCCCCTCCCTGCCCAGTGGTCTCTGAGCGTTTCCTCCCACCTCTCTCCCCCGCTCACTGGGTTGGCCAAGCCTGAAGCACCCCTTCTGGCTCTCCAACCATATATTCACGCCAGTCTTTCATCCTTGACTCTTACAGCCGCCCGGATGGCGACCCCGGCCTCAGCCCCAGACACACGGGCTCTAGTGGCAGACTTTGTAGGCTATAAGCTGAGGCAGAAGGGTTATGTTTGTGGAGCTGGCCCTGGGGAGGGCCCAGCAGCTGACCCACTGCACCAAGCCATGCGGGCAGCTGGAGATGAGTTTGAGACCCGCTTCCGGCGTACCTTCTCTGATTTGGCAGCCCAGCTGCATGTGACCCCAGGCTCGGCCCAGCAGCGCTTCACCCAGGTCTCTGACGAACTCTTCCAAGGGGGCCCCAACTGGGGCCGCCTTGTGGCCTTCTTTGTCTTTGGAGCCGCACTGTGTGCTGAGAGTGTCAACAAAGAGATGGAGCCACTTGTGGGCCAAGTGCAAGAGTGGATGGTGGCCTACCTGGAGACGCGGCTGGCCGACTGGATCCACAGCAGTGGGGGCTGGGTAAGAAGCTTCTCAGTTGCTGCCCTGCACACTCCTCTGCAAAGCTGGTCTCCAGAGGGAAGATGGGGGCTCTGGCTGGAGGCTGGGGGCTGAGTCTCCCTATTTGGGTGGCACCAGATGCCCTCACTATGGGTGTCATGCTGGACTCTGCACTCCAGGGCTGCCAGGCAGTCATCACTGGATGGGCTCATGGTCCATAGCAGAGTACAGAGTACACAATGCCTGCAGGGAAATGGCATTCAGCTGTTGGGGACTTTTTACACCAGAGTATGTGACATGGGCGGGGGGTAGGGGGTTGTCAGGCATGGGCGGTGGTCAGGAAGGCCTTGGCAAAGGATGCCAGTTGGGAGCAAAAATTTCAGCCCGGGAGAGGCTGGCATTCACTTGAGGCAGAGAGGGCCAATGAGCCAGGCGCTCATGGGGGATGATGGGGGATTGCAGCCAGTAGAACTTTGGCTGGAGAGGAGCTGGGTATGGGGTAGTGTTTGCAGTGGATGGAACTGGAACTCTTCCTCTCCTCTTTCCTCCACTCTTTCCTCTCCTGATATCCCTTTCTCCTTCTTTCTCTCCTACTTCCCTTCTCTCCCACAGGCGGAGTTCACAGCTCTATACGGGGACGGGGCCCTGGAGGAGGCGCGGCGTCTGCGGGAGGGGAACTGGGCCTCAGTGAGGACAGTGCTGACAGGGGCCGTGGCACTGGGGGCCCTGGTAACTGTAGGGGCCTTTTTTGCTAGCAAGTGAGAAAGTCTAGGGCCAGGTGGGGCTAGGTGTGGCTTGGGGGATACGAGAGCAGGAACAGAACAAGAGAAATGCCCTTGGAAGAAGTGGGATGAATGGACAGGAATGGAATGGGGAGGGGAGGGGGCAGGGTACTGTGTGAAGGAGCTGTGTGTGCCAGGCAGGTAGTTGGAAGGAGGAGCTGGAGACATTAGGGAATGTATTGGGGAAGTATTTGGGGGCCAGGAGATGAAGTCATTCCAGGGTTGGCAAAGGTGGGAGGGATCATGTCTGGGGTATAGGCACACAAAGCTACACCTAGCGCTTCATATGTAGCCCTGAGGAAGGTCAACTTGCACAAGGGGTTGTTTCTCCTTTCGTTGAGTGGGATTTGGGGAAAACACAGAAGGCACATCCCTTTGAAATGGAAGCTTGAGGTTGTCAGGTGATAGGGAGAAGTGGCTGTGATGGTGGGCTGCTTGGACACGCTTGTGCATGTGCACGCATGCTCGTGTGCATGCTGGGCTGCTTGTCTAACCTGTTGGTGGCCGCATTCAAGGAGAAAACTTCTCTGTTGGAGTGGCAAGAACAAGAGGCCGTTCTCTTCCCCTCCTCCCAACCCTCTCCTCCCAGCCTCTCCTTGTCCTGAGGCCTCAAGGCTGTGGGAGAAACACTGTATCCAGAAGAGGGCTTTGGGCACTTTCCGGCAGAAAGTCATTAGCAGGCCTCTGGAGAGAAGAGAAGTTCTGTAGCTGGCCTGTTGCTTCACCATCCCCATTCCTTGTGCATCACGTACTTGCTGCTGCTTCCTGGGCTCTGAACAGAAAACAGGGCTGCAGAGCCTGCAGTGGCCTGGGGGGCGGAGGGGGGGGCAGCAACAGGGGAGGAGGCCTGGACCTACCTGCCACCCTCTGCTGCCACCAGGGCGCACTGGTGCCCAAAGTGTTCCGTGTCTCGGGACCTTCTGTACCCAAACTTAGACTCTAAATTGGGACTCTGATTTTCCTTAGGAGTGTGTGGAGGTAAATGTTGATCTAGAGTGCAGTCTGGGTCCTGCACTGTGTCTCAGTGAGACTGCTGATGCCTTGAGAGGAACATTCCAGCTCTGAACCCCATGGGTGTGAGGGTGACCTGTACTCCGTGATGGGCCTATGCCATGTAGTGGGCTTTGGTGCTGCTTTATCCAGGGCCAGGTGTACGGGTTCTAGAGTACCTACCACGACCTAGAAGCATTTCTGTTTTCTTTGAAGCCACGCTGTTTGCATGGGTATAACTTGTCTGTACCTCAGAGTCTGACATTAACTTTAGAGCTCATGGTCCTCTAGAACAGATTCAGATGATAGCTTTTTCCTTTGAGAGAGAAATGATTTCACTCCAGATGCATGTCCTGAGCCAGACCTCACTGCTGCACTTCCCAAGGTGCTAGAATTGCTGCTCTCCAATGCTGACTGCAGACACAGTGCTCTAGAAGCCTGCCCTTGATCCCGAGCACTGATCAGCTTAGCTAGACCATGGTTGACTCTTCTTGGAGATTTTCGCTTGGTCCCGGAATGTGGCAACATAGTTGTACTCACAAGAATGTGGGACCAAAATCGGCCTCAGGTGTTTAGCCCAGACTTTTGCTTTTGAGAGAGGGCTGCACTTTTTAATGGTATTTATAGGGGACATGGTAGACTGCATGCACCACTTGGTCTGTTGTGGTATGCTGACACCAGAAACTCAGAGCTGGTCTGTGGCAGGCAGTTGGGGTGGGGGTGGGGTCTCTGGCTTGCTCAGGACAAACTAGACCAGTGGTTTTCAGACTGCTTGGCAGAGCCCTGAAGTTTCCTAGGGGTTGCCTCAGGAGTCCTTGGGGAGGTGAAGACGGGGTGCTAAGCAGGCTGGGCTACATGTCCTCAAACAGAATAGCTCCCCTTGTAGCTGTCTTACATATCGGGGTTCAGGGTAAGATTTTATTTGCATTAAGGGGTTTGCTGCTGAAAAAAAAAAGTTGGAAAACCACTGACTAGACCATCAGCTCCAAATTGGAGTCCACGCTCCCCCAGGTTTTGGGGCAGACTCTTCACCCTCCCCTCTGCCACAGGACGCCTATCCTTGTTAGCCTATCCTTCTTAGCTCTCCTGGGGGCGTTAGCAAATCTGAGCAGCAGGGACCATGGTCAGGTAACCACAATGCCCTGCTCTGAGGCCTTGACACCTGGGTGGAAGGAGAGGTTGTTTTCTGAAAGGGGAAAGGGCTTGGATTCCCAGAAGCATAGCTTGCCTGGGACCAGAGTGGGCAGTTTTGATCTGTCCTGTCCTTTTTAGCTTGAGGGGCAATGGAAACCCCAGAGACTCTTCTGTCAGGGAAAACTAGAGACTCTCTTCTAGAGCCATATAGTTCCTTGGGATTAGCTCTTGGCCAGGAAGGCTGAGTATGGCTCCCAATTTTTAAATCTATTTCATTTTTTTAAAAATAAGGGAAATAAATCTAACTGCCATTTTTCAGAGATTAAATAGGTGGAGAGGGCGTTTCTTGCTTTCTGGAGCCCAAAGGGACAAATAGGGACTTTGCTTAGGCCAAGGAAGGAGCAGAAGTAGGGCAACTAGGTCCTGCAATTATTAATCCCACTCCCCACTTATTCTAGGGTATATACTATTTTACTTTTTTAAATCATAAAATGGCGGGAGAACAGATTTGGTTAGTTTAGAAGAAAAGAAAAAGCTCTATAAATATAAATATATATTCCTGTATTTTTATTTAATAATTTATAAATACCAAGTTCATTTGACTTTTATTTTTGTGTAATATGTAATGGTCGTATTAAAAAAAAAATAAATAAAGCCCAGAAGTTTAATGAGAAGGACTGAGCAGGGTTTGTGACTTCTACACTCTGTAGCCTGGTGTCAGGACATTTCTTGATCTAATCATCTCTTCATGACCTGGTTAAGGGCAAGAACTAGGGTAACAGGGATTTCGGAAAGAAAAGAAAATCAGAGTTGTTCTCCCCTCCCCCATCTCCCAACCCTTTCCAAATGCCCAAAGCCAAGAACTCCATCTGTGCCAACCCAAATCTTTTTTTTTTTTTTTTAAGATTTATTTATTTATTTGACAGAGATCACAAGTAGGCAGAGAGGCAGGCCGAGAGAGAGGGAGGAATCGGGCTTCCCGCTGAGCAGAGAGCCCAATTTGGGGCACGATCCCAGGACCCTGAGATCATGACCTGAGCCGAAGGCAGAGGCTTAACCCACTGAGCCACCCAGGCGCCCCGTGTGCCAGTCCAAATCTTAAGAAGGTGTGTGTCTACAGTACTTTGGGATGGCTACAGACGAAAACAAACCAAAACAAAGAAAAGTTACCCCAAAGCTTTGTGTGATGGTAATCACGTCCCGGTTGTGGTTCAGCCTCTGATGATAATGAGCATTTCTCCCCAGTTCCCTGCTGCCTACTTCTGGCAAAAATGGAGCCCTGCTTCCTTTCCTGGCCCTCTGAGATACTTGGTTTCAGCCATTTTAATGCAAGCAGCTAAAGTGGTTGGAATCTACAGAAATTATTCAGCCCATACCCTGTACTTCTAGTCTAGGACCACATCAAAATCATGTCTGACAGGAATAATGATACTAATTTCAAATTATAAGCAGGAATTTCTTGTCTTTTTATAATCCAGAGCAATTGGATTGCATTTGGGTTTATGTGTTAAATTGTAGTTAGAAGTATACTGCTCAGAGGAGAGTTTCCATCCTCTCTCTATAGAAAATCAACAGGGCAAGCCATATTAAAATCTGAGAGTGGCTTGGTGAACATGGCATTAGGGGAAAGAGAATTAGATGCTTTTAGTAGTTAATATTATCAGGCGATGAGAGCATTTATCTCCACTGTAGTGTGACTGAATTAATGATTGATTTGTATTTGACTAGTTCTTTCCAAAAAGCATTTGCAACATCTTACTACAATACACAAAAGACAAAACAATAGGCAAATATGGGTTTTTATTAAAGTAGATGTAAAGGGTAAATTGAAATATTACAATAAGATGGCAGAAAAGGGAAAATTAATGTACAGAAAAGCATTCTATAAGTAGTATTTCAGAATACTAAAGCTAAGCTATGAATTCAGCCTTGAGCTTTCTTGGCAGCTACGACAAATTGGAAAACACAACAAGATTCATGTTCCTGTTAGGATTTAGAAAAGCCTATCAGTTGCTTAAGATGGGCAAAAACTTCTGTGGCTCTTCTGAGATGAAATAGAGGATATCACCCTTCATAACACCTGACAGTAAATATGATGTTGAGTTTTGCACCAGTATTTCTCATAGTTACACCAAATGGGGATTCAGTAGGTCCTAAGCTTGTTTAATCAGGGTTATCGCAATTTAGCCCAAAGATATCCTATGATGCTTCCATATAGGGCTAAATTTCATACTATCTAAATGGATAGATGGATTGTTTACCCTTCAGACATTTCTTCATGAGTGTCATTCCTCCAGATGGTACTTTTGATAAAAGTGGGGCAACATTTAGTTAGTTTCTAGCAACTAGATGAATTATAGACATTCTGTGTTTCTTCTTAAGAGTGGATCCTTTGAAAACTTTAAAAGCTGCCTTAAGTGGATATAGGTGTGACATAAATAAGACTATTTTAAAAATTAATGAGAAAACATAATGTAATGGAAATCTCTGTAGTTCTTCGCTGATTGAATCATTCATTCATGCAGCAAATATTCAAGCCTCTTCTGTATGCTAAGCACAGTTCTAGGCAGTGAGATAGGGAAGGGCACAGACACAAAGTTCTGCCCTCATGTTCCTTACATTCTAATAAGGGAAGCAAACAAAAATTAAATAAATAAATTCATCTCACAAAATTCACTAACATGACATTTCATGTTATGAGGTGGTAAATGCTATGCAGAAAAAGAATTCATTAGCATGGAATTGGGAAGTTGTAAGTACAGATTTCATTGTTAAATAGAATAGTCAGGGAAGCCCTCATTTCTAAGGTGACTTTTTTGAGTAAGGTCATGGAAAATGAAATTGAAATTTATCGATACAGAAAGATGTTTCTCACTTGTCAAAAAAAAAAGAAAAGAAAATATATACAGTATGATCTAAGTTTGCTAAAATAAGTATGTAAATGTGTGTGTGTGTCCGCGCACACACGGAACTATATATATATATACATATACGTGTATATATATTATGTATGTATTATGTGTATATATATATATTATGTATTGAAAATCTCAGGGAGGGTATATGCCAAAGATCACTAGTGATTATCTCTGGGTGTTGGATTTTACTGGTGATTTTATTTTGTTCTTTTTTTTTTTTATATATAGCTTTTATTTATTTATTTGACAGATCACAAGTAGGCAGAGAGGCAGAGAGAGGGAAGCAGGCTCCCGCCGAGCAGAGAACCCTATGCGGGGCTGGATCCTAGAACCCTGAGATCATGACCTGAGCCGAAGGCAGAGGCTTAACCCACTGAGCCACCCAGGCACACCTATTTTGTTCTTTTTACTGTCAGTATTTTCTGGTCTTTTCTTAAGGAACACAATTTCTGGTACAGTATGATAAAACACGTTTTCCAGATACAAAGTTGTTAAGAAGTTAACCAAGCAGAATGGAACATAAGCAGCCCAATGGGGGTTCTTTCTCATTTAAATGGACACCTCACTTCCCTGCAAGGACAGACCTAGGGAGTTAAGGTAGGCAAGGCTAGACTTTGCATTAGAAAATAATTGGAGTTGGGGCACCTGGGTGGCTCAGTCAGTTGGGCATCCAACTGTTGATCTCAGCTCAGTTCTCCACCTAGGGTTGTGAGTTCAAGCCCCGCGTTGGGCTCAGCCCCCCCAAAAAACAACAAAGAAAATTACTGGAGTCCACTCCACAGGAGAGGTGAGTAAATGATCAAGGCTTCAAGCTTCCATATCAGTGCTGTCCAACAGAAATATAATGTAAGCCATATATGTAGTTTTATATTTTCTAGTAGCCTCTTTAGAAAAGCAAGAGAAATAGGTATGAAACTAATTTTAATAATATTTTACTTAGGCCAGTATATAAAAATTACTATAATTTCTGTCTATAATTAATACTATAGCTATTAATTTATTTTACAGTTGCTTTTTCATACTAAGTCTTTGAAATTTAGTGTATATTTGACACTTCTAGTGCATCTCAAGTCAGAATACTCATGTTCCAAGTGCTCAAACCATGTGTGGTGAGTGGGTACCATATTAAACTATGTAGTTCTAGATTATAGCAGGCAAAAAGAGAAAGAGTTAAAAATAGGGATGAAACTACCAAGGAGCCAAGTATTTATGTAGTTTAGTGAGACGGCTTTTCCTTTTGGGCAGAACTGGAGGTGCCCTCATCCATTTTTTACTGATTTAATTCTCCTTAAGTCCACTAACCATTCACTTCCATTAACACATTTTTCCTCCTCGGGCACAACGTCACTGAGTTTTAGTTTTCCTGAAACTCCATGGTCTCTATTGAGAGGTTGTTACTGAAGGAAAATTATACTCATGATGGGTAAATTTCACATCATTACATACTAATTTCTTACAAAATTCATTCTTAGAAACTTATTTCTTTGATGTTTTCTATTAATCAACAATGGGCATGGTATTAAAATTATTATGGAAGATTATTCAGTTAGCGTTTATTGGGTACATGGTGATGGGCAATGGGAATACAAATATAGTTGAGATGATGTCCTTGCCTTTTGCAGCTTACAGTCTAATAATAATACAAGTCTCCAAATACCTTTTTAAATGTGTCTTTAAAAGTAATCATGCTTACGAGAGTAAGTTTGGAAGTTGGAAGGTTAATTTTAAATAAAAATGATATATTGTGGAAAAATCATAGAACATGGAAAAGTATAAATTAAGTATAATCCTACTCAGAAAGTACCACTGTTAACATTTTGGCATATTTCTTTCCCATCTTCTACCTGTGCTTCTATTTTAGGATCATACTGTATATACAGTTTTGATTTTTTTTTTTAAGATTTTATTTATTCACTTGACAGAGAGAGAGATCACAAGTACGCAGAGAGGCAGGCAAAGAGAGAGGGGGAAACAGGCTCCCTGCTGAGCAGAGAGCCCAATGTGGGGCTCGATCCCAGGACCCTGAGATCACGACCTGAGCCAAAGGCAGAGGCTTAACCCACTGAGCCACTCAGGCGCCCCTGTATATACAATTTTCTATACTACAATTCTGCTTACAGTTCTACTGCACAGTTTTTCCTTGTCATTAAAAATTTTTTGAAGGCAAAATGACTGTATAAAATTATACCTACGTGTATGTAATAATTTTTCTGAATGTGCCCACTTGGACATTCAAATTGCTTACATCTTTTCACTTTGATGAATATCTTTATTCTCAAATGTTTATTCAGTTTTTAGATTATTTCTTTAGAGCAAGTGTAAGAAATACAATCACTGGATTAAGAATCTCAACAGTGGGCACCTGGGTGGCTCAGTTGGTTAAGCAACTGCCTTCGGCTCAGGTCATGATCCTGGAGTCCCGGGATCGAGTCCCACATCAGGCTCCCAGCTCCATGGGGAGTCTGTTTCTCCCACTGACCTCTCTCCTCTCATGCTCTCTCTCATTCTCTCTCTCTCTCAAATAAATAAATAAAGTCTTAAAAAAAAAAAGAATCTCAACAGTTTGGAACCTTTTAGTAAATATTACCAAAGAAAGGATCTAACTGGTTCTTGCTCCCTTTTCTCCCCATGTCCAAGTTATCTTTTTAAAAAATAAGATATCACTTATATCATATTTCATATACAGTCTTACACTCTACTTCTTTGGCCTAACAAAAATTATTTTTGCATGTTATCACATGCTGTATGTATCCCTCTTAATAGGTGCATAATAATCTTTAGATATAATCAGAGTCTGCCTAATCATTTGTTATTGGAATTTAGTCTTTTTTCCAATTTCAACATCATATATAATGTAATCTTTGTGTATCAGAGCAGACCTTTTAAAATTTTGATCCAAGCTTTGAAAGCTCTGAGTTCCCGGCTAACTTTTTTTTCCTCCTCTGCTCACCTTTAATTAGTTCCATGACTTGTGCAGGTTACTTCACTCTTTCTTCATCCCTAAAAAAGGTTATAGTTTTGGAAATATTTGCTTCATAGAGTTGTGAGAATTCAATGAGATAATATAATGAGTCTAGGATTGTGCATGTTGCAAAATCAAGTACTCAACAAAAATAGGAACTGGAGGCATTATAAAAAATCCCATTTCCCTTGATTGACTTGATTAGTGTAAACCAGGTGCCAATAAAACAAAAATCTTGATTAGATTAGGATTAGTAGAAAATCTTTTTTCCCCATTAACCCCACAGTCTTTCAGAGCTTGTTTTCCATGCTCAAGTTAGTTCTCCCAGACCACGGGAGCTGAGATGGCTGCTGAATTAATTTTCAGTGAAATTTTAAGCGACTATGACTCTGCTCTGAATCCCCCTGTTCCTGAGGTAAGGATTTGTGAGAAAACGTGACAGTGAGGGAAAGAGTGGGGTTTACTGAGAAGCTTATGACTTTTTGGTTGGCTGACAGGGATCTCCTCTTGTCAATCTCCCTACACATGTGTACAGCCATACACATCCTGTTGGGGTTGTCTAACTAATTTGGTTGGGTTCATTTGAATCTGGCTGTAAAGCCCTAGCTTGGTCTGGCTACAAATAACCCTCTTGCAAACTTAGCACCGTCGTTCCTTCCTTTTTAAAAAATGTGTAATATCACTACTATAATATGGCAACCCTGCTTTCCAGGACTAGGTCCTACAGGTAATCTCAGAGGGGAAATTCCTCTGTGGTCTGAAGGAGAGTTTGGGGGCTGGGAAAGTGTTGAAGAATGAGAGTGGCACCCAGATCTACAATCAATGCAAACATTATTGATACCTACTATGTGCAAAGCATATTGTCCCACAGTGGAGCTGCAAATATGTAAATAGGATCCAGCCTCTCATCTCCAAACTCACAATGCAGGACAAAATGATTAAGTGCACAGTGGAGGTAGGCCTGCTTGTCATGGAAGGGATAGGAGGCTCGCGGAAGGTTTTGCACCAGAGGTGATGCTGAACTTTGCAGTGGTCTGGTTGAAGAGGGACTGCGTGTACAGAGGCACAGAGCCGGGTGCAGGTAAACCCCCTGGGGTGAGGACTGTAGAAATTACATTTGTGAAGTAACCTGGTCCTGAGGTCTCTAAGGCCACGGTAGAGTTTTACTTTTACCTGGCCAGCAAAGGGGAGCCAGCTCAGTCTGGTAGCAGTGAACAGTGACATGGTAATCTGAGAGACCTGTTAGGGAGCTGTAGCAAACAGTCCAACAAACAAGCTTAAACAACGGCATAAGCGGAGGGCTTGGAAAGTATGCCTGTGAAAGGAAGACAGATCAGACAGGACTGGTAGCTGTGGAGTAAGGATTTCTCCCGGCTTTCTGGTTTGGGAGACCCGATGGATGTTGGTATCAATAACTTCAATGGGAAAAGTAAGGTCCTTACTGGAAAGCTCCATTCAGAACCTCCATTTCCAGCAACATTCCATCTACTGGTCCTTCTGGTCAGCAAACCAGTTTCCAGAAACCGCCTCAATGTTTCTGTCCTCCGCTTTCCAACAGCTCTCTAGCTGGCAACTAGTAGTGCCAAGATGGCGGCGCCCCTGAGGACTAGTCATGTGACCTCGGGTTTCCATTGCTGGAAGCCTGAAGGTCCGTTACGGGGCAAGGTTCACCTGTCATGAAACGGGTGTTAGCCCTTCAAATCTCACGAGCCAATGGGTATTTGAGACGGCCATTGCGGCGAGGCGATCGGAAGATTGGCCCTCTCCCCTCGCCCAGCCAGCGGCCAATCACCGAGCGTCACATACTTCGCGGACCCGCCTTGAGGCGGTGGGGGAAGCAAGAATGTCGTCACAGCGTGGCGGTATTGTTACCTAAGGACTTGAGAGGAGGTGGGACGTATGTTGATTGACAGACCAGTTCCCCTACCGGGATTTGAGAATTTGCCGCAATATCCCGCCTTGGGGGTGGGGTCTTGTTTGACTGCCAAGTAATATTCCCCAATGGAGTCCTAGCTCGTGGTGACGGGCAGGCTGCTAGACTAATGAATCCTCGGCGTGCCCGGCGCAGTTCTCCAATCGCCGGGCGGCGGGCCCCAGTCTGAGCGGCGATGGCGGCGGCGGCGGCGGCGGCAGCAGCAGCGGGGGCTGCGGGCGGTCGGGGCTCCGGGCCGGGGCGGCGGCGCCATCTTGTGCCCGGGGCCGGTGGGGAGGCCGGGGAGGGGGCCCCGGGGGGCGCAGGGGACTACGGGAACGGCCTGGAGTCTGAGGAACTGGAGCCTGAAGAGCTGCTGCTGGAGCCCGAGCCGGAGCCCGAGCCCGAAGAGGAGCCGCCCCGGCCCCGCGCCCCCCCGGGAGCTCCGGGCCCTGGGCCTGGCTCGGGAGCCCCCGGCAGCCAGGAGGAGGAGGAGGAGCCGGGACTGGTCGAGGGTGACCCGGGGGACGGCGCCATTGAGGACCCGGTGAGGGAAGAAGGGCGAGCGAGCAGGCCCGGCCGTGTCACGGGAGGCCCAGAGCTCGGGCAAGCGGGAGGCAGGCGGGGGGTGGGGGTGGGCGGGGAATAACGTGGCTGGGGCAGGGCCGGGAACAGATCCTCGACCGCCAGAAGGGGCCCAGCCGGGTTGATTCGGCCGTTATGGGTGCCTAGTGTTGTTCTAGAGAAGGTAGCTTGCTTTTTTTTTTTTTTTCATCGTGAGCCGCATGTGGGGCGAGGGAAATGGCCGAGCATGGTTAGGGCCGCGCTCGGACGGAGAGCAGGGCAGAGCCCCTGCGTTGGTTCCTCTTAAGCTCTTCTCCATACCCTCTCCACTCGTTGTAGGAGCTGGAAGCGATCAAAGCTCGAGTCAGGGAGATGGAGGAAGAAGCTGAGAAGCTAAAGGAGCTACAGAACGAGGTAGAGAAACAGATGAATATGAGTCCACCTCCAGGCAATGGTGAGTAACTGGCGGTTGCACGCGGAGCCCGGGTCCTCGGAAGGGTTGTGCGAGCACGGGTTGTGTGGAATTGGATGCTCGGGACCTTGGAGCTGTTTGTCTGAGCAATTACTGGGCAAGTGGTGCGGTCATAGTCCATTGTGTGTTTCTCTGACCTTAGCGAGGCAAAAACCTACGTTTTAATGATGGTGATCTTGTGCCTTTCTTTGTCCTTTTAACAAATGTGTTGTTCTTTGTTCTTTAGTCTACCTCTACTCTTTGTGGAGGTTGCCAACTGGCGTTTGACCTTCAAGTCTCATAGTTCTTCCTTTAGTTGGAGACCCTTTAGTTAGGAGTTCTAAGAGAAACTGCTCGACTGCAGGGGGGTGGGGGGGGGGGTCTTTCCCTTTAATAAATCTAGAAATGTTGAGTTTGGGTTCCCTTGATTTTGTTCACTTTTCACATGATTTCAGTCAAAGCTTTTCAATAGGGACTTGATTTGGGGGCAGGAGGGAATTCCTGTACCATTTTCCCTGATTTTTAAGAGTGTGTTAATCTGTTGCTTGATTTGTCAAATGTTCAGTGAGTACCTATTGTGTGCTAAACAGTATTTTTGCTAAGGGGTACAGCAGGGAACAGAACAGACTAAAATCTTTTCTTTACTCTAGTGGTGCTGGTGGTATTGGTGCAAAAATTGGTCAGATAGAAAACCAGCTCCCCCCCCCATTCTTTTTTTTCTTCAAAGCTGGCCCAGTGATCATGTCCATTGAAGAGAAGATGGAGGCCGATGCCCGTTCCATCTATGTTGGCAATGTATGTATTAGGGTCCTCATTGGGGTTGGGGAAACTTGTTTTGGGAGTTGCTTAATAGGAGGCTCCAAAGGAACATCTCAAGGATAGGTGATGAATTTGGGAAGTATTGGGAGGGTTTGGAGGAGGTAAAAGGTAATGGTGATCAGCAGAGGCTCGGGGGTTGGAAAGATAAAAGATTAGTTTCTTAGAGAACCAGATTTGATGTGCCTTGGGGTAGATGGGTGGCTCAGCCTAGAGGCTGGGCAGGGTACCTGTGCAACATGACCACCTCTGCTCCCCCACAGGTGGACTATGGTGCAACAGCAGAAGAGCTGGAAGCACACTTCCATGGCTGTGGTTCAGTCAACCGTGTTACCATACTCTGTGACAAATTTAGTGGCCATCCTAAAGGGTAAGTAGGGAAGTAGATTGAGGTCATTTTAATCACATTTTAGAAATAGATAAATTATGTTTTATATCGAGCAGTAACTTAAAATATGCGGTGTTCGTCTTACAAGTTGGGGCTTTAATGTATATATCGGGTTACACATAAATGCTGTCAGAGACCAGACAGATAAAGATGAAGGTTAGTGTGGGTGGGATCATGAACTAGAAGAGGGAGGGGCAGCTTTTGCTTAGCCCCAGCTGGTTCCGCTATATGGAAATCCAGCCCTGTGTAAACTCTTTTATAATTTTCCAAGAGTAGCTGAAAATTTAGATTGAAGTTTTCCGTTTAAAAGAATTTTGACAAAGAATTAAAAATGTGGCTACGCTGTTACTCAAGCAGAGCATACCTGCAAGTTGGATTTGATGTGTAAGCTGCTATTTGTAACTTCAGATAGATGAAATGACAAATTATTTTTTTCAGGTTTGCATATATAGAGTTCTCAGACAAAGAGTCAGTGAGGACTTCTTTGGCCTTAGATGAGTCCCTATTTAGAGGAAGACAGATCAAGGTAAGCCCCATTGCCCATTGCTGTTCTGGTTCTGTGTAAACTCTCCAGGCCTATTCTAAGGCTTTCTGCTGTACATCACTCACTCTCAGGTGATCCCAAAACGAACCAACAGACCAGGCATCAGCACAACAGACCGGGGTTTCCCACGAGCCCGATACCGTGCCCGGACCACCAACTACAACAGTTCCCGCTCTCGATTCTACAGTGGTTTTAACAGCAGGCCCCGGGGTCGCGTCTACAGGTCAGGATAGATGGGCTGCTCCTCTCCCCCGCCTCCCATGAGCCCTGTATGTTTCCTTCTTTCCTGATCTGAGGAACCTCCCTCACTTACCCTCCCCTTGGTCTCCAGGGACTTGGTCTCCTGCCTGTGCAGGGTGAGGAAGGTAGTTGCAGGCCAGGCCAGGAGGCCAGTCTCATCATCGTTTTCTGGAGCAGGAATTGGTGATAAGGGCTGGATCTCTCCACTCTGTTCTGAGAGATGCTTCTTCCCCCAGCCTTTTTTTTTTCCCTTGAGACTTGGTGGCAGTGAAGGTGTTTATACAGCAGGCCAGGAAGAACAGCCTCAGAGTAGTGAAGGCACTGCTTGGACATTCGCTACTTTTCCCAGAGTTAAGGAGGGGTTGAAGATTGAACCTCCCTTGGAAGAATGCCAGAGGCTAGTTGATCCTCCTCAACAGCCATGTGGGAGGATACTGAGATATTTACTCTTTAACTGAGCCAGTGTTTTGCAAGGTTAACTTTTCACTCTGGGCCTAGTGGTGCCCATGTTGCTTTACTATCATCTCTCTGCCTTTAAATAGACAGAATAGGCATATAGACCTTGGCTTTTCATAAGATTCACTTATCTGCTCCCAGGAATTAGGGAGGATCTGATGGTGAAGGCCTGGGGTTTAAGAGCTGTGAAGAACTGAAACTGGAAAAATAATGAGTCCATTTTCTTGCCCCTTTATCTCAGATACACTTTTTTTTTCTTTCTTTTTTTTTTTTTTTTTGCTTCTGGCAAGGTATCAAATTGCCCCTTCCCATTTGCCAGGTGTGTCACAATTTCTGGGATTGTGGGGTCAGTTTTAGGATACTTGGAAATATTTTGGCCCCCATTCCCTGGACTGTAACTGGGGCAAGGGCCCACGGGGAGGGGCTTGTGCTGAACTCCTAAGTGATCATGTTAACACCTAACTCTCCTTCTTTCTTCCAGGGGCCGGGCTAGAGCGACATCATGGTATTCCCCTTACTAAAAAAAGTGTGTATTAGGAGGAGAGAGAGGAAAAAAAGAGGAAAGAAGGAAAAAAAAAAAGAATTAAAAAAAAAAAAGAAAAACAGAAGATGACCTTGATGGAAAAAAAAATATTTTTTAAAAAAAAGATATACTGTGGAAGGGGGGAGAATCCCATAACTAACTGCTGAGGAGGGACCTGCTTTGGGGAGTAGGGGAAGGCCCAGGGAGTGGGGCAGGGGGCTGCTCATTCACTCTGGGGATTCGCCATGGACACGTCTCAACTGCGCAAGCTGCTCCCCTTGTTTCCCTGTCCCACTTCACCCCCTTGGGGGCTGCTCAAGGGTAGGTGGGCATGGGTGGTAGGAGGGTTTTTTTTACCCAGGGCTCTGGAAGGACACCAAACTGTTCTGCTTGTTACCTTCCCTCCATCTTCTCCCTAACTTTCACAGTCCCCTCCACCTGCTCTTGTCCTGCCAGGTCTGCCACCCACCCCACCCCTCTTTTCCGGCTCCCTGCCCCTCCAGATTGCCTGGTGATCTCTTTTGTTTCCTTTTGTGTTTCTTTTTCTGTTTTGAGTGTCTTTCTTTGCAGGTTTCTGTAGCCGGAAGATCTCCGTTCCGCTCCCAGCGGCTCCAGTGTAAATTCCCCTACCCCTTGGGGAAATGCACTACCTTGTTTTGGGGGGTTTTGGGGCGTTTTTTTGTTTTACAGTTTTTTGTTTTGTTTTGTTTTGTTTTCCTTTGCCTTTTTTTCCCTTTTATTTGGAGGGAATGGGAGGAAGTGGGAACAGGGAGGTGGGAGGTGGATTTTGTTTATTTTTTTAGCTCATTTCCAGGGGGTGGGAGGTTTTTTTTTAATATGTGTCATGAATAAAGTTGTTTTTGAAAATAAAAATTTGTTTGGCCTTTTGGGTGTAAGGATTATTTATCTATTTTCCTATTTTCTCTTAGATCCCAGATGGCTGTTAATTCTCCTTTGTGGAAGTGCTGGTGTTGTGGAGGGGAAGTTCTCACTTACCAGTTAAGGAGTAGGAGTTACAATTACAAGAGGAGCATTGTGTGTTTAGTTGGGACTGATTGGCATTTGAGAGGTGCACTGAATGAGTCTGGAATGTGAAAGAATGGCCAAATGAGAGTGATCTAGTAGCGTATCAGTGTGCGTTCTGATTAAACTTACGTGCAAATGAATTACCCACACCAACAGCACTGGAGTCTTAGCTTGGGGTCTGGGTAGCTTTTCTTGTCTTTACCTCAAGGTAAGCTCAAAAAATGAGGGGAAAAGGCAGCAGTGTGCTAATTGACAATAGCAGGGCTTAAGCTAACTTGTGTAGCCATGTGGTGACCACTTAATCTGCTCAGCTAACATTTTGAATCATACTGTTAATCAGGACTTACAGG
Organism: Martes martes; assembly: GCF_963455335.1. Lineage (NCBI taxonomy): Eukaryota > Metazoa > Chordata > Mammalia > Carnivora > Mustelidae > Martes > Martes martes. The sequence continues at coordinate 72,799,084 of NC_137894.1, forward strand.
TTTTCACTGATTTAGTAACCTTAAGTTTAGTACTTGGTCACATTAGTAACCAGATTTCTCCAGTTTATATTCTTACGTAAGATTGGTCTTAAAATTCTTAGGTGCTACATAGCCCCCCAGGCCCTGCTCGAGTCTTCATTGCAGACAAGATTTCTAAATACCGAAACCTTTATATATTTTGCTACACCACTCACTTCTGTTCACAGGATATTTTGAGATTGCCTCTGATCTAGGTGCTCTATTCAGTAATTCTGGGTTAAAGAAACGAGTATTTTATATAGACATGAAGACTTACACCATTTCTCAAATGGCTTTGTATTCTGAATTCTCAAGTCAGTGTTGACTACTTCAGCATTTGCTCCTGTGTTACACTACCTCCTGTGGCATCGTTTGTTAAGCATTTTGGGGTCTGTCTTTTCTCAAACTAGATTCAACTAGAATAGTGCCTTGTAATCTGGATGTGGAGATTTCTGCTGAGGCTGATTAGTAGGAGTCTGGATAGTTTCAGTATCAACTTGGCTAGAACAACGGGGAGCATATTAGTGCGTGGAAGCTTAGTGCCTTACAGGTGGGAAGGTCTCTTTTGTCCACCAGGGGGCACTACATGGCTATCTTTAAAAAAAAAAAAGTCCTATAAATTGTTGAATCTTGGACAGGGTGAATATCATTTTTTTGACCCTTCTTTGTTTTTCATTTTGTATGTCCAGTCATTCTTCAGCATCCTCCCCATTCTTTCCATTCTGTTTTAACTGCTTCAGCAACTCCATATCTTTAGGTGGGTTCTTGGTTCCGGCTTTGCCAGAAAAGTCCTGTTCTGCCACCAGCTATTACAAATGTACTTAGGTGTGGAACTAAGCCCTTTCCCAATTTGATCCTGATCGTTTCCCTGCCACATCTTGCTCTACATCTGATGCCCTGTGCGTTCCAGTTGAATTTTACTTCATGTATTGATCATGTTGTGCGGATTCCATTTACCCTGTTAGAATCATAAAGTGTAAAGCCAAGCCCCAGAGCCGGAAACCTTCATTCCCTAGTCATGAATGAATTACTTCTCTCAGGGCAAATTGTTCCTATCTCTGTTAGCACTTCATGGCTTTATAATTAAAACAACTACTGTTTCACCACTAGATTGCAGGCTCCTTGAGGGCATGGATTGTGCCTTTGTATAACTTAGGTGCTCAGGTGTTAATTCCCCTTAGGAATTCCCTGTATCCTGGACCTGCTGGTTCTTATCCTCAAGAATCAGAATTCCTTCCTTACCTGGTCTGATTTTCCCTCTATCTTAGTGATTTTAGAGGAAGTGGCATGGAAGGAAAGTTGCTTTCCTTGGGAAGGATTGCTTATTCTTTGGTCACTCTGATGAGCCACCTCTTAAAGGGATTGGAATGAACTTAGTCTCACTGGGATTATGAGGGAGGGAAGTGTTTAAGAGACGGGGGAGCCTGTCTATGTGATTTCTGGAATAAGTCGAAGATCTTTAGAGGGACTATGAGTGATAAAAAATGAACGAAGACAACCCAGAACTTTCTCAGATAGGATTTGTACAACTGGACATCAGCAATGCAGAAAAATATTTGCTGGGTTTTTTAAATCATTTTTTCTCAAAAAAATGCTCTTCTATATGGTTCAAATGAGTAGCCTTTCTTCAATCATGATCTAATTTTAAAACATCTTTCAACTTTGGTAATGCTAATTTCTCATGCTTCTTTCCCTTTATTTGTGCTTGTAATCATTGATTCAACAGATATTTACTATTTACCAAGTGCTAGGCACTGTTTTGGGTGCTAACATTTGTTAAAGAAGAATCATTTAGTAGGAACTTTAATTTTATTTGCTGAAGGAAAGTGTCAGTATACCATAACTCTGACTTGCCCTCCACTGAAATCTGTATGGATTTCGTTGTTAGTTATAATTCACATACCATAAAAATTTACCTTCTAAGTGTACAGTTCGGTAGTATTCAGCATAACATATATACTTACATGGTAGTGATTAACATACATATATATATATGCATATATATATCTCCATATATCACCATTACCTAATTTTAGAGCATTTTCATAACCCCCAAAAGAACCCTATACCCATTAGCAAGCACTCCTAATTTTTTCTCCCCCTAGCAACTCTTAATTTCTGTTTCTCTGACTTTGCCTGTTCTGGATATTTCATATAAATAGGGTCATACGATATGTGTCCTTTTGTGTCTGGTTTCCTTAGCATCATGTTTTCAAGATTACATGTTGTAGCATGTATCAGTACTTCATTCCTTTTTGTAGCTGGGTAATAGCTCCTTGTTTCAATTGACCACTTTTTGTTCTCCATGAGTTGATGGACATTTGTATTTTTCCTTTTTTTATTGTTAGGGACAGTGCTGCTACAATTCACAATTTTCTGTGAACATACCTTTTCATTTTTCTTAGGTGTATACCTAGGAGTGGAATTGCTAGGTTTCAGGTAATAAGCCACATTTAACCTTTTGACGAACTGCTGGGCTGTTTTCGAAAGCAGCTGCATCATTTGACGTTTCTACCAGCAGTGTATGAGGGTTCCAGTTTCTCCACATCCTCATCAAACTCATTACTGTCCATCTTTTTGATTACAGCTATCCTAGTGGATATCGTATCTTATGTTTTTTATTTGCATTTCCCTAATGACTAATGATGTTGAGCATCTTTTCACGTGCTTACTAGCCATTTGTATATCTTCTTTGAAGAAATGTCTGGATTCTTTGCCCACTTTTTAATTGGCTTATTTGTCTTTTTATTGATGAACTGTAAGAGTTCTTTATGCTGAATACTAGACCCTTCTATATATGAATTTGTAAATATTTTCTCCCATTTTGTAGGTTGATTTTTCACTTTCTCGATAGTATCCTTTGAAGCATGAAAGTTGTGAAGATTTATGCCTATGTTTTCTCCTAAAAGGTTTTTTTTTGTTTTGTTTTTAATATTTATTTATTTGTGAGAGAGCACAAGAAGGGGGAGCAACAGAAGGAGAGGGAGTAGTCACCGCTGAGCAGGTAGCCTGATATGTGGCTCGATCTCAGGACCCTGAGATCATGACCTTAGCTGAAGGCAGACACTTAGCCAACTGAGCCACCCAGGCACCCCATATTTTTTTTCCCATTTTCTTGCCTCATTTTCCTGACTAGAATCTCCAGTACAGTGTTGAACAGAAATGGTGAGAGCATTTTGTCTTATTTCTAATCTTTGGGGGAAAGCTCTCAGTTGGTTATGATAAATAGGATTAGCTGTGGGTTTTTCAGTCTCCCTTTATTCCATGGATGTTTATTTTATTTATTTATTTATATAAAGATTTTATTTATTTATTTGACAGAGATCACAAGTAGGCAGAGAGGCAGGCAGAGAGAGAGGGAAGCAGACTCCCTGTGGAGCAGAGAGCCCGATGTGGGGCTCGATTCCGGGACCCTGGGATCATGACCTGAGCTGAAGGCAGAGGCTTTAACCCACTGAGCCACCCAGGTGCCCTCCATGGATGTTTAAACACTGGTTCTCTGTGCACACCAGTCATGTTCTGTTATACCTCTGGGCTTTGCACTGTTCTAGTCCAAATATCTGAGAAGCTTTCCTTGACTGTCTCCAGAAGAGTAGATCCTTCCTTCTGCAGGACTGCTGCACCACTTTTTACATTTCTCTGCATTTTCCATACAGCATTGTAAGTATTAGTCTCACAGTGTTCGGAACTCTTACAGGCAAGGCACCATGCCCCTTCCCCCAGAGCTAAGGCAGCATGAGACAGTAGTGGATCGTCAGCAGAAAGTACTTCCATGGTGGCCAGGCAAGGTTGACCGAATGAGAGGAATCAGAGTGGCCTTCATGTAATTTTCATGTAACTTAAGGTTAGTAATGTGCCCTGCACATTCTTTTAATTTCCCCCTCAATAATCCCTTATGGCTCATAGTTGTGAATCCAACTAAATCTTTCTAAAATCTGTTTCATGTTCACAAAAGCAGTCATTTCCTTATTTGCCTGACAAGCTATCTCCAGTTCCTGGGGTATCTTCTAAACAGATTATAGGATAAATAATACTTTCGTGGTGTTTAGAACTATTTTCTATCTGGTATGCAATAAGAAGATGGCAGGCTCTCACTTCTCTGGATCTGGCTACTCTCATTACTTAACAGTCACATAACTTAACAGTCACATACTTAACAGTCACATTGAATAAATTACCTTTCCAAACCTCAGTCTCCTCATTTGTAAAAACCTAAAACATGAGTACTGTTTCTCATGGGGTTATTGATGAGGGTCCAGTGAGATTATGTGGTTGGTGAATTTTAGAACAAGATGCCAGTTGTTTTAGCTATACACACTGACCCTTTTGACCTAGACTATGAGTTGCTTAGGGATAAGGGACTGTATCTTGCCCTGTGCTTCACTGATGTTTCTCGAATGCTTTCATTTTCTTTGCCTTCACCTCTTTGTTGAAATCAGAAAATCTTGTTTTGTTTCACCTACCCTCCTACAGGAGCTGCTCCAACTTTCTGAGAGTTTTTACTTTTTTTCCCTAAAGCATCTTCCAGGGGGTTGCAAAGAATGGGTTTACTGGAGTGCCCCTTTGATACCATTCCTCACAGTATGTATTGGATGGTGTCATTAGCATGTAAATGATTCCTTGGCTTTACAGGGGCTCTTCCAAAAAGTACAAGAGCTTTCTTATCTACCATCATGTTGGTTTTCGCCAAATCTCTGGAGACAGTAGTGAGTATGATCTCTTGTTTTATCATTGTTTATCCCAAGCTAAACAGTGAACATTGGACTCAGTTACACTGTTCACAGACATTGTTGTACAGAATGTGTGATATAGAGTACATAACTGATGGAATTGGTAGAGTTGAAAGCGCAGCTGAAGGCCTGAGTTTGAGTCCTGGCTTGGCCATTTAATGGCAGACCCTTCTCATTTCCATGTCCTCAGTAGTTAAATAGGATAAAAATAACAATATCCACTTCAGAGGGCTGTGAAGATTAAATGAGAAAGGTTCACATGAGTTCTCCAGTGCCATGGTTAGTATCAAGAGTCCAGCAGTATGGCTTAGTACAGAGAGCTTTGGGCCTCAGGCGTGGATCAGCAGAGGGGAAGGAGAGAGGATACTGGTGCTACAGGAACCTGTGGAGAATGGACCTCTCTTTGGAAGAGGCTGGCCTCAAGACTCTAGTTTCCCTAAGACTCCTTCTCTCTAGGACCACCTCACCCTTTCCTAGCTTCAGGCCTTTGCTCTCCCTTATAGCCTTTGGGTTGAAAGCATTGTACTTTTCTCCCAGGCCCTTGTCTGAAGACTTCCTGCCTCCTGAGGATCTTACCACTTAGGGGGATAATTTAAGAGGCATTTGTAATACATGATCTTATTTAATCTCATAGCAGCCCTTGAAGGAAGCTGGAGGTTAAGAGATTCGCCCAAAGTGGTAAAGCCTGGCCAGGGCTAGTCTGAAAGGCAAGCCTTGGCTCTGAGATAGAATTAATTTCCTACGGCCAACTCCTATGGTGCCCTGAAGACTCACTCCTCACTTCCAAGGGCAGTGCCTAAAGATTACAAGGAGTTGAGAACATGGCCACAGTGCGTATCAATGAAGAGCAACAGCTCCATGATCTAATTATGTCCCAGCTCTGTAACTCAATAGCTTTGTAAACTTGACCAAGTTACTGAGTCTCTCTGAGCATCAGTTTTCCTATCTGTAAAAGAAGAATACTGTAGTGGGCATCCATTGTTTTTACCTGTGCAACATCCAGTCCTACTTCTGCTAACAGTACCCAGTTGTGGCTTTCTTCTTCCCAGTTGTCAGTAATATGGGTGGGATGCAGGCAAGTTACTCAAGCTAGCCAGTCATTTGCTCTCTAGAAATGAATCTTCAGTGGGATGAACCAAAGATGGAATCCCACGGGAGGTCATTCATCAAGGTGAGGCCCTGGTTCCTACTGCCTGGACCAGGGGCCCTCTCCTGTTCCTGAACTTTTCTTTTTTTCTAAAATATGGAATACTTCATGAATTTGCATGTCATCCTTGTACAGGGGCCATGCTAATCTTTTTGATATTGTTCCAATTTTAGTATATGTGCTGCCGAAGTGAGCATGTTTCCTAACCTTTCATGAGTAGTTCTGCTTCTCCTGTGAGCTCCCCACCACAACCCTCTAATAAATTCCCCTCTTTGTTTAAGTTCAGTATGGTCAGTATTTATTGGTTGCAACAACAAAAAAACTTTTAGTTGACCCAAACACCTACTTTGTGGTGTTGGAAGGACTAAATGGTTACGTGAAATTCGTAAAGTGCCTAGCCCAGTCTTAGCAGCTTAGCAAGCCATCCATAAAGGGTTGTGGCTGTGTGTAAATTAACAGAGGGGCAAGGCACCAGGAGGTGGGGAGGGAGATTGTTACTGATTTTGGTTCCATTCAAAGAAACCTTCCCCCAAGAGACAGGACAACAGAAGGGAGGGAAGTCCAGGCTATGGTATGCTCATTTATTCAAAATGTCTTTATTGAAACAGAATGATAGAGCAAGAAAGAATGAGGTCTGGGAGGATGTCTTAGGGCACAGGATGGAGCCCAGACCTAGCGGTTACACTGTGGAGCTCGCTCCCTGTCCCCTGACTCTTGCCAAGGAAGTGAACACAAAGCAGCAGGGAGGAGCTGGGGGTGGGGACAGCCCTCTGAGCCCTCCTTGATGACTGGCGTGAGGTGCCTCTGAGCCTTCTGGGCAGCCCTGCCTTCCTCACTAGGTCCTCCCAATCTGCTTGCCAGGGCCTTATGCCACCTTTCGGTATGAGCCAGCCTCCTGCCAGGGTGCTCAGAGGCCACTCAGAGGGCAGGGTTGGGGGTGGCAAGCAGTGGGACATGGTCACAGCGGTTAGGGGGTGGCTGCCGCAGCAGGGAAGGCCGGCGGCACAGCTCCCCATCCCGGAGCACCTCGGGCAGGAGCTTGCGCTTGGTCTCCGGCAGAAGCATGATGCTGAGGATGCAGAGGAGGGCACAGGCTGCCAGCACCACGTGCTGCAGGAAGGCTCCATGGCCCATGTGGAGGCGCTGAGCTGGGCCACTCAGCCCTCCCAGAGCCCCCAGTGCCATGATCAGGCCCAGGCCTCGGCCCCTGGGAGAGACAGAGGAGGCACTCAACCTCTAGCTATGGGCCTCACCCCAACTCTTCTTCAGCAGTCTTCCCTCCCTCCCCTGGGCCCTTCCTCCACCAAAGTAGCATGGCTCTCACCGGACAGTGGTAGGGATGACTTCGGCAGCGAGGAGAGTGCTGAGGATGGCAGCAGCTTGGGAGGAGAAGAGGCCAAGGACAGAGAAGGTGGTGATGGCAGCCTCGTTTAGATCTGGAGGACCAAGAGGGATGCTGTGAATGGGGGTGAGGAGATCATGCTCGGCCTAGGCCCTGACATCGTCCCCTTGGCTCTCTGATCCCATGGCTCTAGCCGGGTGGGCTCTGGGTATCCACTAATTGATTGGGAGGATAGACAGGGTTGTGTGGCCATGGGGAGGACTATGGAAGGTTCTTGGAGGGCATGTGCCAGAAGCAGTGGCTGAGCCTGTCTGAGCCACCTCTCCTGGGGTTCCTTTGCTCAGCCCACACTGTGGGGAAGGGAGGATGCTCACAATCCCACAGGCCCAGCAGGACCAGGGACGCAATGCCAGTGAGGGTCATCGAGAGTAGCAGGATGCCCCGGCGGCCGAATCGGTCCACGGTGACCCCCAGGAAGACGCAGGCCAGGGCTGCTGTGCCACTGGCTAGCAGGGAGCACAGGTAGAAGTCAGATGGGCTCCCTCCTCCTCCCACAGGCTGGTAGCAGTGGCGAATGGCGTGGGCAATAAAGCTGTGAGAAGGGGGTAAAGAAAAGAGAGTGTCTGAATCCCCATCCACAGTCTTCCACTGCCCCTGCTGCCCTCTGCAGGCCTTCCCCATCCAGCCAGCCCCCATTCCAGCTACTGGCCTGGCCCTTGGCTCAGACACCCAGGCTCACTTGGTGAAGCCCAGGATAAGCAGATTTTTCCAGATGTTGCGGTAGTTGAGGAGGGAAGCGAAGGAAAAGGAGGATGTTGCAGGGAGAGGGCAGGTGTTCTCCAGGTCTTTGGGAAAGAGAGAGGAGCTGTCTGTTAGAAGGAACACCTGAGAATCCAGCGTCCTCCCACAAGGGTGGTGGGGACCCTGGGAGGTGGCACAGCTATAACCATGGAGAGGGCACTATCATGTGCGCAGGACCAGGTGTCACCTGTAGGGACCCATTTCTTACCCTGCAGGGCCTCCTGGGCCTCTTCTCCCAGCATCTGTCCATGGGGCCGGTTCCGCTCAGCCAGGATCCTCAGCACGGATTGGGCCTCCTCAATCTGTCGCTTCACTATTAGCCACCTTGCAGACTCCAGAAACAGACCAGGCCAGCTAGGGATGGGGTGGGGGTGCACTCTGAGGTCTCCCATCTCCTGATCCAGGGATGGGAAACTCCCACCTCTGAGGGGCCAGGGCTGGGGCGTGTCTGGACAAGGGGTAGTGGAGAAAGGGAAGGGTTTCCGGGCTAGAGCCAGGCTGGAGGTAGAGGTGGGAATGGCCAGACAACAGGTGGAGGATGATACTAACCCATAAAACAGGAAGAGGATGCAAGGAGCGGTGATCATTCGTTGCAGAAATCGCCAGTCCTTAGAGACAAGGGCCAGGCCCAGGAACAGGAAGTGCCCCCCCACCCCCACCAACTCCCCTGCCAGGGCCACCCGAAGCCTCTGGGTTGGGTCGCACAGCTCCAGGCCTAGAGATACAGCAGGGAGGGAGGAGATGCCAGGGAGGAAGGAGGAATGGGAGAGAGGAGGAGAGAGGGAGGGAGAACAGAGAGTGAGGTCAGACCCCAAGTTGAGGCTGCAGCCATCACCTCCCACAGACTAACCTCTGAGTGGCAAAGAGTGGAGAGACTGTTTAGTCCTCTCTCCTCTCCTGCTCAAACCTGGGAGGGCTTAAGGGTCAGAGTCCCTGGTGAGTGTTCAGCATTCCTAGTCTACAGGCCCTTTCACATCAGACCTCTTATTTGACCTTCATATCAACCCTTGTTCAAAGGCATGCAGCTAGTCAGGATTTCATCTTTAAATAAGGCACCATTCTCTGACAGCAATAAGTCAAGGGCAAGGTAAGCCTTAAAGATTGGGGGATGGCTAAGGGAGAGGGGTATGGAGAGAAGCAAAGTCCCTGGCTCCTTCAAAGGCTAGGGCAGAAAGACAGCTGAGATCCTGGACAGCTGAAGTTTGGGGCTGAGAAGGGACTGAGGGGACCCTAGGGGGCAGTGGAAACAGCCTGGGGATGCAGACAGTCAGGCATGAGCCTCAAGGGAAGGACATCTGGGAAGCTGCCACTCACGCATCAGGTAGACACCAAGGTCAACTCCGGCAAGCAGAAAGCCCAGGAGGAATCGGAGGGCCATGACACCTGTGGAGGAGCCTGCAGCAGCCCCTCCCACTCCACAGGGGCCCACCAGCCCTAAGGTCAGCAGCACAATCCCTCGACGACCGAACCTGGAAAGTGGGGAGGACTTCTGGTCACCCAGACTCCCTGGAAGAGGAGATGCCAGGTGGGGCCCAGCTGCCACTTCAAAGCCTAGAGATACGAGGATGAGGCCCAGGGTAAAAAGTTGGACTGTGGCTAGAGAACTTGGGAAGGAATGGGGACCATGGGTAAGTGATGTCTAGCTACTAGGCACTGGGGTGTAGCTATGGATTTGCAGGCGACTAACTCTTGTGGATGGGGCTGTTGGTCAGAGATGAGAGCATGGAAGTGAGACCGACCATCAAAGGAGATTAGATATTGCTTAGGGGACATGGAACAATTGATCCTTGGGGATAGAGCTATCTGCCAATGGGGACAGAGCTTGTCTTGCTCAGACTGGTAAAGGATATGTGGGCTTGGAACTATAGATCTGTCAAGGTGAGGTCATTGGCAACTTATGCATGGGGATAGTATTAGTGAAGATGTAGCTATTAATCTTAGGGAACTGAATAGTTGATTTTGGGGGATGAGGTCATTGTTCTGTCATGGGTTGGTTCATGGGTCAATTAATCCATAAAGATGGTCATTGAGGGGGGTCACTTGCCAGAAGATCCACTGATCCATGGGAATATAACTATTTATTAACCCATGGGGTAAAACTATTGATCAATGGGGATGATCATTTATCTTTGAAGACTGGACAAATGGGCTTTGGGGATGGTGCCATTGATTCATGAGATGGGGACATTAGTCTTTGGGTGGATGGGGCTGTTGTCAGTGGGGAATGAATCTATGGGGGTATGATTCATGGGGATAATCAGTAATCGGGGGTCACAGACTAGGGAAGCTGAGGCTATTGGTTAGTAACGATGGTCACTGACTATGAGTCAGTGAGGACAAGGCTATTGATCCTTGGAGGCTGGGATATTGATCTTTGGGGATAAGACCACGGATCTGTGGGGATGAAGATAGGGGTCACTGATCATGGGGAAGGGTAACTGATCCCTGAGAGTGAAGCTACTGACTCAGTACAATGGGACCATTTTCCCATGGAGATGAACTTATTATTTAATGATGTTAAGACTACTGAATTTAGGTGACTGAATTATTGGTCTTTGGAGGGGGATGAGGGTATTATTCCATAGGAATGATGCTACTGGTCTGTGGGAATGAGACCACAAATGCATGAGAATGGGTTGTTGACCTGTGGGTTTAGCAACCTTTGCCCAACGGGTGTGTGGATATTTGGCAGTGAAGATAAGTATTGAATTTAGGGATTATTGAATGTTGGATTGCCTTTGATCCATTGGAGTTGAGCTATGAATCCATCTGGATAGGATGTAGATGGGTGAGATAAGTCTAACAATCTATGAGGATGGTCAGTGGAGATGGAGCACCTGGTCAGAGGATAGCATCAAGAATCAGAAGAATTAGGAGTTTTGATTTCTGGGAAGAGCTATTGGTCGGTGGGGATAAGCTGTGGATCTTTGAGATGAGGCCATTGATTGATGTGAACTGGGCTTTTGATCTGAGAGGATCTAAGAGCACTGAAGACCCATGAGGATGGGACTGTTAATCTCAGGGCGGGTGGGGGGCTGCTACTGTGGTTATTGATCTTTGGGGGTTGGACTACTGACCCATAAGGGTGGAGTCCTTTGTTTGTAGAGTTGAACAATACAGGTCAGTGGGAATGTGGCTGTTGATATTTGGGAATTAACATAATGATCTGTAGGAATAAGGCCATTGAGATGAAGCCCACCATGTAGATTGGGCTATTACTGGAGATGAGTCTATTAATCTAAGAAGATAGGGAGGTGGTTAGTGGTGACAGGGACAATAGAGAAAGAGCAAGGACTTTTGATCTGTGGAGGCAGGGTTTTTAGTCAGTGGTGACAGGGCTATTGTCTTTGGAGATGAGCCATTGATCCATGGATATGGGGATGGAGAATGGGTGGTATATTATTCCCTTGTGCAGAAGAGGTATGGAAGGAATATTTCTTGATGGGGAGTGAAGTTGAGATACAGCTGGGGCTGCATATCATTGAACAGAAGAAGTCCAGAAGACTGCAGAGTTCAGTGAATCTTCTTCGGTCTCACGCAAAAGCCACCTGTCTGGGCTAGCCACCCTAGCATCCCTTCCTCTGTACTTGCCCTGTCCCCACGGCAGCCCTCACCTGTCCGCCGGGTAGCCCAGGAACAGGTAGCCAGAGGCAAAGCCCAAGATGAAGAGGATCTGCTCCAGGATCACCTGCCAGCCCAGGTCACACACTAGATCCCACTGGGAATGTGAGAGGGATATAGCCCAGCGTGAGGCCCCGTGCTCCTCGCTCTGGGCCCGCCCCCAGACCCACGGCCCAGGAGGCAGCCTCACCTGGCCGATGGCGTTGGTGGTGAGCACCGGCAACCCATTATAGTCCCAGTCCTTGAGACAATGGTTGAAGTCCGGCGGGGCAAAGCCGCTGCACGAGGGGTCCGTACTGGTGGCGACGCGGCTAGCGGCGCTGGCTGCTAGGGCTGCGCTGGCGACGCTGACGCCGCTAGCGTTGGGGGGCTGCTCCCAGCCAGACGCGTTGGGGGCAAAGCCCCCGTAGTGGCAATGCAGTGGGGGTGCCAGGGTGAAGATGGGGTCCGAGGCCATGCCCAGCGCCACGAAGAGCACGGGCAGGCAGCAGAGGCCAAGCTGCAGCTGCTGGCCGCCACCCAGCGCCCCAACCTGGGCGAGCAGCGCTTCAAAGCTGAGGGGGCCGGGGGGCACGGCCAGCGACAGGCTGCTGCCCATTCCGTCGCCGCCCGCGTCGCCCTCCCCCTCCCGCTCGCGCTCGCGCTCCCGCTCACCCTGCAGCTGCTCCGTGGGCACCGCATCTCCGAGGGTCCCGATCTGCTGGGGGGTGGGGGCAGAAGGGTAAAGCGGAGAAGCAGAGAAAGCCGCAGCGCAAGGAAAGAGGGCGGGTGCGAGGAAGGCGGTTGGGAGCGGGGGGGGGGGGGGAGCGGTGCGCGGGAGGAAGAGGAGAAAGATGCCAGGCGCTGGGGGAGGGGGGTGGATGATGGCGTAACCCCCAGGGCACGGGCACTTACTCCGTTGGGGCTGGGGGTGATCTCTACTGTGCTGTCGATTTTGCTGCCGCCCCCGCCATTGGGCTCTGGGGTCCCGGTGGCCACCCGGGGAGCCAGCTTGCCGACCGCAGGGGCCCTGCCGGCCCACACCAAAAGGATGCGCTGTCCTTTGGCCCAGTGGGGAGCCCGATGCCTGGACACAGTGGCCAGAGAGACCCCGCTCTGCAGCTCTGCAGCCGCGGGCGCCTCCTTCGTCTCTGCGATCTCTGCGCTGCTTTCCCCTCCCCTTCCTCCAGACTCTCCTCCCCTTCCCACGTCAGCAGAACCTTCGGTCCAGACTCTTCGTCAGAGGGAAGAAGGGGGGGCCAGGGCCCAGGGGCTCTGTCTCTGTTCCCTGGGTCTGCAGGCCATTGCAGTAGAAAGAGAAGAAAGCTGAAGGATAGTCGCTACCCAGGCAGTTGCCAGAGTCCTTCTTTGCTTCCAGTTCTTCCTCATCATTCATTCATCCAACCATCTTTCCATCCATCCACTCATTCGTAAAATTTATTGAGCGTCTATTATGTGCCTGGCCTTGTGCTAGGCTTTGGGGGATGACGAAATGGACAAGACCACCTTGGAGTAGCTTACTTGGGAGACAGCATGTTTACTGGCAACTACAGTTCAGGGGATGCACATGGAGGACTGGGTTGGACCCTGTAAGGAGCCCCAGCTGCAGTCGTCCACAAGACCACCCTCTCTTGTCATTTAACATCATTTGGCACTGTTAACCACCCCCTCCTCTAAACACTTTTTTAGTGGCTAAGTCTCACACATTTCTCGTTTTCTTTCTCTTGCTCCTCTTCCCCATGGCAGATTCCTCCTCCTCTTCACCATCATTGTGTCTGTGAGCCTGAAGCTTGGTCCTGGATCCTCCTCTCATTTCACCATTCCCACCGTGAAATCTCACCCATGTCCATGGCCTCATTCACCCCCGATATAAACAACACAAACCTGATCTCCAGATCTACATCTCCCGCTCCCATCTCTCTTCTGATCCCCAGACCTATGAAGCCACCTCTTATTCATCCTCTTAACCTTGGGTGACTCACAGGGACCTCAAACTCAATACATCCAAGACCAAACCCATGCTCTTCCCCCTGTAATGTGGTTGTCCTCTACTGCTTCTTTCCCCCAGTGAATGGTACCCTCGTCACTCAACCATGGCCAGGTGCTCAGGCAACAGCCCTCACAATGCCTCCTCCTTATCCCCATGCCAAATCCTTTACAAAATGCTGTCTTTTTACTTCCTATGTAGTTTTCACTCTGCTTCTCTACATCTCTACCACCGTTAATCAAGCTACCTTTTGCCCAGACTGCTTGGCCTCCCAACGTGTTCTGCATTCACATTGTTTCTGCCCCCTTTCCCCTAACCTTATTTCTAGTGCAGGTGGAGTGATTTTTTTTTTAAATGCAGATCTGTTTGTGCCCCTTTCCTGCTTAATAGCCTTCAATGGCTCCTCCTCACCAACAAGGTAAATTCCAGAAGCCTCATACATGCTCCTGCAGGCTTGATCCCATGCTCCCTGGTGCTTCACCTCGCTTCTCTCCCCAGACTGCACTCATCATACTAGCCTTCTTTCAATTTCCCCAATGCCACAGGGCCCTTGCACTAGTTGGTCTTTATGCTTGAGGTCTTTTCCTCCCCTAGTCAAGTTCTCATCCTTCTGTTATCAGCTCAAGCATTATCTGCCTCAGAGAAGCCTTGCCTAACCCCTGGACTTGCTACTCAAAGTGTGATTCAAGCCCTTGAATCCTAATCTCCCTCTTAACCAGATCCCCAGGTATATGTATATTCAAATCAGAGACATACTTCTCTAATAAGAGATTTAATACCTAATAGATACTGTATTCTCTAGTCTAAGGGTAAGGGCTAGAAAGGAGTGTGCGGATAGTCTCAGACAGGAAATCCATTGCCTCTTCTCTCCACTTAACCACACACTTCCAATTTGTCCCCTCTGTTCAGAAATTTTCCAAATATGGGAGCTCTTCTAATCCATTAAGCAGCTTCCCACTGCTCTTCTACCCTAACTCATTTCAGTATCTCTTTAGGGTTTACTTTGGTGTGTTCACAGCCAACATTCCTTGGAGATTCGATTGTCCTGTGTCTGTCCTGGAATTATATATAACCCCTTACCTTTATGTGGCACTGGGCCCTTCACATGCATTATCTTGTTACAGCCTCACAACCCTGTGAGACCATTATGATCATTCTCCTACTAAAGGCAACGCCAGGATTCAGAAGGACTGAGAGGAGTTACCTGCACACACGCAGGTGCATGGCAGACCTGGGACTTGCACTGAAATCTATGACTCTCTTTCTGGTTTGTTCTCTCAACATTCTTTCTGGGAGATGATGGAGAATAGCCGTTATGTCTTCAGCACACAAGGGTGAATTTGGGTGACCCTAGGATCTGGGAGTTTTCTTTTGAGAGTGAAATGAGAAAGAAGGAGCCAAAAATGGAGAAGGCAAGGCATTGGGGAAGGCAAAAGACTCTGCCTGAAGTTTGGGGTGCCTCTAATCCAGTCACAGTGCCAAGGTGTCATCTGGGGAAGTACAATGGAAGCCATGGATCTGTGGCTTGGACTTTTTCCCTGTGTTAAGTAGCTGCAGTAATCTCCCATCTAAGCCATGGCTTGTCATTGTCACCAATGCTTTAGGACTATGGACTAACAGCACATAGCATTCACTTGGCCCCTTGGCTCCTCTAAAAGAAGGTGTGTCTAGAAGGACAGTCAGCAGGAGGCCTAGGAAGGGGGGCTGAAGGAGCCAAACCTTCTTGCCTTAACCTAAGGGAGAGGGCACCCAGGCCAGCCACCAGCACTGTCCAGTTGGCCAGAGCTGTCCTGTGGCACCAAGCTGAGGACAGGCCTTCACTGGGGTGATCTCTTCAGCTTGGCACCTTTCAGGGCTCTTGTGAGGCCAACCTCTCTGCACCTCTCTATTGACATCGTGTGACAATGAAGTCGTGGAGGAAAGGCCCCCAGTCAGTTATCAGTGTCTGCCTTCCAGGAATGCTAGTATCAGACTCTTCTTGGTGCTCTCATCCCTTGGGCCTCAGCTATTACCTCCCCAACGTCCTGTCCAAAGTCTCCTTCAACGGTCTCTCCCTCATCCATTTAGTCCCTCACATCACCCTGTTTATTTCCATTACCAGCAACTGTCAAATCTGTGGCAGGTTTTTTTTTTTTTTTAATTTATTTTAACTGACTCAGTTTTATTCATCCCATTCCACAATGTACCTTCAGAACTGTACTTGGCACATCATGGGAGCTGAAACCAACTGAATGAATAGTTATTGAAAGTAACAGCAAAATCTCCCCCCCAAACCTAAGGACATCCTGCCCACAGTGTGTGTCCCATCAGTTTAGGCAAGGGGCACCAGGCCTGGCCCCTCCCCCAAGCACCCAAGAAGCAGAGTCAGAAAACCAGATAGCAGGGCTCACTCAGGCCCAGCTCCTTCCAGCCTCCCATGGGGAGGAGCCCTCGGGCCTCTCCCAGACCTCCACATTCTGGGTGATCAATGTCCTGCCCTCACTCTCGGCCAGCAGTGAGGTGCTGATGTTCTAGAGTCAAGAGGTGCTGATGTTCTAGAGTCAAGAACCACGACAAGAAAGGGGCTCCGGGTGGCCCCAGGTTTCAGCCACCTGATTCTCTGCGGGGCCGTGTTTCCAGAGGTGCAGTGACCAAGAATCTCCCCATCCCAGGCTGAGACAGGAGAGTCCAGTTCCTCCCTGCCCCTGACAAAACAGGGAATACTATTAAATATAAATAATTTATACAAAATGGCTCGTACAAAAAGCTGTGGGAGGGGGAGGGACATCTCTGTGAGAGACTGAGATGACCGGAAAGGGAAAGATGCCCCCACCTCTCCTGGTCCCTAAACAGAGCCCTCTGGAGGCGGCCCAAGTCCCAGCAGGGGGCTCCGGCAGGGCCGAGGGGGGCTCAGGGGGCCAGGCTGGAGAGCAGAGTGGTGAACTGCAAGGCTTGCCCTGCCAGCTCCGCCACACGCTGCGCCATCTCTTGGGCTGCAGGGTGGGACGGGTAGCCCAGGGCGGCCCCCTTGACAGCCAGGACGGTGGCCCGCAGTGCCTGGCCCAGTGCTGTTCCTGCAGCCCCGACCTGGGCTCGCAGAGGAGCGGAGGCTGCCAGCCGGCCCAGAGTGTCCCCAACAAACACCAGGCGGTGAGCAGCCACCACCACCCGTTTGCCGTGGGGCACGAAGAGGCGTGGGGGCTGGTTGGCCTGGGTGCTGGATGTGAGGGCCGCCACGGCAGCCTGCAGGGCTGAGTAGTGGCTCTGGCACTGGCCTGCGTAGAAGTGCAGGAGCTGCAGGTCTCCAGTGGGCAGATCCAGTGGCTCCTCGGGGCATGGGGCCTCCTGATGGCAAGAGCAGTGGTTGACGGGCATGCTCGCTGCAGTGCTCCTTTTGCAGCCCCTTCTTCCCTCTTTCCCTTGCTCAGCGCCTCATTTCTTCCTTTCTGCCTGAGCTCTTCCCTCTGCCCACCGCGACATTTAAATTCTCATACATAGCCAGGGCTAGGAAAGTGCTCGGAGTGGATGACAGATCAGTCTGGATTCAAACTAGTCTCCAAACTTGTTTCCTTAGCTCTAAAACGGGGCCTCTGGGACCACGTTGTCCAGCATCAACATAATGCGAACCACACGTATAATAAAGATATTTCTAGTAGCCATGTTAAGAAAAGTAAAAAGAAATCAGATTTTCCCCCTAACTCCAGATATAAAAATGGTTGTAATTTCAACATGCAATCAATATAAAAATGACTGACGTTTCTTTTCACTCTGAGCCTGCAAAATCTGGTGTGTGTTTGTTTTATATGTACAGTGCCTTTCAATTCAGCCTAGCCACATTTCAAGGGCGCGGTAGCTGCACGTGGTCAGGGGCCACCATACTGGATGGTGCCAGTCCAGTGTCTGCTTCCCAAGGCTGCAGCACAGTTAACTGCCGCAGCATGTAGAGAGAACTTAGAACGTTGCACACGGTGAGCACCACTCGAGCACTAACTGGGGCTGTGATTAGTGCTGACCCGTGCAATGTGCTTATTAGCATGGGGCCCACACTTGGGATCTACCTGCAAAAGGGTAGCTACAATGCTTAGGACCATTCTAGACAGTCAAGGAGACCACCTCACTTTCCTGAGGCCCAGAGAGATTAATTGGTGACTTCAGGGCCCCTGGCTTCTTACTGGTGGAGGTGGGATTAGAAGCCAGGTCTCTTAGGAACCCAGGAATTCACAGTTGGAAGGAGCCTCAGAAGTCACCCGGCCCAGCCCCAAATTCTCTCTGCTTCCCTGGATGTTTGGTTTTCTGATTCTTCTCCAACACATTCTTTCCCCTCTTTCTGAATTCCTGATATCCTTTTCCAGGTTCCAGCTCCTTCCTGCTGAATTCTTGCTCCTCTCTATCCCAGCTCTGGCTCCCCGAGTTCTTACCCCCATCCTAACCTCCCTCCCTTGCTGCTTCCCCCAAGTTCCTGTTCCTCCTTCTTGTCCCCACAGGATTACCTGCTGCTCCAGCGGCCCCCTCTCCAGCAGTTCAGGATCCCCTGGGCAGGCTTTATCCAAGGGCCTACATCCCTGAGCTTTATCCATGCCCTGTGGGAGGGACCAGGGTCTCAGTGCAGGGGTGGGGGAGCAGGGCAGGTGCCCCCTTCCCCGTGTTCCTGCCCCTTCCCCGTCCCTCTTTCTTCCCCAGGTCTCTCCTGCCATCAGAGGTTGCAGGTTCCTGACTCCAGGTCTGGGAGAGTTCTGGTGGCAGGTCAGGCTGGGTTTAGATGGAGTGTAGCACCAGTACAAGTGGTGGGGCCAAGTATTGGGGTCCCAGGCCATAGGGTGCAGGGCCAGTGGAGGAAGGGAGGAGGGAAGAAAGGGAGGGTCCCTCTGGTTACCTTGGGGGCATTTCTGGTGGGGCTGGTGGGAGGGGAGCTTACCTTCAGGTGGACATAGTCGTACTCTTCGGCCATTGGGATGCCCTCATACTCATTGTGGGGTCCTGCTGGATCGTCCTCTACTTCCCCGCCCTCTGGATCCTCCTCAACCTTGGGGCCCCCATAGCCTGGCAGGCGGGGTGGGGGTGGGGGCAGAGGTCGGTCCTGGATGCTGCCTTTCCGGCCTGGAGCCGGAGACGGAGCAGGGGAAGGGCTGGGGGCCTCAGGGACAGGCAGGGCAGGCAAAGGGCGGCGGGACAGGCTCTCAGCTGAGGGCAAGCGGGGCCTGTGTGGGAGTGGGGGGCTTCTGGCCAGAAGCAGGGCCAAGGTGTCCAGGTCATTGGAGGCCGAGGCTCCTGGGGGCTCTGGAGAAGGGGGTGCCTCTGGTCCCAGCAGGGGCACATCGTAGATGCCCTCATCAGTGCCTCCACCTTCCCCATCTGCTAGCAGTTCCTCTGGCGCTTCGTACAGATTGAGCAGGGCTGAGGCCCGTTTCAGGTTGGAGGGGGCAGCGTAGAGGGGGGGCTCGGGTTCCCGGCCCCCTTCCCACTCCAGATCTGTTTCCAGCTCTGATGGCAGCTTTGGGGCCAAAGGCACATCATAGGGAGCTTCATCCTCTCCAGGGGGCTGCAGGGCACCCTGGGCCAGAGGGCGGCTGAAGGAGGCAGGGGAGTCGTAGGGACCATTGGAGGGAACTCGGAGGGCCGTGGGGGGCACGTCATAGACCTAGAGAGGGAGCCGAGCCACCAGTTATCGTCAGATTGGGCAGGGGACACCCTCCCAGAGTCCTCTGCTCCCTGCCCAGCATATACATGGGTGTCTAGCTCTCACCTCCAGGGCGTCTCCAGGGGCGGCTGTCTGGGTCCCACTCCCTCTGGGGACCTTGTAGATGGGATCAGGGGAGGGCAGGCAGGGTCCAGCCTGAGGTCCTACGGTAGGACAGGGCCGAGCTGGGGGTGGTACCACATATACCTGGGGGATCAAGACAGATGGAAGGGTCAGGAGTGGGGACCAGAGAAGCAGAGAATGTATACCATAGAGGAACTTACACCCCTTCTAGCCCCCATCCCGTGCCCATGGGGAGACAGAGCCCAGGAAGGGTTGGCAGACAGGTTTCACCCAGCTCTGGGTCCGTGAAGAGCTACAGTCTCAGGGCTTGCCTTGCCCCCCCTTGCTGCAGGCACCGGCAGAGGGGAACGGGGCTCTTCTGGCTTGGGGTGGGGAGGGCTCCAGCTCTCACCTCCTGGTCCTCATTGCTGTGCTCTGGGGCTGGAGATGGTGAGCCAGGCTGGGCGGGGGGCTCCTGGGTGAGGCTGGGCTGGGGTGCTGGGCTGGCAGGAAGGAGCTTCACTCTGTTGGCGGGCACAATGCCCTGCTGGCCATGCAGCGAGCAGAGGCACCAGCCATCCAGGCCACCAGAGCCCTCCCTTTGCAGGACCCGGAGGACATCCCCTCGGCGGAAGGACAGCTCCTGGGGGGACTCAGCAGTATTGTCGTACAGTGCCCGGGCCAGCTGGGCCTGGTGGGGGAGGCAGGAGTGGGGAGAGGGGTCTCACACACATAGCAGGTCAGCAGGTCCCTTGCTCAGAAATATCACAGAGCTCCCCACACCCCTCAGGCTACAGATCTGAACTGACTCAGCCCTTCTTGACTGGGTCCTGCCTTGTCTCCAGCTTCATCCCTTGTTTTCTTCCTCTTCCTGTCTATTCCCTGAACTAGAGAGACTCTTTCCCACTTCAGGGCCTTTGCACTTGTGGTTTCCTTTACTCTTGCCCTGACTCATCACCTGACTGGCCCTTTTTCATCCTTCAGTTCTGCTTAAGTGTCTCCTTCTCAAAGAGGTCTTTCCTTCACTCTTCTCCCTACCCAACTCTGTGTCGCTCTCCACCATTGTTTCCTTCATCAGACTTTACATTATTTGCCTACTTCATTTCTTATTGTCTATCTCTTCCTTTACACTGTAAGCTCTGGGAGAACAGGGACTGCTCTATTCCTGGCCCCTGCCAAAGGGCTTCACCTGGAATCAGGTCTCAAGGAACATGTGTTGCATGAATTCCCTCCAAAGCTTCATGAACATGAGAAAGCCCCACTAAGGTTTGCCTGAGACTCTCCTTCACCTTCCTTGTTTCCCAGTCAGCATCCCTCACAAGCAGAAGTTTAGACTGAATGGCAGCAGAGACCCAGCAATCCTCGAGAGACTGGGAAAAACCCAGCCCAGACAGTGCCTAGGCATAAAAAGGAAGAAAACAGAAACTGAAGCAACTGTTTTGTTCTCAGTCTCTGCAAAGAAGGTTCTATCAGAGGAAGCTGAGGTTACCATGGAGAGGAGAAAAGAGTATACACTCTACTGTGTGTGTGTTTGGGGTGGCCGGGCGGGGGGTGGGGGGTGGCTGGCAGATCAACCAAGAGCAAACATTTGTCAGCCTGTTTCCAGTACTGTCTGGTAGGGACAGCTAAGCTTTGTTGCTTTGAGAGCCACCTGCTCAGGTGGAAAGTCACAGATAATCAAGTGCAAATTATGCATCCAGACACTATGCAAGTCTTTACACTAATAATCGTATCTCATTTAATCCTAAAACACCTTTATGAGGATGGAGCCATCATTATCCCCATTTGGAAAGGTGGCTGGGACATAGAGGGTAGGACTCTGCCCCCAGCAGAGAGCTGGTGACGCTGGCAGAAGTGACTCGAACCCCAGGCTGTTTGACTCCAGAGCCAGTGCTCTCAGTCACCCGCTACTGCTTTTCCACAATCACAAACATGAGGTTCTACTTTCTTCTTTTTCTATTAGTGACTTAACCTCTTGGTTAGGTAGAATCCATAACTCCAACATGACTCAAGCACATATGAAGTCTTCGTTATACCTGATTTCCCTTTGCTATTCAGCTCTCATGGGGCTCCGGTCCCATGTTGCCTTTGGTAGAATCAGGCTTCCACCACTCACTATATTGGAACATGTCCTGGTTGGGTTGTGCTTGCCAGGTGACGGCGCCTGCTGGCGGGCTCCCAGGCAATGGGGGTGGACAGCAGGAGTTAGGCATCACCGAGCAGGTAATCAATGTGCACTAATTCCGTAGAACATCTCAAGCTAAAGGTCTCTGGCAGGGGTGCATTTGGTCCCAGACCCTGGAGAGAAGGAGGCCCGGCTCAGGCAGCAAGAGTGCATGTTCCTTTCATGGGCATTTCCCTTGCGTGGAGAGGGGTCCAGCCCTCACAGCTGGGTGATTTTAACAAACGGACTTTTTCCTCTTGCCTGGTTCCACACTCATCAAGCCATTTTCTGACTGTATTTTGGCTTCTAAAGGATATTCTCCCACAGAAAGAAAACATGCTAACCAGATGGCACAAATTCCTGGTTACCTCAGCACTTTTCTTTCTAATTGTTAATTAGAAATTAGTGTTTTGGGTTAGGCGGGGGGTGAAGAGCACAGTTCTGAGGCAGACAGACTGGGGCTTGAGTCCTGGCTCTGTCCCTTTCTAACTGCATGACTTTGGGCAGGTTGTTTGACCTTCCCAAGACTTCGGTTTCCTCCTTTGTAGAATTCCATGGCCATATCCAAATATCCAATTCTGGATAATAACACCACTATCTTCACAGGGTTATGGTGAGGACTGGAGGAGATAATGCATCAAACAACCAGGACAAAGCTTAGGACCCACACGGGGCCTGTATATGCTCAACAAATATTAGCTGCTATTAGGATCCTATGAGTTTGATGAACGTGAATGCCACCTCCCACCTCTAGGTAAAAAGAAAATCTGCCTCCTGGAACTACAAAGCTCACCAGCTGACCTAAGCTAGCCTTGAGCCAGCATCTTTATGTCAGAGTACCCCTCCCTGTTTTCAGGACCTCCCCCTCTCCAGGCTCTGAGTTCAGGTCTTCTCACCATCATACAGACTGAGGAGCTAAAATGAGTTTGGTCTGAGAAGGAGTGAAAACTGAACTCGTCCTTGAGGGGTATGCAGGATGTCAGGAGCCATGCTTCTCGTCTTTCCAGCCTCACAGTCCTCCTGCCCAGAGTACCCATTCGGAAGGCACCAGAAAGCAAGAGGCAGCCTGGAAATCAGGCTGGAAATCAGGCTGTGATTTCCCTGGAAATCACAGGAAACGGGACAGAGTTGCTTGGACTCAAACTCTAAGGTGCGCAGGGCAGAAAGCAGAGGTGGGCTGTGGAAAGCTCCTCCTAGTGTTAAGGTTTGAATTCTGTCCACAGGGGCCAAACGTCTGGGCCTCACGATTTCAAGAACACAGGCCAGAGTTGTTGATAGATTGATTGATGATGGGTGTGGCCACCCTGCTCTACTCCCTCCTCAGGCGCCCAGCTGACTTGTGAGGGAGTGGCTGCCTTAACTGGGGGGTGGCAGTGGGCCACATGCTTTCTGGGAGGCCTCCTCCCACCCTCCCATCATGCCAGCTGTCTCCTCCCTTTGTCCCCAGTCCCCGGAAAGTGGCCAGAGGCTGGCTGACATCACCTCTCCTCCTCCCTCTGTTTTCTCTCTCTCCGTTCCTGATCTCCCTTTTGCTTTATTTCCCCCCTTGCCTCCATTCTTCCTCTACAGAGGGCCTCTTTGGCCTCTCCTATTTTCCTGTAGCCACCTCCATTCCTTCACCCCCTCCCAACCTTTCTACTTGCCTCCCAATCACAAGCCCCTGCCAACCACCGGTGGCCATCTGTTCCCGCCCCTAAAACAGCAGATAGGACTCGGGCTAGGCTTGCCCCCTCCCCTCCATCCAGGGGCAGCCTCTAGAAAGAAAAAGAGGAAAATGGGGAGAGGGAGGGGAGAAGGGGGAACCTAGACCCAGAAGGAGCTAGGGAAGAGGAGTGAGAGGGAGAGAGGGAAACAAAAGCAGGGGCGGGGGGTGAGGACACAGCCTCTCGGAGGAGAAAGGGCCCAGGGAGAAAGACAAAGAGAAGGCAGAAATAAAAGTGACAGGAGTGCAGGGCAGGCCGTGGAGGCCTATGGCCCGCAGCCTCCTCTCCCTGGTGGACTCACCGACGTGGCTATGGCCATGGCCTTGGCCTCCCGCGCGGCCTGCTCCAGGCCAAGCTCGGTTTCGCTGATTTCACCAGCTGCCGCCCCGCACCATGGAGGCGGCCCCCGGCTGCGGCGCCTGAGTCGTGGCCTCCGCGGAGGTTGGAGGAGGAGAAAGAAACCCCACAAAACTCCCCAAATGGGAGGCAGCTTGGCCGGGCAGGAGGAGGAGCGGGGCGGGCCGGGGCGTCGCTGCGGGACTTCATCCAAGGGCGCGCGCTCCGTGCCGTCCCGGGGGCCACGGGGTTGGCCAGGCCGCCGGAGCCGCCCGCCCTAGGCCGCTGAGGGACCCGGGGTTCGCATGGGCCGAAAGCTCCCTCCCAGGCCAGGGGCAGGCGAGGAGGCGGGAGCTGGGGCAGCGCTCGACGCCTCTTCGGGCCGCTCGGGACGGCCCCGAGGGCTGGGAGAAGCCGCCGGGGCGGTTGGGCTGGACGGGCGAGTTCAGGGGCCAACCGTCCCCAGCTGGGGGCCGCGGCGCAGAGCGGTGCTCCCAGGGCTGTGGTCGGGGCGGACCGGGGCCCTGCGGCGGCCCAGCTGCGAGGGGGTGGGGCGAGCGAGCACGGAGACGTTCGCCCCTTTTCAGACTCGCCCAAGTTGGCAGAGGGAGGCCAGGTTGGCGCGGGAGGCCTGAGAGCGTGGCTGTGGGGCTGCGTCGCCCGTGGAGCTGCGGTCGGCCCAGACACTCGCACGCCCGGCGGCGAGGCGGGTTCACACTCGCACACTCGCCCTCTGCACGCCCGGGGCTCAGGGGGCGCCGCGACGGAACCTCGCTCCCCGCACGCGGGCTCGGCCCGAAAGTGGGGGACGGCCTTCCTCACGCCACCGCGGGGCCCACCCGCGCGCCGCCACCCCTCGGCCCGCTCACGCGCACCCTCCGCAGGGCCCCTCGGCGCGCTCTGGAGCTCGGGGCAACTCCCAGGTGGCTCTGGGGACGGAGAGAAAGGCCACAAAGCAAAGGAAGCAGCAAAGAGAAGGCGAAGGAGGAGCAGGGGCCACGGTCCAGACTCGCCTGGAGGGGGGCCCGGAGGGGGGGGGAACTGAGGGGGGTGCGAAGGCTCCAGGGGTCGCGCGTGGCCTTCGGGCTCAGTCCCCGCGCGCGCGGCTCCCCTTCCCTCCCCTTCTCGGGCTCCCGGCTCCCTCTCAGGATAGCTCCTTCCTCCACCCCTCGGGCCCTCTTCGCCGCGGCGCGGGGCTCAGTCCTGGGGATTAAAAGAAAGGAGGGAGGGGAAAGGGGAGGGGAAGGGAAGGGGCGGAGGAGAAAGGAGGACGATCCCTCCAAAGGCGGGTGTTGAGTTTCAGCTCGGGACCCTCGGGCCAAACTGCGCGCCCCCTCCCGGGCCCGCTCCCCGGCGCCTCCTGCTCCCGACGTCGCGGCCGACCTCCCGTGGTCTAGTGAGCTCCCTCCTGGGAGCCTCCCTCACCCAGCCGCGCCCGCGCTCTGCCCCGCCAGCCCCGCGCCTCTCTGCGTCCCTTTCATGAGCCCCACATCTGTCTTTCCCGTGGGAGGGAGCGCGCTCCTTCCTCCTTTCGGGGGTCCTCAGCCGAGCGTCTCTTCTCCCTTGGCGTTGCCTGAGCAGCGGTGACAGGGTTGGCCGGCCGTTCCTGGAGGGGATTGGGCGGGGGGATGGGTGGGGGTCTGCAGCTGTACATGGATTCTGGCCCTCACAGAGAACACGAGCCTGGTCCCAGAGCTGCAGGCCGGCGGGTGGTGCCGCCTCTTACACTCCTCTGCCAGTCTGGGCCTGCCCCCACCCCCCTTCACTCTGCAGCCTCCGGGAGCAGGAGTGGGGACTGCGGGCACAACAGGGCAGACCTCTTTCAGAGGAGCTAGGATCAGCTGAAAGGACAGGGTACTTGGGTTCCCATACCTCTCCTTGGTGTGCTGTTTCCCTCCAGCTACCCCCATCTCTTTTTGGGGGCACACCTCAAGGCCTCTAAGGCTGGAATGGAACCTGCCTTCTTCCATTTTTGAGGTTCCTGGTGTTGAAAAAGTGAGCTGCCGTACAGGATTGAAAAACTGTTAGATTTTCAGTGTTTACTTTTAACAAATTAACACTTCAAACACATAAAACAGACAATGACTATGTATAACCTAATTTGGAGATAACCTCAGAAGTCTAATTTAAGGATCTTTGTGAACCTGAGGCCTTGAACAGGTGCTCCCCTCCTTCTCTCCTCACATTCCACAGGCCCACACATCCAGGCATTTCCTAGCAGGGGAGGGGGCCACCAGCCCTGTCTCCCTCTCCCTGTCACCTAGGACCTGTGAAGAATCCTATTATGAGGGGCGCCTGGGTGGCTCAGTGGGTTAAGGCCGCTGCCTTCGGCTCAGGTCATGATCCCGGAGTCCTCCCCGCATGGGGCTCTGTGCTCAGCGGGGAGCCTGCTTCCTCCCTCTCTCTCTGCCTGCCTCTCTGCCTACTTGTGATCTGTCTGTCAAATAAATAAATAAAATCTTAAAAAAAAAAAAAAAGAATCCTATGCAGAGGGGAAAAGTAGGGTGGGTTAGGAAAAGATTCTGGGGTGAGCGTGGGGATGGACAGTACAGTATGGTGCTGGGCTTGGCTCACAGACCTGAGAATGGGCCTGGGAATTCTGAATAGACTTAGACTCCTTAGGATGGTAGAGAAACTTACAAATTTCCAGATGGATCTGTAGGGAGGGAAAGCTCCACGTCCCAGCTCCAGCCCAGTCCAATCTCCTCCAGACCCCAGTCCTGGGGGCGCCTGGCTGCCTGGAACACAGACATTCAGATGCTGGGGAGTGACTTGCTTTGCTCCGCCCGGGGACTGCCAAGAGTAAACTGGGGCCAAGATGGAGGTGGGCAGGAAATCCAATTCCCAAAGATGAATGTTCAGAGAGGCACAAGGAGAAAGAGACAGTGGCCGAAGAGGCAGGACTAGGCAGGAAAGAGGGGCAGGCAGAATGGTGGTCTGGGAGGTAGGCTTTGGGGCTCACTGCCTGAGCTCAGTGCCCAGGGAAATAAATGTAGGTGAGGGGGAGCTGAGTACAAACCTGCGGGAAAACAACACTGTGCTTCTGGGAGGCCCAGACTTGGAAGGGAGCCAGTCACACTCAGGAATGAATCCCGGGTTTATTAGCTGTGTGACCTTGGTCCAGTCATGTAAAGTCTCTGAGTCTTAGGTCCTGATCTGCAGCAGTGTCTTTGGTGAAGAGCAAAAATATGTAAAATGCCTAGAGCACAGAGATCTCCCTCCATGGCTTTTCCTCACCTTGGCTCCCTGGCCCCACCCCCACCTCCCCACTTGTCCTTTCATGAAAACTGAAAGTGTTTCTTTGTTGAGGCCAGGAGGAGCCTTCCCCCACCCCACCCCCCCTTATCTCATCTCTGCCTTCTCCTTTGCAGGGGTTTAAGGCGATTCTACCTTTTTCAGGGAGAGCCCTGGGCTCCAGGTGAGGTTGGGCAGAACCCAGGCTGGGCAGTTAGACCCCAGGTGGGCGGTGGGCGGCTGCCTCAGGTAGCTGGGCCCTCCGCTTCAGGGCTTGCCTGGGCCATATCCCAAGGGTAACAGGGAAGGAACCCTTCCATCTGGCTTTCTGGGCCCCAAGTTCTCCCCGCTTCCCAGCAGGGCCAACTGCTGGTTTCTCCCATCTCTTATCATGACTATTCTTGCTCCTCGTGCTGCTCAAAATGCAGGTACTCAGGGGTTCTTCCAGTTCTCCTCTCTTGGGACCCCACAGCAACCAGATTGCCTGAGTTCTAATCCTGTTTCAACACTTTTAGTGAACTTGGCATGACCTCTTGGAGCCTCTGGTTCCCTGTCTGTAAAGTGGGGATAATAATGAAATCAATAGCATCAGGCTTTTTGTGAAGACTAAGAGATTCCTGAGAACAGTGCCTTGCCCTGCTGTTAAATGTTGGATAAAAGCAACTATTATTATTGCTATTTGAGGCCAGCCCCATGGAGGCAGCAGCAGGTCAAAGACACAGTGTGTGTCCTTCAGAAGCTCACATCACATAGACCATGCTTGAATCCAGTCAGGACCTTGAAATAAAATCCAAACGCTCTGTCACAACCAGTAAGACCCTCTGCGATCTGGCCACTGCCCACCTTGTTACTTTATCTCATCCCGCTCTCCCCATCCTTTGTTTTCCACCCACGTTGTCCTTTCTGGCTCTTAGATACTTCCAGCTCTTTCCCACCTCTAGGATTCTGTCTATCCTGCTGCCTCTGTCTAGACCACTCTTCCCCCACCTGCTTTCCATCATCATGTCAAATTCCTCACCCTCAGAAAGGCCTTCCCTGGCTTTCCAAGTCCGAGAAGCACCCTCCTTCCACTCCCCTCAGCCTCCTATCTCAGAACACTGTTGTGTTTTCTTCATAGCACTAACGATTATCAAACGTGATCTGGTTTCCTTGTTTATCATCTGTCTCCTAAAACGTAAGCTTCACAAGGCAGAGACCTTATCTGGCTTGTCCTCCTCTGTTCTCGTAGCATTCAGAATAGTGCCTGGCCTCTACTGGCGCTCAGTAACTACCAGCTGAGTGGATGAAGGAACAGGGCAGCCGTGACCCTAGGACAAATCTGAGTAAGCCCAGGGCTTCCATGGTTGCCACCAGCACTGGGCTGAGGGGAGAGAGTTGTGGGGCTATTTGCCTAGTGCACCCAGATTTTCCACGTGTCTCCCAGGCCAGACAAGGTTCTCTCTTATTCCTTTTTTTTTTTTTTAATTCCCTTTTTTTCTTAAAGACTCGCTTATTTATTTGAGAGAGAGAGAGAGAGAGTGGGGGGGGTGCAGGGAGAGGAAAAGAATCTCAAGCAGACTCCCCACTGAGTGTGGAACCCAACATGGGGCTTGATCTCAAGACCCCTGGGGAGATCATGACCTGAGCTGAAACCAAGAGTCAGACACTTAACTGACTGAGCCACCCAGGCGCCCCATACAAGGTCCTCTTTGAAGGCAGGCTCCCAAGCCTAAGCATCTTCGTAACTATAGGTGATACTACAAATAACAAACCACCAGTACCATTATCTCTAACTAATCAGGGTGCTGGAGCAGTACTCTAGAGGGCCCCATTGCTGGCTCACAGGCAGCTTGTGATCCAGGAGGTGGCCCCCAGGGCGAGGACAGTATGTAGGGATTTACTGGTGGGGGGAGAGTGTTTCAGCATTTTAACCGCTGGTGCGGGGCCTTCCCATCAGACATGTGCCAACAAGTTTGTGAAGACCCTGCTGAGTCCTGTGGTTTCAGTGGTAGCTGAGGTCCAGAGTGGCTGAGCTTGTTGGCGCTTTTGTGGTCAACCAGGTTACCCTCTCAAAACCGAAAAACAAAACAAAACCAAAATAACCACAAGCATGTCTACAAATGAGGAGAAAGGTCTAGAGAGGGCCCAAGGTCAAGAAATGACCAGAGGCAGGGGTAGGACTTCAAGGCAGCAGGGGAGGACTGGGCTGTCTTTCTGTGGAAGGGCAGGACAGCCACGTTCTAGCTTCTTGAAAGCCCCCAGGGCCTCATGGTGGGGATACTTTCCATCCCATCTCCCCTGCCCTGCCCTGCTGGGTGCTGATCCCTCCTCCCAGGGGCTCTGTCAGGCCCCTCTGGGTGTGGGGCCATGCCCAGGCAAGTGGCGACAGGTGTGAGGTGAACTTTCCTTTGCTTCTGCCTTCTGCGTTCTTCCCATTGTCACCCCTATCTCCCCACACCCCCAAGGATTCCCTGGAAGCTGAAATGACTCAGGGATTCCAAAACTAGTTCCCCCAGGAGGAAAATCCTCTGGAAAATGTTTCTCATGGCAGGGAATCACCCAAAGGAATCCCACAGAGTGGCGAGGAGATAAGGACAGAGGCTGAGCAAACCGGAGGGGTGGGGTGCATGTGACTCAGAGCCCAGGTTCTCAGGTCAGAGCCGATCACCACAGTGGGGGAAAGGCCAGCCCTGGGGGGAACTGGGTGCTCGCAGGGGGCTTTCCTCAGGATGTCCTGGTACAGAGGTAGGAGGACACCCCAAAGGCCTCTCCTGAAGGGCAGTGTGGGTCTCTGGCAGCATCAACAAGCATCTGGGATCACTGCCAGCTCTTTTGAGCACCCCCTCCTGAACAGGGCCAAGATGGGAAGATCTGGGTCAATGTGAATCTCTGAGGGTCTCATTGGTTTGGCAGTTTGGCAGTGGCCCCTCAGAGCCTTTTCTGGGGTTAAGGGTTTCTTCAGAACCCCCAAAAGACATCATGGTAACCATGTGCCAGGCATGGGGAATATGGAGCTAGAGCGGTGGGTCCCATCCAGCAGGGCTGAGTGCCCAAGTGGACAGGAATGTCCCGGGCCTCTGGCAGGTTCAGGTGAGACCTGTCCTGGCCCAAGCCTGGGTACGCAGGAAAGCACAGATGGAGAGTGAGAAGGGGGAGGGCTTCTCTTCCATTTGCAGCTGACTGGGGGGTGGCCCAGTGTGGCTCCTGTGTGCCAGGAGGTTAGATTTGGAACCAGTCAGGGCTGGGGTAAAAAGCCAGCTCTGTCCCTAACTGTACAACCTTGGGTCCCTAACTGTACAACCCAAATTTCTTTGGGTCTTAGTTGTGTCATCTGTACTGTGGGGACACTAGTTTCCATCTTATCGTTTCGTTGTAAGGATAAAATGAGCTGCTGCAGGTACAGGGCCTGGCTCTATCCTGGCACGTGACACATAGGAGCCGAGGTCCCACGGCACACAGAAGCTAGAGGGTGTGGGGGAGCATTGGGCAGACAGCAGGGCGACGGGAGTGGGTGATGTGTTCCTCACCTCAGTGCTTTTCCTAAGAGCTCCTGCTCCCCCAGTCACCACCTGTTTCCCCTAAACCCCTGCCTCACCCCCAGTTCCAGGTTTCCTCAAATCCACCAGAACAGCTTCTCCAATTCTCCAGACCGCCCCCCCAACCTGATCTCATCACTCCTCCGCTCTGGGGCTGCTTTGCCCTACAGCATTTGAAGGATTCCTCCTCATTCTGCAGTTTAACTTATTCCTGGGTCCCTTTGTTTATTTTCTGAGTCCTTGGTTACTAGAGGAGTATTTTCTAAGGGAAAGCACATGCAAATCAGAAAACATCATTCCAGAGACCATGTCTGTGTATGAGTGTGTTAGGGGGGGTGGGTCGTGGGTGTGGGGGGTGAGGGGGATGGATGGGCAAGGATGGAGAGGAAAGGCTTGGAGGGAAGTAGGTGGCCTGCTCTCAGCACTGTGTCTCCCGGGAGGGGTGACCCCAGGCTGACTCATGTCTTCGGGGTCAGGCCTAGTTAAAGCACTTCTGAGCACGTATGTCCCCTCCTGGCTAACAGTGGCCCGTGGAGCTGGGGGCGGGGCTGAGCTTGGGTGGACTTGCCCCATGACCCCAAACGGGCAGCTACCTGCTATGGCTCTTGTACCCAGTACCTTGGGAGTGGGGGTAGGGGTAGGCCCATTCTGGAACTGGGATCTCCTGCTGGGTCATAGGTGAGGCTGGTAACAACCAAGCCCTTCCCCTTCCTGGCTTCACATCATTTATACAATGGAAGCAACCACCCACATCTTCTTCCATCAGACCCTGCACGTCCAACTGACAAACTGATGGGGTCAAGGCATTCCAGGCAGTCCTGTGGGATTAGGCCTGCATCCCTGGCCCAGAGGAGATCAGGACAGGGTGGGATGGGGCATGGAGCAGCCACTGGAGTGGGTGAGGGGAAGTGGGTAATGGACAATGAGAAAGATGTCTTAGGTGATGGGGGTCCTAGATGTTGGGGTCATCAAAAGCGAGAAAGGGGTCAGAGAACAGAAAGGTTGAGGGTCAAAGGAGATAGAGGGAAACGTTCACTAAGGTGGGTGACCAGATGGCTGTCTGAGAAGAAAGGGAATGGCAGAGACAAGGCCCTGGATGAGGGCATAGGAATGAGGCCTCTTGAAGACAGACCAGATGATGTTCCCTAATTTGGGGTACCAAGCCAACCAGGGGAATTCCCATAACACCAGTTCTCCAGTGCCCAGAATGGCAGAGTACAATTACTTTGACCCCACACCCAGAAAGGTGCAAAGAACAGATTTTCCCCAATAGGCTCCCAAGGTGTGATGTGAATTACAACTTCCATGAATATAACATTTGAGCAGCTTTTGGAAACACTTTCAGGGTTTTTTTTTGTTTTGTTTTGTTTTTTAATGTCAGGTCACTCCCTCCAAAAGGTCGTGGAAATAAATTTGAATAAACAAAACAGGTTTGCTGAAAATAAAACCAGGACGCCGCAGCCTCTCCAGTCAGCCTGCTTCCATAAGGCCCCACCCGTCAGCCAGCACGGCACTGTGGCTGGGCGAGCAGCATCAGACATGAACCAGGTGAGTGTGAAGGGGCTGCACAGGTGCTGAGAGGTAGCTGAGGGTGGAGAGGGACCAGGCTCCAGGGCTGGGGCTGGGGGCCAGGTGGAGCTCTTAGGGAAGAGCTGGGGAGGGAGCACTCTATTGTTTGAGAGCAGTTCTCTCACTGGCCTTTTCCTGTAGGTGATTGTGTTCTTGGTCATGGCCATGGGAACCCACAGCCTCAATTTTCGCATCCGGAAGGACTGCGCCCACTGGCCCAGCTGCTGCCCCGGCAAAAGGCAGGACCCCGCTCACGAGTGGCTGAAGGGGAACACTGTGCTCAAGTTCCCCCGAGAGGCCACGGGCCTCACCCACCACCCAGAATCCTGCAGGGCCAGTGAAGATGGACCCCTCAACAGCAGGTCTATCTCTCCCTGGAGATATGAGTGAGTCTGCTGCCCCCTCGCGAATGCCAGCACGTGGGCCATCAGGGTGTATGGGAGGGGCTTGGGGGAGGGTTTCCATCCAAGTCCAGCCGGCCCACACCCCCTTTTATCTCAGAGAGGCCATAAAGGTAGAGGCCTCAGGCAAGGCCTAGTCTGGGTGCTAGCTCCCACTCTTAGTGGGTGACTTTGAGCTACTTCCTCAAGGTTTCAAAGCTGTTTTTTTTTCATCTGTAAAATGATGTAAGACACCATCCCCCACCCCAGGCCAATGTCTGTAAAATGACGTAAGACCCCCCAGGCCAATGTGCAGATCAGATGAAATAATGTATGTAAAATCTGTACTTAGTACAGGAAAGGTTGGTTCTCTCCTTTTCCTCTCTTCTTCTTCCCCCTCCTCCTCCCCCATCTCCTCCTCCTTCCTCTTCTGTCCCTACAATGGAATATGTTTTTCTAACTGAAATATCAGGGAATGAGGGTATGAAACAGGCATGAAGCACCCCAATACCCACTACCAGTGACCCGGTCCCTGGGGGGTGCTGTAAGTATACCAAGTTAGTGAAACCTTCCGCTCTGGGGGTAGCCAGAGCCCTGGGCTGGTTTTCTTTGGTTATGGGCAGTCTTACTCTTCCATTCAATGTGCCACACAAATCCTAAAATTCTCTCTTGGTGCCATGATGTAACATGTATTAGGAAGCAGTGAAATTGGGACAATGACACAAAATATTAAAAATTAGGGCCTTAGGGATCCTTGTCTTGTGTCTTCTTGGGGTGCCTGTGTTCCCATTCTCCGTAAGTCTAATTCTGGCTCGGCCTTGGCTTTGGGGATGGTGGACAAGTTCAGTGGGTAGGGAGAAGGTCAGCTTTGGGTGAGACCAGATCCCTGGTAGAGACTCCAGGTCATCATGCTTTGAAGTGGTCTCAGAAGTCTGGCTGGGTCCCGGGCTAAATCCAACGAGGCGGGGAGCCCCTCTGGGGAAGCTGGGTGCCAGAGGGCTGACCTGGCTGGGGTCCAGACCCCTCACTGGAGGCCATGAACCCCTGATGACTACTTGGCTGATCTTCCCCCGAAGTATTCTTTGCCATACTCTTCCCACAGGCTGCTCCTCAGAAAAAAGTAATGACAGTTAAGTGTGGGACCCCTGATCCAGCCCTCACACCTCAGAGATTCGTAATGTGCTCAGCACATTCAAAGTTGCAAGAAATCCGCAGAAGAGAGACTGTGAATTCAGCGTTTCCCAAACTCATTTGGCCCCAGGCCCCTTTTCTTGTAGAGTACTTATTAGGGAACCCACCCTGGGAAAGACGGCTCTAGCCGAGCCCCAGCTCGTGAGGGCTTGTCTGCATGGAGAACGGTCTTGCAACCCAGAGGCTGTTTCCTGCTAGCCTTTGGGAGGTCCAGACCTTTGGAACGTCTACATTTTGAGTCTTGTTTTGGCCACAAAACCCTTTCAGAATAAATAAATAAATCTTACCGTGCACACTTACATGTGCTTATAGTAGATACATGAAAAGTGTCTGGAAGGATATGTAGGTACTGCTCAATAGCGGCTCCCTCTGGGGAGAGGGACTGGTAGGGAGACTGACTGTCTTCACTTTACAGTGTTTCATACTTGGATGTAAGAGCGGTTTTTACTTTATAATAATAATTTTTAAAAGTCCTAAAAATGTAGTAACAGTTACAAAAAGTAACCTCATGCCGGATGTACCTGAGATGGAAGCAGAGCTTGTCTGGGGGGCCTCCGCAAGGCTCCGGGACCGGAAAACCACCCCTCCTTCCCTGCCCCTCACTACCAACGGGGGGAAATAAATCCCAGAGAGGAGGGGGTGACTTGTTTAAAGTCACTCAGCAAGTGGGTACAAGAGCTGAGTTGGGGGGAGGATAAGAGCTGAGTCGGGGGGTCCCACTCCAGCCCCTCCCCGGCCGCATCCCCTGCCTGCCTGCCCCGCCAGCCTCCCTCCAGAGTCTGACCAGTGCCTCCTCCACAGGTTGGACCGGGACTTGAACCGGCTCCCCCAGGACCTGTACCACGCCCGCTGCCTGTGTCCACACTGCGTCAGCCTCCAGACGGGCTCCCACATGGACCCCCTCGGCAACTCGGAGTTGCTCTACCACAACCAGACCGTCTTCTACCGGAGGCCATGCCCGGGCGAGCAAGGCGCCCAGGATGGCTACTGCCTGGAGCAGCGGCTCTATCAGGTCTCCTTGGCTTGTGTGTGTGTGCGGCCACGAGTGATGGCCTAGTGGTGCTGCCCATGCCCGGTTCCCAGTTGGACCACCCGCCACGGCGAGCCAGGATGCCTGAGTGCTCAGCCCCTCCAAAGAACTACCTGGAGCAGCAAGACTGTGGGACAGGATCGGGGACTTTCAGGGGAACCGCACGTTTCACTTTTTAGAGTGGATGGGAAAGGTGGGGTAAAGCAGCAGAGAAGCTTACGGCTGCTGGAAGAGGACCTCCTGGCATTTCCTCTTGGGAAAGGTCTTTAAGGCTCCAGAGACCACCTGTCTCTTCCTTTTCTCCCATCCCCAGCTGCCCTGGCACGGCACAAGCACTTTCTTTCTCCTTTCCCCTTTGCCAATGGAGAGCCTGTCATTTCATGTGTTCGTCCGTCTGTCCATCTGTCCGTCCATCCATCCACCCGTCCGTCACTCAGTGACATCTACTTTGCACATACCTTGGTGCAGTTACTAGGCTCTGAGGAAGAGGCTGTTATTGAGCATGGAGAGACTTACCCAAATAAATAATCTGTATTCAAAATGGTCTAATTTGTCTTGGTGTCCCCGATGCCTGAACACCAGGCTCCCCAGCCTGGCCCCTTCTCTTCCCCATGGTCAGATCTTACCTACTACCCTGTCCTTCTGCCTTCCAGAGTTTCTGCTGTGGCCTCCCGTCCCTCCCCTTCTCTGGCTCCCTGGCCTACCCCTGAGCACTGGGGTGGGGGTCAGGCTGTCCTCCTGGCATGCTGGAGAGACAGAGGCCCATTGAGGCACTACGGCAGGCACACAGCACCCCCTTGTCCCCCCAACAATCTGCCTTTGTCCTCACTCTTGGCTGCTACAGCCTGGGCCAGAGGGGTGCTGCCTGGGCTGGGCTCCAGCTCCCACCCTCCCTAAAAGGAAAAGGGGGAAAGGACAGCCAGGAAGAGGGGAATTAGGGGAGGGGGATGTAAACTTCTTCAGGCTTGGGTCCTTGGGGGGCTCCTGGTCTAGCTCAGATTCTCAGCTTACCTCCCAGCTCCTCCCAGTTTCTGTGTGGACCTCCTCCTTTCCCCCCTCCTCCCTGCTCTCCTTCTCCAGGCCGGGTAGGGCTCTAGCAACCGGAGGGCTGACCACTCCTCCCCGCCCCTCCCCTGCCCTCCCCATGAGCTTCCTGGGGGGGGGGGGGCGGTGCAGGCACCAGCAGGGGCACTCTGGGCAGCTGGGAGAAGGCCCATCTGGCTGGGCGAGCCTCCTTGGCGGCCCCTTGGCCGACCTCCCTGCTTCTCTTGCAGGTTTCTCCGAGTGCCTCCCTGCTCCTGTTTGCTTCCCCATCTCTCCCCATTTCTGCCTTCCCAGTTCCCTTCTCAGGCCGTGGCAGTGGGGGCTGTGCCTGGCGGGCCCCACGGAGATGCTCAGTGCTCGGGATCGCCGGGATGGGCTCCCCGCGGAGGGGGCAGCTGCGGGGCTCCAGGGCTTCGCTGTGGACAAGACTTTCCTCTCCTCCTTCAAAGGCATCCTGCTGGAAACCGAGCTGGTAACAGCCACCTCCCCGACCTGGTGCCTCCATCTCTCCCAGTATGATCTCACTCCCCCCTCTCCCTGCTCAGTGCCCCCACTGGGCTCACCCCTTAGGCAGTCTCCTTTCCGGGGCTCTCTGGACACCGCTCCTGGCCCAGCTACCCTGCCCTCCTTCTCCATCCACCCTCTGGCTGCCTCTCCCTCTGAAGGCCCTTACAGCAGCTTCAGCAGCTGCAGGAAGAACTGAAGTTAGAACAAGACTACTTTATGTGTCTGCTCCCCGTGAACACCTGTTCTCGGGACAGGATCTTCCCCAGTCCCTTAGCAAGACCTGAGTGTCAACCTAAGTCCATGTGTATGTGTCAGCGACATCGCCAGAGCTGAAGGGACCCTTAGAGTCCACTGTGGAACTACTGCCTTCTAAATCTTGTCTCTTGGTGTGGAACCGGACAGGCTGGTGTGCACCCTGTACCCTGGGCTTTCAGCAGGACACCTCTTCTGTGGGTTCCATAGAATGGTGCCCCCTGGAGGGGTGCAGCTTAGTCAAACTGCTGGGGTCCTGGGCAGGGGGAGCTGGGAAGCTGGAGATTGCCCTCGAGGGGCCAGCACCCTGGAGTGTGGCTCCCGCTACCAGGGGTGGGGAGACCGGCAAGGACGGGTGTTGGGGGCGGCCTGAGGGAGTTTCCGAGGAGGGGAAGGCAAAAAAATCTGGTTAGGCCTGTGTCCCCTTCCTGGCAAGCTTCACACCCCAGGTCCTGCAGGCCCTGACCTTCGTCATCTTCATCTGCTTCACGGCCTCCATCTCCGCCTACATGGCCGCAGCGCTGCTGGAGTTCTTCATCACGCTCGCCTTCCTCTTCCTCTACGCCACCCAGTACTACCTGCGCTTCGATCGGCTGAACTGGCCCTGTCTGGTGAGGGACTCTGCCCCACCACATTCTGGTCCCTTACTTCTTGAAGGTGAAATTTCCCTTTTCCCTCCCAGCCTCTCTCCTTTCCCTGGGTCAGTACGGGGCCCAGCTCCTACACAATCACTTGGAGCTGCTCTCCCGCTCACTGAAGCTCCCACCCCAGCCCCGGCCCTGCCCTGGCCCCCCTCGTCGGCCTGCCCCAGCCCTGCCCACCTCCCCCCACCCAGGGTCCTGGCTCCTAGTCCTGGCCCCTCTGCATTCACCTGCATCCCTTCCCTGGCTCATTTGCGCTCTCTGTATCTCTTGCAAGTGCTTCATATCGTGCCCAGGGGTCTCTCCATGTAGAGATTCACAGTACTTGAGGGTGAAGTCACTGACTGGCCTGGAAAACCTCAGGATGATGTTCTCTTGCCCTCCGACTTCCCTTTGACCCTGCTCCCCCCTCCCCCCATCCCCCAGGACTTCCTCCGCTGTGTCAGTGCCATCATCATCTTCCTGGTGGTCTCCTTTGCAGCTGTGACCTCCCGGGATGGAGCTGCCATTGCTGCTTTTGTGAGTCTGGCTCTACAGAGCTCCCCAGACCCTTGGGACCCCTGGCTGGTGTTTGCACACCCTTGGTGCCTCCCCACACGCCCAAGCTGGGGCCCTGGGCTCTGGTTCACACAGTGCCCCGTCCTGCCCACCTCTCTCTCCCTTGTACGTGATAGCCAGCGGCATTCTTCATGTCATCCCAGCTCCTACACACCTACTCCCACAGGTGTTTGGCATCATCCTGGTTTCTGTCTTTGCCTACGATGCTTTCAAGATCTACCGGACTGAGATGGCTCCCAGGACCACCCAGGGTGAGTGTCTGTGCCATGGGGAAAGGACGTGCCCCCACCACCCTGTGCCCCAGTTACCCGATCCTGACATGCCTTCCCTTCCTGGCTCCATATTCACAGAGGACCAGCAGTGACCCTGAGCTAACTGGCTCCAGGGCCCAACCAGACAAAAGGAACAGAGCAGCCCAGACACATTTCCTTTGGATTCCCTAGCCTGCAGCCTAATGTCCCCCAGCCAGGCCTACAGGGATGGAGTCTGGCCTGAGAAGTCACCAGGGACTTGTCTGTGGGGCTCAGTGCTCCGAGATCTGGCTCCCGATGAAGCTCTACCGGGAAGGGGGTGTTTTGGGGAGGGAGAGCAGGAAGAAGCTGATTATTCCCAAATTAAAAGATTCGAATCCTACTGGTGTCTTTTTCTTCCCCAGGAATTAGGCAGATCAGGAAAGCCAGGGAGTAGTCACAAAAAAGCTGCCTGGAGCAGGTCATGGTCCCTTCTCTGCAACCAGGTCTGAGCCATGAGGAAGTGGGACTGGACTGAAGGTGCTGAAGACTTCCTTCCACACCACACTTCCTCTCCACGATCTCTGTGTGCCAGGCTGCTTTGTGGTGGGCCTGCTGGCTGGGCTCCCAGAGTCCTGTGTCTGAGAAGGCTCAAGCCTTCTCCATGTGAGTGCCCACCAGCCGCACCTGTGCACGCAGGTTTCTTAGGGGTTTGGAACCAGGTGCTTGCCTGGGGCGTGTTTAGAGCTCCCCCTTGTGGTGTGGGGAGGACTTGGCCCGAAGGCCACAGGAGAGAGGGCAGCCCGTGGCACCAGATGAGGGCAAACCCCCTCTAGATGCTGGCTCTGGAAGAGCTCTTAGATATCAGCAGGTCCAATGCCCTCATTTCACATAAGAGGAAACAAGCCCAGTTACAGGAAATGACTTCTTCACTTGTGACAGAGCTGGGACAAGAACCTAGCTTGCCTAACACTTATTCAGGTGATCAGGATATGGTACTGAGCTCCCGGTAGCTCAGAAAATAAATGGCCCAGCCTCATCTCCAGCTCCCTCCACCAGCAGATCCGCTCTCCCAGCTTGCCAGCAAGCAAACATTTCCTGAGCATCTCCTGCCTGTAGACCCTGTGCTGGGCCCCGGGGGATTCACAGGTGACAGGAGGGCCTGTTCTTGGGCACTCACAGCCAGGGAAGGAGACAGGCTAGTGAAGGATGGTCATGACTGCCCACAGCGAATGCTAGGGGAGGGTTGGGCTTGGGGCTTTTTGGAGAACAGACGCTGCTACA
Organism: Martes martes; assembly: GCF_963455335.1. Classification (NCBI taxonomy): domain Eukaryota; kingdom Metazoa; phylum Chordata; class Mammalia; order Carnivora; family Mustelidae; genus Martes; species Martes martes. The sequence goes on from NC_137894.1 coordinate 72,838,066, forward strand.
GCCCAGGAATCAGCCCTGCCTGGCCCATGACAGCCAGGGTACTAGGGATGTCCCTGCCCACCCACATGGCCTAACTCAGCAGCTCATACAAGCTGGCTTGCTATCCCTCTAATGCTGGTTTGCTCCTGCTCTGAATATCTTCCTTTTTTCTGGGGTGCTCCTTCCAGAGGCAGGCCCCAGCCCCCAAGCCCTGCCTGAACCCTGGAACTTCAGTAGAACTGCTCTGCTTCCCTAGGTGGTAGTTGTGGGCCTGCTTCGGTCTGACTTCTCCAACTTTCCTGTCCTCGTGTCCGGGCTCCTCACCAGCACTGGCAACCTCCCCAGGGCTAGAACCAATGGGATTTTGTGGGGTTTTTTGGGTTTCTGCTCACATGCTCAGGGCTCTAGGCACTGATTGGCCACCCCAAGCCTTTTAGGGAGGCATAGCAGGGGCTTACCTAGCACCCTTTACGAGATGGGGGTACCAGATGCAGGGATGAGAAAGTGGTTAGGAGAACTGGCTGTAAAGCCCAGCAGGCGGCAGGGATTTGTCTGGAGCAGAATGGGGCCGGGAAAAGCCCTGTCCCCTGGGCAGGAGTATGACCTGGACGAGACTGTCCCTGGTGGGTGCTCAGGGAGAGTGGGGGTGTGATCTACAGCGTGTACCTGCTCATACACTCGTGCCCATCTGTGCCTGTGTGAGGGGCCAAAATGAAGCAATGCTCAGCTCTGGTCCACAGTGCCTGTTGACTCAGGCTCAGTGTCAGCTGTCCCCAAAGTCCCAGGATTCCGCTTGCAGTGAGGCGTTGACCACAGAGGCCAAGCTCACACGTGGGCCCCAGCCAACGGGGCCTGGGGCTCCTTGTCGGTTGGCCAGAATGGGACCTGTGCCAACCCCTTTATGAACCTCCACCCCCAGGGAGCCTGGAGCCTCTCCTGGTATCAGTGGGAAGTTCATCTGGGAGGGAACAGGTGTCCCAGGACACCTTTAACCCCTGCAGCCCACAGCTGGGGTATGTGGAGGGGATCTTTGGCTTCCACACAAAAATCCTATCTCTCAGCACACAGAATTGGTTCACCATGCCGGTACCTTTGTTTTCTCTCTTTCTGACCTCACTTCTCTGGGCCTTGGCTGTCTTCTCTGTAGATGTGGAAAGATGTGGAAAGCCTTGGCTCCCACAGCTCTGACACAGGGGCAGGGCCTCCCTCCACTTGGGAGCTCTAAGAGCTCTTGGTAGTAGCGGTGGCGGGAAGGAAGGGGTGCAGGCGGAGTCTGGCATTCATGTTTATTCCAGGCTGTCAAGAGGGAGGTTCCTGATGCAGGGTTACTCCTCTTCGAGCAGTTTTTGCTGAGAAAGGAATACAAGGTGTGAGGGGGCAGCTGGCAAGAGGGAAGGAGCTTGTGGGGAGGAATCTCTAGGGCTTTCCGGGGCCTCAGGGGGCTGCCTTGAGAGGGCAACGTTCTGGCCTCAGGGACCTTGGGTCTCACTTAGGGGTCTTTGTACTTTAGTGGGAGGGGCCGGCTTTCTTCCGAGGCTTCAGTCTACATGGGGTGCTCTGACCAGGAAGGGGTTTCTCAGGAATGGATGTTGTGGGACCCGCCCAAGTCTGCCATAATATAGGCTAAGGAGTGCCCATCCTGAGGGGCACTGATAGTGGCAGGTGTGCTGACACAGTGACTAGCGAGGCCCAGGCGAGGGACCCACCTTGGCGCCGATGTCTCGGCTCTTGGCCCGCAGCTTGTTGACCTGGGACTCGGCGATGTCCGCCCGCTCCTCGGCCTCATCCAGCTCGTGCTGCACCTTGCGGAACTTGGACAGGTTGGTGTTGGCCTGCTCCTCCTGCGGGGGTCCGGGGACGGGGAGGAGGAGGTGAGATGCAGCGGGGGAGGTTGGGGGAGCTGGAAACCCCTAGCCTCCCAGTCTGAGGGATTCCCTGTCCCTGAGCCAGGAGCTCAGCACTCTCACCCCTCAACTATGTCCTGCAACAGTCTTGCCAAGGGTCTCCTGCTCCTGGCTTGGCACCTTCCTCATCTTGCCCAGCATTCAGAATCCCACATGGCTACCCTCCGCCTGAGACGAAGGACGTGCTGCCTGGTCCAGTCCCATTCCGAACCCGGCTTCACTGCACTTGCCCAGCTCTGACTGATTGCTGCTCCCAGTTCTGGGGTTTCCTGCACACATGTGTTCATCGACACCTCACTTTCACACTTTATGGCCCACCCAGAGTCTTCCCCACTGCCCTATGGCCAGGTCCTCTCCTGGGCCCAGTTCCACGGCTACCTTCCAGCCTTCAGCACCACGTGGCCCCGTGGCCTGCTTAGCAGCTATACTGCCTTCTGTCGGGTCTACTGGAGTATGGATTATAAGCAGGCTGTAGGCATTGCCTTTGCTCGCTCCGAGTGCCTGCTCCAGTTCTGAGCACACAGGATGTGTGAAACGTCCAGTCCCCATGCGGGACTGAGCCCTGTCGATTCTCACACAGGGAGGTGTGTTGAGGGAGAGTGGAGAAAACCGTGAACTCACCGCCTCCTCGGCCTGGCGCTTGTAGGCCTTGACCTTCAGCTGCAGCTTGTCCACCAGGTCCTGCAGCCGCAGCAGGTTCTTCTTGTCCTCCTCCGTCTGGGGGTGGATGGATGGGAGAAGCCAATTTGGGGGAGGAGCAAGGGCAATCATTGTTCCCTCCCTCAGTGTGTCACTGTTCTCCCCAGGCCTTAGCTGCCCCTCCATCCCTCTGATGGGCCAGGTCAAAGAGGGGGCATGGGGGATTCCATCTCTGCCTTGACTTGTAGGTCAAAGGGCCAAGGCAAGGTCCTCAGTCTGGATCTAGAAAGCAAAGCGGGCTGTGGCCCTAAAGCTGGAAGTGGGGCAACGGGCTCCTAACCAAATGGAATTCCAAAAACACGGGGGCATCGGGGCTCCTCCAGTCCCAGCCTGAAGGCCCGTAGATGCTATCGGCTAGTGGTCTGAGAATGAGCCGAGAGGACAAATGAGGAGCACGGGTTGAAGGGGGTACTGTCATAGTCAGACCATTCTCACCTATCATATATATACTGTACTGGGCAGATTTGGGCACCAGGATCACTGGCTCTAATGTCTCCTGACCATGTCTAGCTCCTCATCATTGCATGGGCCAGGGTGCCACTCCCACTTATGTACATGATACACCTGCCGTTCTCCCCAGCTGTATCTCTTTCTCAGGCCTCTCATATCTGCCGCCAAATGGACCAACACCTCCTTTCCCTGCCCTTTCTTCCCGGGTACACTGGGAAAATAACAGGTCAAGGGCAAAAGCTCTGAGTTACAAAGATGCAGGTCGTAGAACATTTTGGGATCATCTTTATCTAAGGTCCCACAAGTTCCATGGAGTATCTGAGTCTCTTATTCCGAAAGTGCCATACTACGTCCTTCCCTCTCAGGCTGGCAGAAAGATTCCATGGACAGTGCTAAAGCCTTCATGGTAGCACTTTGAGTTCTTAAAACAAAACAAAACAAAACAAAACAACCCAAGGAAATGCTGGTTAAAAGAGTTTTCAGGAAGTAGAGGTAGGTTCTCCACTCACCAGAAAAAGTCATGGACTCAAGCCAGACTCCAGAGAATGTGCAAGAAAATTAATCTAAAGACAGCGTCTCAAGAAGGAGGTGCCAGGGGGTTGAGTGGCGCACCTGGACAGCGGCTGTGCCTGGGGCCCGTGTGGGTTGGGAAGTGAGGCAGGGGAAGCGCTTTCACATCCACTCTTTCCTGCCCCCCAGAGCAGCCCCCATGCTCGCACCTGGTAGGTGAGCTCCTTGATGCGACGCTCACTCTTCCTCATGCCCTTGATCGACTCCGCGTTGCGCTTCTGCTCGGCCTCCAGCTCGTTCTCCAGCTCCCGCACCCGGGCCTCCAGCTTCTGCAGCTGCTTCTTGCCGCCCTTGAGGGCGATCTGCTCAGCCTCATCCAGCCGGTGCTGCAGGTCCTTGATGGTCTGCTCCATGTTCTTCTTCATGCGCTCCAGGTGGGCGCTGGTGTCCTGCTCCTTCTTCAGCTCCTCTGCCATCATGGCAGCCTGGGGGCAGGAGGGAGGTCTAGAAGAACAGGGCCCAGGGCCCCTGGTCCCTCCAGGATCGCCATCTGCCCAGCCTGGCGTTCGTTTCCCGAGGCCCGCCCACCCGTGCAGCTGTAGGAGTCTGCTTGTCATGGCACGGTGGCCTGGCCGAGACCCAGAGCCCTTGCTCCTGTCTTTAGTGGGGGGCAGGAGGGGAGCAGCCACTCACATCGGTGATGGCCTTCTTGGCCTTCTCCTCGGCGTTCCTGCACTCCTGTACCGCCTCTTCTACTTCTGATTGGAGCTGGGTCAGGTCTGACTCCATCTTCTTCTTCTGGTTGATGAGGCTGGTGTTCTAGATATAGGTAGAGGAAATGATTAATATATACTTTGTTACTAGATTCTACACCTTTAGCTGCAGAAAATTAAAACTAGTCATTTTTAATTTTTTTATTATTTACTTTTAAAGATTTATTTGTTTATGTGAGAGAGAGACTAAGGGCATGAGTGAGAGGGGAAGAGGGAGAAAGAGAGAGAATCCCAAGCAGACTCTATTCTGAACATGGAGCCTGACGTGAGGCTCGATCCCAGGACCCCAAGATCACGACCTGAGCCAAAACCAAGAGTTGGAGGCTTAATGGACTGTGCCACCTAGGTGCCCCAAAAAACTAGTTACTTTTTAAAAAAAAAGTCTTGCTTTAAAAAAAAAGTCTTGCTTTTGTTTATTCCTTGTTAATTTGTTGTATCTTTGTTATTGTATATCCCAGGTTTTGTATCTGTTTTTCCTTTTCCTATGAAAACAGATATGTTCTAGATGTTATATCTAAAATTACTCAGCTCTGAAGAAAGACTTCAAGCCAGAAAGGGCCTACCTACGGTTCTACTTCTGACATCTTTAGTGACGTGTCTCTTCAGGAGCATGAAAACATTCCAAGGAAAGTGGGAAAACTTTTTTTACCAGGACAATATCCTAGAAATGATTGTAGTTACAGAAAGAATATAGTGAAGTAAGGAAGAGGGGAGGCGGTCAGTGCATGACGTCATTCCCACATGTACTAGATTACAGAGAAAAGTCCCACGGGCCCCTGCCAGAAGATGGACACAAAAGCTCATGACAGAGCACAGTTGGAGACAGGGTGTGTGGGATTGTGGAATGATGGTGCTCCCTTGAGAATTTGGTTTGCATATGGATGCATTCGTGCTTCTTTAAACTCCCCAGATCTCAACTTTACAGAGCAAGCGGGAGGCTGTCCTCTAGATCAGGGATGCCAGATTACAGCAAGCATGGCACGACTCCCAGACTTGGGACTTGGGTGGACATCACCAACCAATCATGATATCATTAGCTTTGAAGTGTATGCCCCCTTCTCAAGGTAGTGTTTCCAACAGACCCCACCAGCAGAGGAGAGATAGCCCAGGAAACCAAGTGATTTGCCATCCCAGTTGGACATGCTCACTCAGGGCATCTGGTTCAGAACTTCTGTAAACGGGCTGGGCTCTGCCCCTTGGGGGCATCTCCGTGGGGTCCCCATCGCCTCACCTGGGAGTGCAGCAGCTGCACCCGCTCGCTGGTCTCAATGAGCTCCTGCTCCGCCAGCTTCCGAGAGCGCTCGGTCTGCTCCACCACGGCCCGCAGCTCCTCCAGCTCGGCCTGCAGCAGGTTGTTACGCCGCTCCACGATGGCGATGTTCTCCTTCAGGTCGTCGTTGGCATGGAGCGCGTCGTCCAGCTGGATCTGGGTGTCCTGGGGTGGGGTTGGGGGACGCATGTTGGAGACCTGCACCCATCCCATCAGGGCTTCCTAATCATAGGGTCTGACGCACCCTATGCCAGGTTCACAAACCTTCTTTGTCAAGTATAGGGCCAGGGCCACGGCCCCTCCTCTGTTGTCTAGGCCGGGAGGCTGGGCTGGTCCAGGACATGCTTAGGGTCTGATTGGTTATCTTTCGTCAAGCCTTCAAGCCCAGGAGGTAGGTGGCTCCCCCTTTCTCATGTGGGTTAGCCCAGGGCCCTCACCAGACCCGCAGGCAGCTCCCTTCAGGGAGTGCCCCACTCTGTTACCTTCAAATGGGCTTGGGCAATCTTCAGGTGCTTCTGGGCCTCAGAGGCTGTCCTGTTGGCCTGGCTGAGCTGGATCTCCATCTCGTTGAGGTCGCCCTCCATCTTCTTCTTGACCCGCAGGGCCTCGTTGCGGCTGCGCGTCTCGGCGTCCAGGGATGTCTGCAGTGAGTCCACGACGCGCAGGTGGTTGCGCTTGGCCTGTTCCATCTCCTCGTCCTTCTCTGCCAGCTTCCGCTCGATCTCTGCCTTGATCTGGTTGAACTCCAGCTGCGCCCGCAGGATCTTGCCCTCTTCGTGCTCCAGGGAGGCCTGGCAGGGGGTGGGGCGAGAGGGTTGGAAGCAGAGGGTCAGGGCACAGGGAGAGGATGGGAGGGAGGTCAAGGAAGTGCTGGGTATCAGCCAGGACTGTGGCTTGGAGAGGAAAGCCTGGGGAAAGACACAGGAGGTGGGACCTGCATCCCAGGATGTCCTGGGCTTCCTCGGTCAAGGAAAGGCCTTGGACGTCACCAGTGCCAAGACCCTCTAGGATTAACACCACACCATCCTGACCTTCTAAGTCTCATAGGAAAGGGGGAGGTTTTCATAACCACACATTCCAAACTTCATTTTTGTTTCCTGGGTCACTTACCTTTCAGTGAAAAAAAGCTAGATGCCCCCAAACTCAGGGCCCTCTCTAGGTTCTCTAAAAACGAACAGTAGCAATAGCAAATTGGGCGGGGTGGGGGGGACACACGCATGTTGGAGACATGTATTAAATTTTTAAGTTTGTGACCTCATTTAATCTTCATAACAATTATGCATAAAATCTTATTGGGTATGCACCATTAGTTCTATCAAAAATAAGAAAACTAAGGTACAGAGGGGTTAAGAAACTTGCCCAGTAACACAGTAGAGGTCCTGAAGCCAAGTTCCAAACTCAGATCTGTCTGATTCTGAAGCCCACACTCCCACCTACTGTCTGAGGGGTTATGATGATGGCCGTATTTCAACTTTATAAACACGGTAGGTTTATAACTTTCGGCCCATGATCACACGGTGATGTTTTTCTTGGTGGAGACCTTGGCTTTGTAGGCAGTCATGGTATTGGGCTAGTGGGCAGACTGAGAGAAAGGAGCTAATAAATTTTGTCTGGGGGTGAGTATCACCCGCTGGTGAAGAAAAATGGAGAGTCAGAGACAAGAAGGGGTGGGTAGGAGTGGGTATGAAGTAGGAGTGAGGCAGGGCCAGGCTCACCTCAGCCTCCTCCAGGGCTGACTGCAGCTCTAGCTTCTCAGCCTCCAGCTGCTTGCGGACCTTCTCCAGCTCATGAGCATTCTTCCCTCCTTCTCCCAGCTGCTCTGTCAGGTCCGAGATCTCCTCTGGGGGGGGGGGGGCGGGGCCGCTCAGTTGGGGGCTGCCATGGTCCCTGGATGGGGGACGCCCCTCCGGGGCCCCTCTTGGAGCCCCTGGGTGGCGCCACACAAGGAGGCTCTCCCCAGCCCCTCCCCAGCCCCTCCCCAGCCTCTCTGGCCCCAGCGCACCCTGGAGGTTCTTGTTCTCCCGCTTGAAGGTCTCCAGATGCTCCAGGGACTCCTCGTAGGCGTTCTTGAGCTTGAAGAGCTCTGTGCTGAGGGAGCGCGCCTCCTTCTGCGAGGACTCCAGCTCGGATTGGGACTCCTCATACTTCTGCTTCCACTCGGCTAGGATCTGTGGGGACCCGGCTCACTGCACAGCCCCCAGACCCAGCACCTCCCTCCCCAGTCCTCCAGGGCCTGCCCAGGCCCCTCGGCAGGGCTCAGCCTCCTCCCCAGCCCCCCCACCCCGGTCCCCCAGGAGGAGGTCCCTGGCTTCCTGGTGATGCTGGCCTCCCTGCTCTGCCCCTGGTCGAGTCCCCCAGCCCTGGCCCACCTTGTCGAAGTTCCTCTGCTTCTTGTCCAGGGCCGCGGCGGCTGCGTTGGAGCGCTCCACGTCCACCATCAGGTCCTCAATCTCATTCTGCAGCCGGTGCTTGGTCTTCTCCAGCGAAGAGCACTTGGCATTGACGGCCTCCACAGCCTCCTCGGCGTCCTGCAGCCTCTGGGCCAGCTTCTTCCTGCCCCAGGCAGTGAGCGCGTGTGTGTGACTCTACCTGGGAACAGCGGGCGCTGGGAACCCCCTCCTCCCTGGACCAGGGTGACCCCATCCTCCCTTCACCACAGCTCCTTGGGACCCTGAGCAGCCCTTCAGGCCCTGGGCCCCCAGCCTTGAGGGACCCCAGCCTGCAGGTCGGAGGAGCAGAGTGTTCTCCCTCTGTGTAGCGACGTCTGCGCGGCAGCCTCCTCCCCTCCCTACGCCAGGCTGATCGATGGAAGCTCCTCTGACCAACAAGCTTTTTGCTCGTCTTATACGTGAGCATCAGGTATAACCCGAGCCAAAAGCTCATGCGTCACAGGAAGTGAGTCCGGGCCAGCCAGGTTCACTCAGAGGCCAGGATCCAGGCTCCCTTTCAAGCACCTCTATTACCCCCCTCTTCCTGCCACTTTTCCCACCCTCCTCAGATCTCCTTCCTGTGTCCATTCTGCCTGTCTGCCCCTGCCCGCCCCGCTGTCCTCTTGCTCCTTCCTCCTTTAGAATCAGGGTGGTGAGGCCCAGGACTCACTTGGCCTCCTCGAGCTCCTCGGTCCTCTGGATGGCGTCTGTCTCGTACTTGGTCCTCCACTGCGCCACCTCTGAGTTGGCCTTGGACAGGACGCGCTGCAGCTCGGCCTTGGCCTCCGTCTCCTCCTCGTACTGCTCGCGCAGCAGGTCACAGTCATGCCGGGCCGACTGGAGTGCATGGGCCAGTGCGTTCTTCGCCTGCGGAGGGGCAGCACCGGGAAGAGGGCTTATCTTCCAGGAAGGTGGGAAGAAATGTGCCCCCACCCCTAATCATTCTCTAGATCTTTTTCATATCCATGAACTTCGAACAAGCCCAGCCTTGCTCGTTCAGGGTGAAGGCTGGTGTGGAAATCTCAGCATTTCAGAGCAGCTTTCCAGCTTGCCCAACCCCACCCCCCTGCAAATAAGGAAATGGCAGTCAATGATGTTCAGGTGTGGCTTAGCTGGAACATAGAGGAACCTAGCCTGTGGGGTGGGGGTAGGGGGGCTTTCTGCCACAGACAGAGGCTTCTCTCCAGCCTCCGAGCTCCATTCATGGTGTTGATGTAATTTAACTACCCAGGGCTGCCATCAGGCCTGTCCCACTGTCCCGTAGCTGGGCCTCACCTTGCCCTCCTCCTCCAGCTGCCTCTTGAGGTCCTCTAGTTGCTGGGTGTAGGAGAGCTTGCCTCGAGTCATCTGGGAGATCAGTGCCTCCTTCTCATCCAGCTGCCGGGACAGCTCACCTGGTGGTAGGAACAAGAGAGAGTCTGTGGGCTGTGGAGGGGGCAACTGGTGCCTGACCCTGGAGCAGGCGTAAGGCTGGTTAGGGGCACCCACCGTTCTCTGTCTGCAGCTTGGCTCGCTGGGTGGTGAGGTCATTGAGGGAGCGTTGGGTCTCTTCCAGCTTTGCGCGGTACTCGTTGGCCTGGTCCTCCAGGGTCCGGGACATCTTCTCCAGGTTTGCCTTCAGGCATTAACGGACAACTTGTCATGGAGAAGGCGCTGGGTGGACCAGAGAAAGGAAGGGAGGACCAAAGCGGGGAAGCACAGGGCGCAGGGGCGTGAAACAGAGAGCTGCCGGAGAGCGCAGTCTGAAGGGGGTGCATGAATTAAAGGAGGGAGGGTGAGGAGCTGTGGGTGGAGGCAGGGAGGGCAAGGGAGAGAGTGAGACAGAGAGCAGGGGGTGACGAAGGAGTGACAATGAGAAGACAGGGAAGAGAGAGTGGAAGAAAGGCGGCTGTGGGGGGAAGGGGGCGAGGACGGTGAGCAGGCCGCCCACCTTGGCCTTGATGATCTGCTCCATGTTGGAGGTGACATCGTCCAGCTCCAGCTTGAACTCGCTCTTCTCCTTCTCCAGCTTCTGCTTCACGCGCTGCAGGTTGTCGATCTGCTCGCTCAGCTCGGCCACGCTGTCCGCGTGCTTCTTGCGCAGGGCCGCCGCCGTGGCCTCGTGCTGCAGCGTGGCCTCCTCCAGGTCCCGCCTCATCTTCTGGAACTCGGCCTCGCGCTTCTTGTTCATCTCAATCTGCACGGATGTGGCCCCGCCGGCCTCCTCCAGCCGCTCGCTGATCTCCTCCAGCTCCCGGGACAGGTCTGAGCGCAGCTTCTCCACCTTGGCCCTGGCCGTGCGCTCGGCCTCCAGCTCCTCCTCCAGCTCCTCGATGCGAGCCTGGCCCGGGACACAGAGGGCTCAGACCCACCACCCGGAGCCCTCCCTTGGGGAGCGCCCAACCCAAAGCTCTAGAACATTTAGGCCCCTCTAGGGCAATGGTTCTTAACTAGGGAAAGCTTTGTGCTGCAGAGTGTAGTTGGCGATGTCTGTAAACACGTTTGCTTGCTATGACTTGCCATCTAGTGGGTAGAGACAGAGGGTGCTGCTAGACATTCTGTAACACATAGACCATCAGTAACAATTTGGTCAAAGCTGAACCCTCAAGGCATCTAGGGTCAGTCTGAGAATCTGCAGCTCTGAATCCTAAGAATCTATGTTTGGATGGGGATTCCGAGATCCTATGAGATCCTGAATCAAAGATTCCACAGATTCATTAGGCTCTGCTCTGCTAGACATAAGGCAGGAAAGCCCGCACTTGTATCCTACAAATATTTGCAACAATATACCTTAAGACAATCAACATTTTTGTAATCTTCCAAGTTAACCACACAGTCCCGTCAATCATATTCTTGACTCCAGGGCTTGCCTTATTTATGCCTGGGCTGGTTCCTCTTTGACTGTTCCCTTCCAGGCCAGGTGAGTGCTAGTGGGTTTCCCTTATCATCATCATGCCCCTACCTCATTCTTTGGCCTTAGCCTTGGCCTTGACTAAACTGGGAGAATGTCCCATCTGTCATTTTGATCTGTTCCCTGACCAGCCTGGAGCAAAGGGGGAGCATTGATCAGTGGGATCCCTGCATCGGTGGTTGTGGACAGTATTAACAGGATGCACGTGGGTGGGTCCTGGGAGCAGGAGAGAGCCTCTCCTTGGGAGCCCCTGCTCCCGAGATGAAGGAGGTGGGACTGTGTGCAAGAGCCTGGGCAGGAAGAAGGAGGAGCCACAGCCCATTGCCAAGACCTGGTGAGGATAACAGCACTGTTGTTCTCGGTCTAGGAGCAAAAGAGTTTGCCTCAACCCAAACAGAAGAAGAACCTGGAGAATGTCCTCATAATCAAGCTAAAACCCACGAGGCAGGGCATAGCTCAGCAAGACATCCTTTTTAGTAGGCTTGTTTGCCTCCCTCAAAGAGCCCTGCTAAAATAAGATATCATTGCTTTAATGGGGGAAGGCTGGTGTTCCCCAGTGCCAGGTGAGGGCTGGTGGGGTCTCCAAGGCTGTCTGGAGCTCTAGATACTGTCTAGAACCCTAAGTAGTTCCTGTATCTTCAGCTACCTCACCACTGAGCTTGCCATTGGCTGCACCGGGAAGAACTTCACCTGATTCTCCTTCAGTTTCTTCTGCAGCTGAAGGGCCAGTGCCTGCTCGTCCTCAATCTTACTGTTCTGCTGACTAATGTCAAATTCTTTCCTGGAGAAGAAGTGGGGGGTGGGTGACAGGTGGTCTTCCTTCCTCTGTACTCATTCTCTTCTCTTGCCAGGGCATGCCAGGACCAGCCCCCTCCCCGCTGGCCCAAGGGGTGAATGCAGGAGGGCCATTCGACCTCCTCATTCACACTGTGCCCAGGACAGTCATGGCCAGTGGGGCTGCAGCACCCTGTGCTCTAACTCTCAGGCCAGACATCTCCACTAGCCCTTCCTGGCCAGCTCAGGCTCCTACTTCTTGATCTTTTCTTCCAGCTGCAGCTTGTCATTCTCCAGGTCCATGATGCTCTCCTGGGTCAGCTTCAGGTCACCCTCCAGCTTTCGCTTTGCTCGCTCCAGGTCCATGCGGACCTTCTTCTCTTGCTCCAGGGATCCCTCCAGCTGGTGGGAAGAAGATAATAAATGAGGTCTAGAAAACCTGAGATCCACAGTGTATGCTCCTCTGCTCCCTTCTAAACTCAAAGTCCAGGAGATTGGAGGGCAAACCAGCAGAGAAATCCCTGCAAGCACAAAAAATTCTGAGCCCCAGTCTAGTGAGGAACTGCAAAGAACAAAGAGGCCCCAGGGGTCATAGAAGTTGGTTTAGGTATCACAGAACCCCTTGGCTATTGATGTTGCCAGCAAAATCCTGACCTGGGAGAGACAAGCATGGTTCTTACTACTCACATCATCCACCTGCTGCTCCAGCTTGACCTTAGACTTAGTCAGTGTGTTGACCTTGTCCTCCTCAGCCTGAAGATCATCTAGAGCCTGCTGGTGGGCCTCTTGCAGAGCCTTCTTCTCCTTGGTCAGCTTGGCGATGATCTCATCTAGCCCAGCCATCTCCTCTGTCAGGTTCTTCACCTGTGGATCAAGAACCCCATCCCCTTCAGGGTCAGAGGTCATCGGCCTGGCAACTTCTATGGGGATGTCCAATGCCAAGGACCAGGACCACACCATGGTCTAGAAATCCTAAGACCTGGGCTAGAGCCATAAGAAGCTGCCCTCACCTTGTTCTCTGTTGCATGCTTCTCCTTCTCCACCTTGGCCAGCGTCAGCTCCAGGTCATCAATGTCCTTTTTGAGCTCAGAGCACTCATCTTCCAGCTTGCGCTTCTTGGCAGTGAGCTCTGCATTCATCTCCTCCTCGTCCTCCAGCCTCTCAGTCATCTCCTTCACCTTGGCCTCCAGCTGGATCTTGTTCTTGATCAGCTGGTCACAGCGCTCCTCTGCATCAGTGAGGTTATCTTGTTCCTGGGAGAAGAGGACAGAGAGGAGACTTAGTGATTAAAGAGAGGAGAGATCCAGCATCTTAGTTCCTGGGGATGAGATGGGCTATAATCCAGGGGAGGAAAGGGGAGGAATGAAGAGATCGTCATGTGGCCTCACCGCCTGCACTTGGAGCTGGAGGTCATTCTTCTCCTGCAGCAGGGACACCATCTTCTCCTCTAGCTCCTTGCGGCGAGCCTCTGACTTCTCCAGCGCCTCTTTGATGCGCCCAAACTCCTCCTTCATGTTGGCCATCTCCTTCTCCGTCTCTGCGCTCTTGAGCAGCGGCTTGATCTTGAAGTACAGCTTCATCCAGGGCCAGTTCTTGACCCCCATGAAGGCCCGGATATTCCACTGGATGACCAGCAGGGCATCCCTGGTAAGGAAACATGGAGGTAGGAAAGGGCACTCTGAAAGGGCACTTCATAAACACAAAGCAGCTGCACTCAGCTCCCAGCCCATCTAAAGCTCATAGGCACCTGAGGGCTGGAGCCCTGTCTTGTTGCCTTGATACACACCCCCACTCCAACATTACCACACTGAACATGGAGTTGCTCAATAAATATTTAATTGAGCAATTCAACAAATGGGCAGTTTGTATCTTCCCTGCTGGGGTGTTAGTAGTAATGAAAGTACCGCTCATAGAGTGTCTACTAAGTTCAGTGTTTCTAATCCCATAAGAACCTCAAATATCTTAAACATATTTTGCATGTAAGAATATCTATAGTATATATGTAAGTCATGAAGCATGAAACAAAATGACTACATATGACTACATATGACTACATATGATGAGGATTTTCCTCATCCCTTTTCCTGGTCCCCCCACCAGAAGCAGCCACTATCCTGAATCTTGTGTTTTTCATTTCCTTACTTTTTCAAAACATACTTAAACCTTATATGTATGTGTCTTTAAGCAACATGTCACTATTTTTTAATTATCTCTGAGTTTTATAAAATTGCATTACACTGTACGTATCCTTCTGTGACTTGCTTTTGTTCACTCAATATGCTTTATAATATTCCACTGAACAACCATACTATTTGCCCATTCCCCTGAGATGGAAACTGGAATCGTTTCCTGATCTTTGCTGTTTTGGTCAATGCTGCTGTGAAGATTCTTTTTCATCCCATGTTGTGCACATGCAGGAGTTTCTGTGGGAATGCACTTAGGAGTGGAACTGGAAGCTATGCAATTGTCCAGGTTAAAATTTTTTTGGGGGGGTGATCTCTATACCCAAAATGGGGCTCAAAATCATGATCTTGAGATCAAGAGTTGCATGCTCTATGGACTAAGCCAGTCAGGTGCCCCTGCAATTGTCCATCTTTAAAAGATAATGATAAATTGTTTTTCAGGGAGGTTGTGTTAATTTACCCATAAGCGGTGGGTCAGATTTACTGATTTTTGTCAAGCTCGTGTTTTAAAATGGTATCTCACTCTTTATGGGGAATTTTCTAGCATGGTAGTCACTTGCTCAAGCCAGCTAGCAATTGGTGAAGTCAGGGTTTGAGCTCAGGTCTTCTGAGTCACACCAGTTAGCACTGCTTGTCTACCTTTTACTCCCCTGGGAGAGCCTCACCCTTTCTGTTGCCTCACCTGCGCTCCACGATCTTCTTGAACTCAATGCGCATGAGCAGGCCCCGGGCTTGTGCCTGGATGCGGGTGATGATGCGGCTCAGCCTCTCGTCCCTCATCTCCTCCAGCAGCCCCAGCAGCCCCGCCTTGAAGAACACCTGTGGGCCAGCAGTGGGTGGGCCGGGAGGGGAAAGAGGAGAGGTTGCCTTTAAGCAGTGTAATACCCTAGGAAAGAACTCAAGGGAGGAGGCCAGTGACAGCTGGAGCTGGGACAGGGGTGCTGGATGGTCCATGGGGAGGGGGAGCAGGCAGTTCAGAGATGGTCCTAAGATGACTGGTAAAAGGGAAGGAGCTGGGAGGTGGGGACCCAAAGGACAGGAGAGGTCTTTCTGTAGTCAGCTCACCTCCTCCCTTCTCTCACCTTGGTGTGGCCGAACTTGTACTGGTTGTGGTCAATGTCCAGGGAGCCCAGCAGCTTCTCTGCCCCTTTCCTGCTGTCAATGAACTGGCCCTCGGGGATGGCTGTCGGGTTCAGGATGCGGTACCTGGAGAGGGTGGTGCCCTGAGTCACTCACGTTCTGGACCGATCTGCTCTGCCCACAGCACTAAGGGCCACCTGTGGATTTGTTTCCCCACCAAGTCTGTCCAGGCTCCCCCTGCTCCCTGAGCCCTGTACCCACCTCTGCCGGAAGTCCCCATAGAGGATGCGGTTGGGGAAGCCCTTCCTGCAGATGCGGATGCCCTCCAGCACACCATTGCAGCGCAGCTGGTGCATGACCAGGGGGTTGTCCATCACCCCTGCAGCAGGAGAGGAGGAGAAGGTGTTGGTCTCAGGATAAGTGATGCCAAGTGCCCTCCCCAGACTAGACCCTTGCACATGGCTCACCTGGAGCCTTCCGTTCATTGGGGATGATGCAGCGCACAAAGTGAGGGTGGGTGGTCCTCAGGTTGGTCATGAGCTTATTCAGATTCTCCTGGGGGTAGACGAGAGTGGGGAGTCAGGAGCCACAGGGACCATCTTTTTGGGCCCTGGGCCCCTGACAGCCTGTCTCCAGAATTCTCCAGGGGACCAAGAGTTGACACGTCATTTATGATGTGAGTTCAGGATTCTATAGAATTTACATGCCCAAAATGACCATGTAGCTCTAGCTTCTTTCCTCCCCAGACTCAGACAATCAGATTAGGGTAACACAGCCAAAGGACTGGGCCTGTGCACCATGGGCCCCTTGGCATCTCTGAGCCCTTCTTACCCGGTGGAGGGCCGACACTGTCTGAAAGGATGAGCCCTTTTTCTTGCCTCCTTTGCCTTTACCGCTGTCCCCTAATAAGAGAAGGGATGAGGAGTCAGAGTTTGAAAGCGGAGGAATGCTCGGACAGGGTCAGGGCCTGCCTCTTGCTAGCCATGTGACTTCATAAAGTGATTCTCCAGGTCTCAGTTTTTCCACGAGGAGAACAGTAACTGCCTCTAAAAACTGGGACAGAGATTAGATACACTTGCTTGCCACACCACAGGTGCTGAAATAGTACGAGTGCTCCTCTCCCACCTTCTTCTTTGAGCCCCACCCTTCATGCTTGCATCTTTCCGAGGTCAGCCTTCCTTCTTGTAGTTCTTCCTCCTCCTCCCAAGCCACACCCTTGCTCTTCCTTCTCTGAAGCGGACGTTCACCTGTGCTCCCAGGTGTTCAGTGATCCTCTCAAGGTTTACCGAGAACTCCCGCAGGCACAGCTCTACGATGGACCTGGCACAGCCATGTATGCCCACCCCCACTCACTTCCAGGTGTTCAGCCTTGAGGAGACTCGACATGTACACCAAGATCCATAACACAGAGTGGAAAATGACCCTTTTACAGACCAGCTGCAGAATGACTGCTGCGAGATCTCCTGACCCCTGTCCTGTGATTCACGGGATCCCTTCTGCCGCTAGAATCCTATGCTTTGAAGCTGAGGGCCCCTGGTCCCTGGCAACTCCGGAATTGCTCTGGCCCAGGGCAGGGGCTGCCCTCTTACCGACATCAGCAGAAGCGTAGGAGGAGAAGAGGGTGGCCATGAGCTTGAGGGAGGACTTCTGGTACAAGCCCACCACCGTCTCGTTGAGCGGGTCTTTGTTCTTCTCCAGCCAGCCCAGGATGTTGTAGTCCACAGTGCCAGCGTAGTGGACCAGGGAGAAGTGAGCTTCCTGCTTTCCCTTGACATTGCGTGGCTTCTGGAAATTGTTGGACTTGCCCAGGTGGTTGTCATACAGCTTGGCCTTGAAGGTCATGTCAGTGGCCTTGGGGAACATGCACTCCTCCTCCAGGATGGACATGATGCCCATGGGCTGAGAGCAGAGGGGAGTAGAGAGAGCATCACTGTGTGTACTCCCGGGTTTCCAGAGTCCCACACCTTGCCAGTGGAAAAGACACAGCCCAGTAGATCTGGCAGGCCACAGAGTGTCTGTGCTAGCACCACTTGTCCCAATAGAGGATGCTCATATTCCTGGAATTAACCTAAATCCAATTCTATTCAAATCTGGCCTATAACCTCTTTCTGCCTCAGCGGACCTAGTGAAGAGCCCTATGCTCCCAGCCATCCTGCCAGGTCCCCAAGGCCTTGCAACAAGCCCCTTCTTCTTGGAAGGCTCCTTGCCCCAGGGACAGGTGTATGTCCGAGGTGCCAGACTCTGCCTAGATGAGGGGTGACAGTTCTTCAAAGGATGGTTAGAGGGATCCATGTTCTGCAAAACATCCTGCTCTTGAGAGAGTATGATGGTTCTTGACTTTCCTTGGGGCAGGAATCCTAATGAGAATCTGATTAAACTAAAGATGTTTCCCTGGAAAAATGCATGTAAACACATGTGTGTGTGTGCGTGCGTGTGCACGTGCATACACACACACACTTTTCCATATATTTTCAGGCGATTCTGAGACCTCTGGAAGAGCAGCACCTTCTGGGAAGTTCTGGTTTTCTGAAGGGCACTGGCTGGCTGGGTGAGGGAAGATATTCCAGGCTCTGGTCTGTATCAGCAAAGGCACACTGAGAACAAGCCAGCACTGGGAACCTCACACTAGTTCCGTTCTTGTCTCCTCTGAATCTAGGGACAAGAGGGGCTGAAGACCCTCAGCTATCAGGAAGAGGTTGGGAAGCCAAGTGTCAGTTCCAAAGATCCTAGGGTCAGCCTAGGATCTTTCCATAGATGATGCTTCTCATGGGCTGTCAGAAGGGCCGGTTCTCCCTCTCCTCACTACGTCCCCTTCTTAAGACTTTGGGAGGTGACCACCATACGGGAAAAGGTCTCAGGTCCTGGGGAGAGGAGAAGGGAGCTCATCCCATGCATGCTCATGACTTCATGGTGGGTAGGAACTGGGTCTGAGAGAGGCTGGGGATTCTGGGGACTTCAGTTTCTTGGCTGTAGAAGGGATAGCACTGCCACTCTGTCTGGGATGCCAGGGGACAGGGACACAGGCAGCGGGGCAGGCAGCACCTTCTCAATGAGGTCGATGCAGGCCTGCAGGTCCATGCCAAAGTCAATGAACTCCCACTCGATGCCCTCCTTCTTGTACTCCTCCTGCTCCAGCACGAACATGTGGTGGTTGAAGAATTGCTGCAGCTTCTCGTTGGTGAAGTTGATGCACAGCTGCTCAAAGCTGTTGAACTGTGGGTGGGGGTGGGGGCTGAGCGGGTCAGGCCCACAGGAGTCTGAGCAGCCCATGTGGTCCTCCCTAGCCGGCGCCCAAGCCCAGACAGGGGTGTGGCCGGGCCCCTGCCCTGTCAGGCGGGGGAGGGGTGCTCCCCTGGAAGACAGGACGAGGTGTCTGTTACCGACAAGCCCCACAGCCTTTCCCGAGACTGGCCGTGATGGTCACAGGTGGGAACGAGTGAGTCACCCTCCCCCCTCCCCCCCAAGCATGTGTGCCTAGGCTCCCCCACTCACATCGAAGATCTCGAAGCCGGCGATGTCCAGGACCCCTATGAAGTACTGGCGTGGCTGCTTGGTCTCCAGGGTGGCATTGATTCTCGTCACCATCCAGTTGAACATCTTCTCGTACACGGCCTTGGCCAGGGCCCCAATGGAGTAGTACACCTGCTGGACGCTCTGCCCCTTGGTGACGTACTCGTTGCCCACTTTCACCCGAGGGTGACACAGCCCCTTGAGCAGGTCGGCTGAGTTCAGCCCCATGAGGTAGGCGGACTTGTCGGCATCTGGAGGAGAAGGAAAGAAGTCAGCAAGCGCTTTCGGCAGACCCTCTTTCCCTGTTCTGGGCAGGGCCAGAGACCTTCTGAAGCATTAGTCCAACCGCCCTCACTAAAGAGTTGCAGATCCAGGTCTGGAAGGGCACCAAACTTGCCAGGGGGCATGTAGCCACCAACATGCAGAGTCCGGCTGGAGCCCAAGCCTCCTCCTCGTCTGTCCAGAACCTCCCACCACCCAGCAGTTCCTGCCGCCTCTGTCTGTAATGTCTGCTTGGTGCCCCCGGTCTGGGCCGTCGAGCAGCACTGCTGTGAGCACCTTCTCATGTCTCCAGGGCACAGACTCTGGCTGATGGAGATGGGCCCTGCTCCCTGCCTCCTTTGCTCCCATCCCTGGATCTGATCCAGGACGGGGCCTGTTCCACTCTGGATCCATGTGGTGACTTGATATCAAGATTCCTAACAGCAAGGCCCTCCCCATCCCCACCCCAGCTCTCCACCTGTGCCATCCAACATACGATCTCTATTTAGAAGAAACGTATTTGATTCAATTTCAAGAGTTTTGTGATAGCTGATGACTTGCTCTCATGAAAGCCAGGCTTGGCATTTCGATCTGGAGAGACACAGAGAAGGGGTCCTTGAAGGTAGGCTAAGAGGAAGGTTCTTGGACATTTGTCTGGCCCTGTTCACACCTTGACATCTCCTTCTCAAAGAATTCCTACAATGGCCCCAGAGTGAGATAGGAAGGACTGTTGTTCCATTTCACTGAGGAGGAAACTGAGGCCCAGTGAGGTATGCAACATGTTAATGGCAAGCTATATCCTGACTCCTGGCCCTTACCTCCCAAACAGTACATGGCATGGGGTGTGAAAGGGGCCCATCCAAGGGCTGGGCAACCTCCACATACACACTAATGGCCAGGATGTGCAGTGCTCAGAATCTGTGCTTTTCTGAGCTTGGCTGAGTCTTGAGCCTAGGAGGAGACATCCCAACTCACTTCTGGTCAGTGCAGCTGGGGTTGAAGAGTTGGCAGGATTGTGGGAGGCCTCCCTGCCTGCCCATCTCTCACATATCCTTGTCCCTCCCTGGCTCTCACCCCATCCATCTACCCCACAGGCCTCAGGTCCCCAGGAACCAGCCTGTCTGGGGACAGTGGTTGACCTCTGACTATGCTCTAATGAGGAGAAAGCCTGGAGGTCAGGCTGGATGGTGTTGGGGCCCTTCTCCTGGGACGAGGTACTGCTCTCTGACCATGTGCTTGTCATACTTCTGGCTTCCTCCCGCTTTCTCCATCATGGTCCTAATAACCTTAATAAACTAGGTTGTTAGCCTAGCTCTTCAAGAATTGTTGAATAGCACCACTTTGGGACCCAGCATGGGAGACCCTGCTCCCAGTGGGCAATCTCCTCCTGACAGGTGAACGCCAAGCACCTGCCCCCACCTTCGGTGCCATCTGGCTCAGCCTGCTCTTCCCGCTGCTTCTGCTTGAACTTCATGTTCCCGTAGTGCATGATGGCACCCGTTAGCTTGTAGACTCCAGCTTTCTCCTCGGAAGTGAAGCCCAACACGTCGAAGGCGCTCTAGGAAAGAGCAGGAGAGGCAAAGAGGGAGGTTGGGTTGGGTGGTGCAGGAACCCTCGGGAGCTCTCATGTTGCCTCCTCACTCACATCTGTGGCCATGAGCTCCTCGGAGTCATCGATGGAGGCCACAGACACCTCTCCCTGAGACACGAAGGCGTAGTCGTAGGGGTTGTTGGTGACCAGCAGCATGTCTGTCCAGGCAAGGAGCAGGGCAGGGGACAAGGGGACGGGAGAGGGCAAGGGATGGGCAGAGAGGGGTTGGGAGAAGGGCATGGTGGGGTTGGGGCAGAGACAATGGAGGAGAGGACCAGGATCAGGGAGAGAGGAGGACAGTCAGCAAGGACCATGCAGAGAATCCAAAAGACGTGAAAAAGTGGGCAGGGGACTGGGGAGGGAAGACAGTGGGAGAATGACACCTGGCAGCAGGAGAGGCACAAAAAGGAGAAGGGGGAAATCAACCAAGAAGAGGAGAAGATATATGACAAAGAAAGAGTGGGGAGAGAGGCAAGAGGAAACCCAGGCAGATCTGAGATGGGGAAGGAAGAGAAGACCTGAGCAGACTAAAGGAGGAGGGAGGGGAACGGGGACAGGTGAGGAGGAGGAGGACACCCACCCTGCCTGGGGAAGGCAATGGGGACATTGAGGTATAGGCAGGCTCACCCAGCAGCTCTGGCTTCTTGTTGGACAGGATCTGGTAGAAGATGTGGTAGTTCCTCTCAGCCTTCAGCTGGAAGATCACCCGGGACTTCTCCAGGAGATCTGAAGTGAGGAGAAGGGAGGAAGGCAGCAGATAAGGATGGGGAGATAGTCGATACAGCAAATGGGTGTAGATTAGGGGAGAAAGGCTCTTAGAACAAAATGGAGAGAGCCAGGGGAAGAGGAAAGAAGATGGAGAGGGAATGTTGAGTTAGGGTGGCCCAGCTGGGAGAGAAGGCAGAGGCAGAGGACACAGAAAGGCATGCAAGGCTCCCTGCCATACTCACAGGTCTCTATGTCTGCAGAAGCCAACTTTCCAGTGGCTCCAAAGTGGATCCTGATGAATTTCCCCTGTGGGTGAATGGGACAAAGAGTCAGAGAACTGGCCAGAAGGGACAGAATGGAAATCTTGGACCTCAACACAACCCAGAAAGCCCTGGGTAGTTCTGGGAATGTTCATGACCTCTTTGGTGTCCCAGATTAGTTTCAGTAAAACAGGGAAAAGTATACCCATCTCCATATTACTAGGTATGTCTGAGCAGAAACAACAACACGGGAATGAACACAGATACAATGCCTCCTGTTTGTTCCTCTGGTGTGATGTCATTAATCCTTTCAGTGACCTGCAAGGTAAATATTACTACCTCTGTGTTATAGATAGAGGACCTGGGACTTAGAGAGGCGCAGGGACTTGCTGGAGAAGTGGGAAGCTGGGGAATTGGCTCCAGCACCTACGCTCCCTTCCCACATCCAATGTGGAAGAGCGCTGGAAAAAGTCATTTGGAAAATCTAGAATGTGCCCCAGATCAGCTCCATTACTTGGCTATGGAATCGCTCTGGTGACTCTGGGTCTCTTTTCTTGAGTTCTCCGATCTCAGGGAGCCGGGCTGGGTCAGGAGGGTTTAAGAGTGTGTGTGTGCACACGAGCATGCTTGTTGATATCCCAAAGCCAAATGCAGAATGATCACCTGGGTGTGGTGACTGTTGAAAAAATGACACCCCCCACCCCGCTTTTCTTGTCCAGGCCAAAAGAGGCCAGTTGGCAGCTGTCAGAGGCACTCACAAAGCGGGAGGAGTTGTCGTTCCGGACGGTCTTGGCATTGCCAAAGGCCTCCAGGGCAGGATTGGCCTGGATGATCTGGTCCTCCAGGGTGCCCTGTGAAGGCAGCAGAACCCTGAGGGTTTATCTTCTGTCCACCTCCAGCAGTGGGGAGGGCAGGGGGCTATACTGGTCTTGGGGGATGGGAGTGGGGCTGGATGGATGGCAGGTGGGTCTCTGGTTCCATATTCAGACATCAGAGTGTGTGTCTCCTGCCAGGAAGGTCTTGAGCACTGGGATCAGTGGTGCTGTCCCCACTGTTCCCCAGGGCAAGATTAGGGGTCAGCTGGGTCACCCTGCCCCCAGGTCCCTCTGCTGAGCCTGTGGCCCACCCCGTACCTTGTTTGCACTGGCATTGTCCTTCTTGCCACGGTCACCTATGGCTGCGATGCTGGCAAAGTACTGGATGACACGTTTTGTGTTCACAGTCTTCCCTGCACCGGATTCTCCACTTGAGGCAAGAGGGACCCATCAGAATCCAAGATTTCCCCTGTGCTCCATTCGGAGTTCAGCCCACTGCACCCTCCTCCCTCAGAATCCCAGCCTTCTAAGTTCCTCCACCAGGGCCCAGGGTCCTGCAGAATTTGCATATCATTGTAGATCACTCCTACACCCCTCTGAGAGCCCAGCTCCCCGCATTCCTTGCAACCAAACCCTTAAACCTTTCCTCCCCTCTGCACCCCCAGGAATCAGCCTGGGTCCCCACCAAGTCCCTATGTGGGTGGATGGCATTTGCTCACGTGATGAGGATAGACTGGTTCTCCCGATCTGGAAGAGAAAAGAGGAGAGGCAACAGGGTCAGGTCCATGGGTACAGGGCTGAGGGAGCACGGGTCAGGGCTGCCAGACCCACCTGTGAGCATGTACTGATAGGCGTTGTCAGAGATGGAGAAGATGTGGGGTGGTGCCTCGCTCCTCTTCTTGCCCCGGTAGGCGGCCACCACCTCGGCGTTGTACACCGGCAGCCACTTGTAGGGATTGACGGTGACGCAGAAGAGGCCTGAGTAGGTCTGGAGCAGGAGAGGGAACAGGCATGAGGGGCTGGAAGGGGATGCCTGGGTCAGGTGGGGACAGGCAGGGGAGTCTCTGGTCACCCGAACTGGCTCCTCTCTTCCTGCAGCTGACCAGGGGCCAGGAGGGGGCAGAGGGGAGCTGGGCCCCCTGGGAGAATCCTGATCCCTCGCCTTGAGAGAGTGGCGCTGGCCTACTTTGTCGTCCACCCAGGGCTGGCTTCCTGCCATGCACACTCACGTAGATCATCCAGGCTGCATAGCGCTCCTTGAGGTTGAAGAGCACGGCGGGCTCGTGCAGGAAGGTCAGCATGGCCATGTCCTCAATCTTGTCAAACTTGGGTGGGTTCTGCTGCAACACCTGGTCCTCCTTCACGGTTACAGTCTGGGGAGGGTACACAGACAGGGATGACCGCACTGCCACCTTGACAGTCCTTGCTCGCCAGCCTCACGCACTTACCTCCTCCCAAAACACGGGCCACAACCTTGATCCCCCAACTCTCCTCTGACCAGCGCCCAAGCCCTGCCCCATAGCTTCCTCCTAGTGCTTTCTCCAGATGACTTAGTGCTCACTGTGCCCATCCCAGGGTCTCCATTTCTTGCCGGTGCCCCAGGGCTTGTGCCCATGAGCAGCCCCTTTCTGTCCCTGCTTCATGCACCTAGTGGCAAACTTGGCAGGGCTGGCAGCTGTCCAATCTGGGCACACACCTTACCCTGACTCCTGGGGGCACTGCTTGTGGGCTTCAGTGGCTCAGGGCAAAACTTGCCCTACTGGGAAACATCTCTACCACCAACCTACAGTCCCCATTGGTCACCATCAAGGTGGTTCATGTGGCACCAGTCACTTCGCCATGCCCTAACATCTTCAGACCCTGCAAGTAGGTATCCTGGTATTGTTTCTGGACAGTGGAGGAAGCTGCAGCTAGAATAATTAAATGGTTTACCAGCTGGGTAGACAACCAGCGGCAGAACCAGGACCAGAGTCAAAGCCCCCAGCAGCTTGTGACCTGCTATTGCACACCTCGTTGGGACCCAACATTCAGTCGGCAGGTCTGAAGACAAACCGGTGTGAGCTGCTGCTAGTGACCAGTGACGACCCTTACGGCTTGAGAGAGGAAGCAGGTACTATGGACTTCTTAGCACTAGTCACTAATCCGGGGACTGAGCGTTCAGCTCAAGAACTCCTGTTTTTTATGTTCATCTGGTTCTAAGAGTTTGCTCTTGGTTTGGGTGAGGTGAATTTGGGGGAGTTGGTCTGTGGAGGAAACTGAGGCACAGAGAGGTAGGGATATGCATTCAAGAACGAACTTTACTTGATGCTGTGTCTGTGTCTTTTTTATCTCCAGGACCCCACTGAGGCAGACACCAGGGGAGGTTCCCCCACCTCCCGGTCCCAGCATCCTCTCTGGCCAAGGGCACGCATCCCTGTCCCACTGTTCGGGTCCATCTGAGAAACGTCAGAGTTCACACCCAAGTGCTAGGTTCCTTGAGGGGTCATGTCTGGCACTCCTGCTGGCTTTAGCTCTTCTCCCAAGCCCTCAGCTCCCACAGCAAGTGGCCTCACCTCTGCAACCCCCCACCAAACCTTCTTTCCCTTTCCCTGGCACTATGCCCCCACACACCTTGCCATTCTCTGTCTCAGCAGTGACCTTGCCTCCCTCCCGGGACAAGATCTTGGCCTTCACGAACTCCTCCTTGTCGTCGGGCACGAAGCACTCAGTGCGGATGTCAAAGGGTCTAGTCTGGGCCTCCAGACGTTCCTTCTCTGACTTGCGGAGGTACTGGGCTGCCGCCCCAAAATCGGCCATCTGGGCATCGGTCATTTTGATGCTTCCCTGCGCCTGAAACAGAAGGGCCAACTGAGACAGTGGCACCTCCTCCCGGTGCTCTGCACCCCCACTCCTGGCCACCCCTCCTCACCCCCTGGCCCTCTATTCCGCCCTACCACTGAGGAGACCCTGCCCTGGGTCCCTTCCTCCCCGTGCTTCAGGTTCTCCTTCCTTTGCTCTCTGACCCGACGCTGAAGGAGACTCTCTAAGGGTCTGCACGGGCTGGAATTGGCTGGCGTTCTGAGGAAGGGGAGGTTCTGAGCTGCCTAGAGGAGAGACGGGGCCCCGGTCCAGCAACCTGGCTCCCACGAGAGGATTGGAGTGGTTCTCACCTGGTTATCTCTTCACGGAGAATCCTGAAGACTGTGGACCGTGGGTGGAACCACAGAGACCCAGGAGGGCAGAGGGAAGACCAGACAAGGAAGAGAGAACAGTGGAGAAGGGTCATCGGGGAGAAGTGAGCCAGGAGGATCGACCCAAAGAGCCGGATGAGCAGGACCGACCGAAATGGGGAATTTGGGAGAGAGAAGAGGCAGAGAGCCGGTAAAGAAAGGATGCAGAGTTGGTGAGAGCGCCAGGGGTGGACAGGGAATCAGAGTGGGAGATAGAGAGAGGTGAGAAGATTAGAACACACATGCACACCGACAGGAAGGAAGGGCCAGGGGGACAGACAAAGAAGTACCAGAGTGACGAGTGTTGATAAAGACCAGGAGACAACATAAAACCAGACAAAGAGCAGAAAGCTATCCAAGGAGGGAGGAGGATGGAGGGCAGAGCATGGAGGATACAGAAAGTGGGGGACAGCAGAGGCAGGGAAAGAAAGGTAGATCGGAGGAGAAAAGAGTTTCCTGGGTTTTCCTTGGGAACCTCCCCTCTGTCGGTGGGAACTTCCCAGGGTTGGAGCAAAGCAGTTCTAGCAGAACCCTTGGGCCTCAGACCAACCTGCACCCCACTCCCCGAGCAGGCGGAGTCCCTCGAGGTGGGGGCTCCGGGGACTGGCCGCAGAGTCCACTAAACTCTCTCTTACCTGGTTCAGAGGAGTGTCTGTCTGTCCTGGGGGAGCCATCTCCTTTATATCCTGCTGCTCCCAACCCCTGCCTAAATTTGGAGTCCTTCCGGAGGGACCCTCCCTCCCACCTCTCTTCCCTCCTGGCTCCTCCTCCCTTGATCCCTTGGCTCTGGAGGTGACAGGAGGACAGCAGGGCCTCTAGATTTGCCCATGAAAGGTCTGTCACCCTAGCCCCTCTGGCTCCAAGGCCTTTTTTTAGTCCTTGGGCACATTCCTTCCCTCCAAAGAACTGATGGGCAGATAGTAGGAAGACAGGACCTTCTCTCACAAACGCCCCTGCCTGCCAGGCCCTTACCTTGGTTATTTTTAACCTGGAGGGTGAGCTGAGCACACTGGGCTAGAGTCACCTTCTCCTGCAGGCCAGATGCTGTCCCCTGACCCCAGCCACGGGTTCCCCACCCTTCTACCCGTTTCTACCCTGGCCTGTCCTCACACACCCCCAGGCTGGGAACATCTGCCCACCCTCTCTGACCTGAGGTCCCACAGTGCAAGGGGCTGGGACCCGGAGCCGGGATGCCCAACAAGGGGAATCTACTGCCCAGCTCCATGACTCAGTTTCCCTTTGTTAGAAAACAGATGTGTGTGCTGCCCTCTCCCTGCACAAATGCAGTGTACCTGGTTTCCTTCTGTTCCCCAGATCTCCAGGCAGGTATTCTCCTGCGGACTTGAGGCTGTGTTGCTTCAGGGACATATCTGGAGCCCCAGCCCCTCCCGTGATGCTCCTGCTGCAGTGGCCACTGTCTGTCCTCTCAAAGGAGAAGGAATTCTCACTCAGACCCACTGTCTGCTACCTGCCCCTAACGACTTGACAACCGCACATCCGTGCGCATTCCTAGCCACACACATGCAGACTTTTCACACTTACATGCTCATGATCGCAGATTTTCCTACTTGTGGTTAGGCACACCAACACGCACATTTGCACACCCACATTCCCATGCGGAAGTTTAACCCTCCACTCCTCCTGGTGTGGGACATGGGATTGGGAGCCGGTAGGGGAAGGCAGGAGGCGTTAATCTTGGCCCGAGGGAGGAGGGGTGGGGGTGGGGGGCTGCTCCCTTCCGCCTCTCCCTCTCCGGGCTGCCAGAGGGTGCAGGTGCTGCTCTGGGCTGGCTGGGGCGCCTGGCAGGCCCAGGGATTTACACCAGCTGGGCCCCAAGCTCTGCATTCCATGGGGTGGGGGCGGGGCATTCTGCAGTCCATCTCCCCTCCTCAGGTAGAACTCCGGTGTCCTCTCCCAAACCTCCTGGGGCTCCTACTCACATGTTCTTTCTTGCCTGTGTCCCCGAGTGCCCCAGGCCCTCAAGGCCCCCCTCCCTGGCCTCCAGCGATGCCACCTCTCAGAGGCAGTAAGGTGTTTGGCCTTCAGCAGGCCGTGCCTGGTATGACTAAGT
Source organism: Martes martes (assembly GCF_963455335.1). NCBI lineage: Eukaryota > Metazoa > Chordata > Mammalia > Carnivora > Mustelidae > Martes > Martes martes. Next base: position 72,865,432 of record NC_137894.1, read on the forward strand.
GGACATTGTGTTCAGGAAACTAAGCCAGAATCCCCTGCTCTGGCTTCCCCCAACACCCTCACACGCAGGAACACTCTCTCAGCTCCCCCCTCCCACCCCATCCACTGTCACCTCTCAATATAGCTCTAGAGTGTGGAGGTGGGTAGGACAGACCAGGGTCAGTTTCTCCGGGTAGGAGAGGTTTCCATTAAAAATGTGGCTTCTCCCCCAAGGTCCCCGACTCCCTAGGACCCCCTCCCCAACCACTGCCCCATTACTGGACTCGGTAACATGCATCTGTTTCAGCGGATGTGTACCCCATACCCAGTGTCCTTGAAGGGGCAGGGACCTGCGTCAACCCCACATCCACATCTCATGCAGGTACACACACCAAAATGTTAGCCCCCCAAGGGATGCAGACCACCTGTCCCCAGTTCCAGGTCACTTGAGGTCCTGGCATGCAAGCTGGGGGGTTAGTCCCATGCGTCAGTGCCCAGTTCTCATTGCCCTGGGGAGATGATAAGGGGCTAAGAACACCAGGTCAGATTGGGTCAGGTCCCGCCGACAAAGACCAGGCTCTGTCCTCAGGGAACACTGTGTTCCGAGGGGGCTGGTCTCAGCAGAGGTGGAGCGGCAGCTGAGTAGCAGGCAGGCCGTTCCCACTGCCTCCAGTGGAACAAGGAAGAGGGATGAGGTTAAGTTGATTCCAGGGCTCTGCCCCCCTGTCTGGTCCATTTCCCCTCCTCTTCCTTCCCATAGGTCCCCTCCTCACCTCGGGCTCTCACATCCATTCCTGCGCTCCATCCTCCCTCAGCGGCCTCTCATTGCGCTGGAAGTTCTGGAGTGCGAGGCACAGGATGGACACTCCTGCCACAGGTGAGGGGATACCAGGTTGCCACGCTGTGCCTGGCTCTCTGGATCTCTGTCTGTCCCTGGCTGACCTCCCTTTCCTTCTGCCTGGTTCCTTGCCTCAAAGCTGGGCTTGGCCTCTGAGTCTCCCTGGCACCTGATTTCTACCTGTCCTGGGGTCCGATGTGTGGACGTTTCCACGAGTCTCTGCTTGTTCTCAGCCCGACCTCTGCTCACCCTCTGCCGGTCTCATCTCTGCCTCTGTGTCCTGCTCCGGGGTCTCTGTCCACCTCTCTCTAACGTCACTACTCCTGGCCTTGCCGATTTTCCTCACATCTGAAGGTGACCCAGGATTTCTTCCCTTGCCAGGTGACATGCCCACCGCAGCTCCTGCAGCATCTCTCTCCAAAGTTCACCCTGCCTTTCTGCTTCCCCACCGGTCAGCCCCCTCTTCCCACCGGCGGCCGGGCTCCACCATGTTTCCTGGCTCTCTCCTCTGTCAAAGCTTGCATTCTCAGGGTTCCCCTGTGTCTCCTTATCCTCTGTTGACTTCCTCACTGCTCCCCAAGTCCTTCCTAGGAAGAGAAGAGGTCCTGGGGTGGGTGGATAGAGGGGCCCACGAGGACAAGTGTGGGAGCCCATGGATCTTTCCAAGGCCTCCTCACTGCTTGTATCTTTTCTCTTTATTGGTTCCCCGGGCCCCGGGGGCCCCCAGTTTCTTGAGCTCCACCTCCCTCCACTGCCACCCCCCTCAGTTATCCCCTCTTTCTCTGCTTCCCTTCTCCTCCTATTCTCTGATTCTTCCTGGGGTAGGCCTTCTTCCTGGCTGCTCAGAGTGGGGGCTGAGGAGGAGCCTGGCTGGGGCGGCTGTGTGGTTGGGCGCAGGAGAATCGGTCCAGGGCTGAGCCAGGCCTTCCGGGGTTCCCAGTGGGTGGCTGACAGCCCCATGCCTTGTGAGCTCCTGCCTGCTGTGGCCCACAGTGCCAGGCTTCCCTGAGCAGCCCAGGTGTGGTGGTGACTCTGGGGGACTGGGCTTATTTAGTTGGGAGGAGGCTTGCTCCTTTCTCCACTTCCCAGCCCTCTGACACCGCCCCCCCTATTCCCCAAAGTCTTGCTCACGGGGGACTCTCCTCCACACTCCCTCATCTGCCTGCCTCCTCTCCAGATGGCCAGCCATAAATGGGCCGAAGACGCCCCATCTTCCAGCAAGCCCAGATGAGGAGGGTCTTGGGAAAGGAAGTTCCAGCAGGAGGAAGTGAAGGAGAAGAAAGGAGTGCTGTGGACAGAGGGGGATCTGAGGGGGGTCTGAGGGAACAGTTCCGGCTGTGGTGGGGTAGGGGGTCCTGACCTCAGGGTGGTTGGAGACAGGGGTGGCTGTGTCTGCAAGGTAAAATGGGCTGTAACCACAAGTCCCTGTGCCCTTGCAGAGACCTGCCCTGGGCCGGGGCTTGGGTGTCGTTAGCCCACACCTCAGAGGGCATCCCTATACCTCGCTCTGTCCTGGCAGCCCACCCCTGGTGGGGGGCAGGGTAGTGTCAGTCAGTGTAGGCTCATAGCAGAAGGGATGCCTGTGCTCTCAGCAAGCCTTAAGGGTTTTTTAAAATCTTCTTGAGCCCCAAGGGTCTCTGGACCAGGGAGAGGGCTGGGAGGACAGGTGTCACCTGCTGTGGAGGAGACAAATGGGAGCACCTGGGCCAGTCCCTCACTGAGGATACTCAGGGCCTCCAGGGCTCCCCAGGAAGGCCTCCTTGTACTGCCTGCAAAGCGGCCCCTCCGACCCTGGAGCTCCAGCCCCACCCCCACGTTCCAGGTCCCTGTGGCTGGCGGGCAGTGAAGAAGAGTCTGGAGGCCGGATCTTGGCTTAAGAGAAATAACTTTATTCTGCCTTCTCCAAAGGGGCTGCTGTAGAGGCTCTGGAACTGGAAGCTTCATCAGCACCCTCAGGACAGCGCAGATCAAGATGTGGCAAAGTTACTCCTCATTCAAGCCCTTTTGAAAGGACACAAAGCCCTAGTTAGCTCTGGGCAGGTGGGTGTTGGGCAGACACGGGGGCAGAAAAAAAGGGGAGACAGAGCACTTGATGGAGGGGGGAGAACTGCTTAGGGACTGAGGGAGGCTCCCATGGTGGTGAGAGATGTGTCCTAGGGGTTGGAGTGGAGGGGTGAGGACTCTGAGGTCAGCCACAGGGTGCTGCCTGGGTGAGGACAAGGGGGTCCTCTGGGCTGTCCACTTTAGGGCTGAGTTACTGGGCTCTGGGCCAAAAGTAGTGGAAAATGAGAGGAGACCCACAGTTGGGGGTAATTGGGACATAGTGGGTATATACAAATTGGGGCCTTCAAGAGTTGCTGACCACCCTGGGCCTGGGATTTACAAAGTCATTAAAAGTTAGAGCTGGAAGAATCTTAGACGTGCCCGAGGACTGCTTTACCTGGCCCTCTGGGGCTTCAGGGTTTAATTGTCAGGGGGGTGGTGAATGAAGAGGAGGCCTCCCTGGCATGAGCGGGCTCAGTCTGAGGAGCACTGATGGTGGCAGGTGTGCTGACACAGTGACTAGTGAAGCCCAGGCGAGGGACCCACCTTGGCGCCGATGTCTCGGCTCTTGGCCCGAAGCTTGTTGACCTGGGACTCGGCGATGTCCGCCCGCTCCTCGGCCTCATCCAGCTCGTGCTGCACCTTGCGGAACTTGGACAGGTTGGTGTTGGCCTGCTCCTCCTGCGGGGGTCCGGGGACGGGGAGGAGGAGGTGAGAGGATGCCAGAGGTCCTCTCAGCCTCCCAGTCCAGGGTGGGGTGGGGGAGGCTCCACAGTGTCCCGCGTCCAGACCCAGTCCCTAGCAGGGTCGCTTACCGCCTCCTCGGCCTGGCGCTTGTAGGCCTTGACCTTCAGCTGCAGCTTGTCCACCAGGTCCTGCAGCCTCAGCAGGTTCTTTCTGTCCTCCTCCGTCTGGGGTGGGGTGGTTAGGGGTGAGGATGACATGGTCATGAGGGGGAGCTTGCCCCCTCCCCCTGCTTGTTGTCTTTACTCAGAGTGAAATATCGGCACCGAGTTCTGCTTTCTGATCCTCAGCAAACACTGGCGCTCTTCCCTTTATTTATTTATTTATCATTAAAAAACTATTATATTTTTAATGGTTTATTTCAGGAAAGAGTCTGGGGAGCTGATGGAATCCTGAAATCCTGCACAAAACCATGCATGTTCGCTGTTCCAGGGAGCAGGCCCTTAGGGGTCCTGTGGAGGATAAACTCTCCTGTTCTAGAAGCCAGCGCATGATGGTAGTAATGCTGGGACTGCATGCTGAGATTTCCCGGGCTGCAGGGAAGGGACTTGATCTAAGGACATGTGTGTCCTTTCTGGACTTTCTGGGTTGGAACAGGAGTAAAATCTAATTAGGAGTCTGATTGTAGAAAACAAACCCAGAAAGTTCTGAGATGTGTTGAATGACTTTAGGGTAGTTTTTGGTGTATTTTGGTGGTCATGGCCCCCAACCAGAGCTTGGTGACATACTTGCTTTCAGGGAATCTGTACTGGGTGAGCTCTGTCTGGAGCTCTGGGCAGGTGTTGTCCCCAGTGGACAGGCAGAGGGTGAGGTTGAAGGCAGAGCTCCCGGGCCAAGAGGTTCAGAAGTTGACCTCTAGCCAGGGGACAGTCAGTGTAGGACAGGGCTAGGCAGAGTGGAAATGGGGCAGCAGGGGGCTGCACTCCCACTCCTTGCTCTGGAGCAGGCTAAGAGAGAACAACACTTCATTCCTCTTGGTGGTATCATCCTAGCATCCGGCCCTGGTGCAGGGGATCCAGCCAAGAGCAGCCCCCATGCCCGCACCTGGTAGGTGAGCTCCTTGATGCGACGCTCACTCTTCCTCATGCCCTTGATCGACTCCGCGTTGCGCTTCTGCTCGGCCTCCAGCTCGTTCTCCAGCTCCCGCACCCGGGCCTCCAGCTTCTGCAGCTGCTTCTTGCCGCCCTTGAGGGCGATCTGCTCAGCCTCATCCAGCCGGTGCTGCAGGTCCTTGATGGTCTGCTCCATGTTCTTCTTCATGCGCTCCAGGTGGGCGCTGGTGTCCTGCTCCTTCTTCAGCTCCTCTGCCATCATGGCAGCCTGGGGGCAGGAGGGAGGTCTAGAAGAACAGGGCCCAGGGCCCCTGGTCCCTCCAGGATCGCCATCTGCCCAGCCTGGCGTTCGTTTCCCGAGGCCCGCCCACCCGTGCAGCTGTAGGAGTCTGCTTGTCATGGCACGGTGGCCTGGCCGAGACCCAGAGCCCTTGCTCCTGTCTTTAGTGGGGGGCAGGAGGGGAGCAGCCACTCACATCGGTGATGGCCTTCTTGGCCTTCTCCTCGGCGTTCCTGCACTCCTGTACTGCCTCTTCTACTTCGGTCTGAAGCTGAGACAGGTCTGCGTCCATCTTCTTCTTCTGGTTGATGAGGCTGGTGTTCTGAGGATCAAGGTGGGCAGAGCACAAAAAGCCCTGAGCATCCACGGGGGGCTCCCAAACCTCACCGGGCAGAGTCCTGCCAGCCACGCTTCCCTCCAGGACTGCGCCTCGGGGCGGCTCACCTGGGAGTGTAGCAGCTGCACCCGCTCGCTGGTCTCAATGAGCTCCTGCTCCGCCAGCTTCCGAGAGCGCTCGGTCTGCTCCACCACGGCCCGCAGCTCCTCCAGCTCGGCCTGCAGCAGGTTGTTACGCCGCTCCACGATGGCGATGTTCTCCTTCAGGTCGTCGTTGGCACGAACTGCATCATCCAGCTGGATCTGGGTGTCCTGCAGACCGAGAGGGTGGGCCGAAGAGAGCGGTTGGCCTCTGCGCCCATCAGAAGGCCCTTAGGCTAGGCTGGGTACCAATGGAGAGCTCCACGGGCCAGGTCGGGGGCGGGGGCACGGTAGGATGTCTCTGCAGGAGCCGGAGGGAGCACAGCTCTGGTGGGACACCAGCCCCCAGCTTGACCACGTGGAGGCTAGTCCGTCTCCAGGTAAGGGGACTTCCCACGTCTGGAGCCTCCCCGTACCTTCAACAAGCTCTGGAGACCCTTGACTTGCTTCTGGGCCTCTGCAGCCAGGCGGTTGGCATGGCTGAGCTGGATCTCCATCTCGTTGAGGTCGCCCTCCATCTTCTTCTTGACCCGCAGGGCCTCGTTGCGGCTGCGCGTCTCGGCGTCCAGGGATGTCTGCAGTGAGTCCACGACGCGCAGGTGGTTGCGCTTGGCCTGTTCCATCTCCTCGTCCTTCTCTGCCAGCTTCCGCTCGATCTCTGCCTTGATCTGGTTGAACTCCAGCTGCGCCCGCAGGATCTTGCCCTCTTCGTGCTCCAGGGAGGCCTGGCAGGGGGTGGGGCGAGAGGGTTGGAGGCTGACAGGGCATGGGGCCAGGGCCGGGCGTCTGCCCATGAATCACGGATACAAAGTGAGTTCAAGAGTGCTATTAAGTGGTTCAGTCAAAGAAGCAGAAGGAGGAAGAAGAAAAGAGAATTTAAAAGAAACAAAAAATAGGCTTAGGAGAGGTAGTTCAGACCCTCACTGAGGAGAGCAAGCTAGGAAGACAAAGAGGAAAATGAAGAGAAAGGTGTTGCCAAGGAAACGGAGGCAATCAGGCACAGAATGTAAAAAATCCCGAAGTGGGAGGCAGAGGCGGAAAGGAGAGGGGAGTGGATCCGGGAAATCTTGTCTAAGATTCCTGGGCAAAATGTCTGTGTGAAGGAAATAGAGTGACCTAAACATGCATGCATTCATCCCACAATATTTATTGAGTGGCTGCTATGTGCCAGGCTCTAAGGATGGACTGGTGAACAAAATGGACAAAAGAGAGATGAGAACAGGGCCCACAGCCTAGGGCCCGGCTCCCCTCCCTGCCCCCTGCCCCCGGCCACTCCCTGCACACCCACCTCAGCCTCCTCCAGGGCTGACTGCAGCTCCAGCTTCTCAGCCTCCAGCTGCTTGCGGACCTTCTCCAGCTCGTGGATGGTTTTTCCACTGGAACCCAGCTGCTCCGTCAGGTCCGAGATCTCCTCTGGGGGAGGGGCGGGGCCGCTCAGTTGGGGGCTGCCATGGTCCCCGGATGGGGGACGCCCCTCCGGGGCCCCTCTTGGAGCCCCTGGGTGGCGCCACACAAGGAGGTTCTCCCCAGCCCCTCCCCAGCCTCTCCAGCCTCTCCAGCCTCTCTGGCCCCAGCGCACCCTGGAGGTTCTTGTTCTCCCGCTTGAAGGTCTCCAGATGCTCCAGGGACTCCTCGTAGGCGTTCTTGAGCTTGAAGAGCTCTGTGCTGAGGGAGCGCGCCTCCTTCTGCGAGGACTCCAGCTCGGATTGGGACTCCTCATACTTCTGCTTCCACTCGGCCAGGATCTGTGGGGACCCGGCTCACTGCACAGCCCCCAGACCCAGCACCCCCTGCCCCTGGTCCTCCAGGGCCTGCCCAGGCCCCTCGGCAGGGCTCAGCCTCCTCCCCAGCCCCCCCACCCCGGTCCCCCAGGAGGAGGTCCCTGGCTTCCTGGTGACGCTGGCCTCCCTGCTCTGCCCCTGGTCGAGCCCCCCAGCCCTGGCCCACCTTGTCGAAGTTCCTCTGCTTCTTGTCCAGGGCCGCGGCGGCTGCGTTGGAGCGCTCCACGTCCACCATCAGGTCCTCAATCTCATTCTGCAGCCGGTGCTTGGTCTTCTCCAGTGAAGAGCACTTGGCGTTGACGGCCTCCACGGCCTCCTCGGCGTCCTGCAGCCTCTGGGCCAGCTTCTTCCTGCCCGGGGCAGTGGCGATTTGGGAAATGTGACAGGGTTGGGTAAGATGGAGGGTATAGATTTGGAAAAGGGGAAACAACGTGAGTGTTCTAGAAAACAATCCTTGAAAACTCAGAAGTGTTGTTGGAGAAGCTGAGGAGAGGCCCCAGAGGGCTGAGAATTTGGCTGACAGAGTGTCCCGGTGGCACGCCGTGAAGACCCACAGCACCCAGGAGGGCCCTCCAGGTGGTCTCCTCTGACCCTGGGCCAGCCTCTAGGCTGCAGACATGGAGGAGGCATGGGCTTCCACAGCCCACCCCACTTCCTCTGTCACAGCACCCTGCCCCTGGTGGGAGCACTCTGCCCTCAGACAAACCTTTTGTTCGTCTTATATTCGGATGAGAAACATAACGCGAGCAAAAAGCTTCCCTGAGAGGAGAAGGAGGTGGGGCCCTGGACAGGGTTCTCTTGTGTTGTCAGAACCTGGCCAAGCGTCCATCCCCGGTGAGGAATCTCCCCAGCATCGGGCTGGGGTGCGTCCTGCCTGCAGAGGGGCCTCAGTGAGGGGCGGGCCGCCGGAGGACTCACTTGGCCTCCTCGAGCTCCTCGGTCCTCTGGATGGCGTCTGTCTCGTACTTGGTCCTCCACTGCGCCACCTCTGAGTTGGCCTTGGACAGGACGCGCTGCAGCTCGGCCTTGGCCTCCGTCTCCTCCTCGTACTGCTCGCGCAGCAGGTCACAGTCATGCCGGGCCGACTGGAGTGCATGGGCCAGTGCGTTCTTCGCCTGCGGAGGGGCGGGCACAAGGAGAAGGGCTCAGCTTTCTCCACAGTACACCCCAGTCCTCACCCATGTCCTCACCTGAATTTCTCCCTCCTCCCTGGGACCTCCTCCAGCTCTAATTCCCCAGGGGATCTGGAACAGTCTACAGAGGACTGGTAACGGAGAAGGTCCGTTGGGCGCTGCACTGTTTATGTGAGTTACGCCCAGCACTCCTTGCTTCTCGCTACAAACGTCAATATCAACCTCATCCCCGTTGTCAGGGGAGGATGCAGGGGCTCAGAGATGCTAGGGGGCTTCCTCAAGACTACCAAGCTCTCAAGGGAGTGTTAGGATTGGAGCCCAGGACTTTTGAAAAGGTCATATTCTTTCCACCTTTTGCTCACAAGGGAAGTGTCCAAAGAGGCTCCAGTTTAGCTTCTTTCTCCAGCTTTCAGATCGTCCTGCTAATCCCAGGACTCACTGGGGCAGTTCCTGCATCCCACATCTACGCCCTGCCAAGGCTGCCATTCCTCCCTAGTGTGTTTCTCTCCTCCCCTTCACTTGCCCCTGACCAGGCCCCCTCCCCCCAGAAATGGCAGCAGAAAGGCAGAGGGCCTTAGCCTGGGCAATAGATTTAGGAGACAGGAGCTAGGCCCTGGGCTATTAATCCATTTGGAAAACGGGAGAACAATGGAAAGACAGCAAGCCTCATTCTTGGGACCTTCTCCTTCCTGTTCTGGGCCAAGTGGCTTGAGTCTGGGCCTCACCTTAACTTCCTCCTCCAGCTGCCTCTTAAGGTCCTCCAGCTGCTGGGTGTAGGTGAGCTTGCCTCGGGTCAGCTGTGAGATCAGTGCCTCCTTCTCATCCAGCTGCCGGGACAGCTCACCTGGAGAGGCACGAAGGCACACTCAACTCTGGAAGGTCAGCCCCCCCTCCCTCTCCCCAACCATTCCCTTTCACCTTAGGCCCCTTTCTCTGGAGAGAGGTGTGCATGTGTGGGTGTGGGTGTGAGTGTATGCGCGTGTGCGCACGTGTGTGAATGTCTACCCAAGGCTGGTGGCTCAGGCAGTCAGGGGAGATGGGGTGGGGCTCACCGTTCTCGGTCTGTAGCTTGGCCCGTTGGCTGGTGAGGTCATTGACTGAGCGCTGGGTCTCCTCGGCCTTGCTTCGGTGCTCATTCATCTGGTCTTCCAGGGTCCGGCACATCTTCTCCAGATTAGCCTGAGGGGGAAAGGGGAGTCACACAATGGACGTAGGGGGCCCTGAAGGGTGGAAAGGGATACAGTGACAGAAGTAAAGAGGAGAGGCATGGACGGGAGAGATTTGGAGAACAGAGTGGAAGAAGGGAAGTGGGATATGGAACCATCAGAGAAGAGAGGAGACATGGACAGAAAGTGAAGGTGGGTGGAGATAATTGCGGGTGAGGACGGTGAGCAGGCCGCCCACCTTGGCCTTGATGATCTGCTCCATGTTGGAGGTGACATCGTCCAGCTCCAGCTTGAACTCGCTCTTCTCCTTCTCCAGCTTCTGCTTCACGCGCTGCAGGTTGTCGATCTGCTCGCTCAGCTCGGCCACGCTGTCCGCGTGCTTCTTGCGCAGGGCCGCCGCCGTGGCCTCGTGCTGCAGCGTGGCCTCCTCCAGGTCCCGCCTCATCTTCTGGAACTCGGCCTCGCGCTTCTTGTTCATCTCAATCTGCACGGATGTGGCCCCGCCGGCCTCCTCCAGCCGCTCGCTGATCTCCTCCAGCTCCCGGGACAGGTCTGAGCGCAGCTTCTCCACCTTGGCCCTGGCCGTGCGCTCGGCCTCCAGCTCCTCCTCCAGCTCCTCGATGCGAGCCTGGCCCGGGACACAGAGGGCTCAGACCCACCACCCGGAGCCCTCCCTTGGGGAGCGCCCACCCCACAGCTCTAGAGCATTCCTGGCCTGTCTGGAACAGCAAGTCTTTTCAGTTCTACCAGCAGAGAAGTAGAAATAAAAGGATTTGGAGGAGATGTTTTGGATAGCTGAACTAACCTTCTTTTAGACCAGAACTTTATACATTTTCTATTGGAAAGAAAGTGGCTGAAGTTGACTGTTGAAGAGGGACAAAGAGACCTGTGTTCTAGGGATATTTTAAGTGGTTTAGTGGCAAAAATATTAAAAGTTTAGCATGAGAGACTCATGTTTGTCTGAAGCCCTAACACGGTGTCTGCTCTAGGGGTAAGAATCAAAGTCACAGACTGTCAGGGCTAAAGGAATCTTAAAAGCCATTGGTAACAAGGGAGGACACAGAGATCCAGATATCTAGAATGAGTTCCCCACAGTTGCTAGCTCAACCAGAGCTGAGGCAGGAAGCCAGGATTTCTGTGCCCTATACCTGTGATCTTTTCAAGGTCTTTTCCTATGTCATCCTTGGATCACCCAGCTCTCCTAGGGGTGCTCCCTGGGTGTACTGTGATAGTTCAGGCTCTCCCTTCACGGACATATAGCAAGTTCCTGTAATGCTGGGGGGAGGACATCCTGGAGGAGGGAGTGGAGGAAGCTGATGGCCCACCCAGGGGCTCCAGCCTAGGTATCCCAAAACTTACCTGAAGCTCTTTGAGCTTCTTCTGCAACTGGCTGCCCAAGGCCTGCTCATCTTCAATCCTCGCATTGAGGGCATTCAGCTCGAAGTCCTTCCTGGGGGGAAGGAGGGAGGGTAAGATGAGGAAAATCCGTTGGGCCCACCAGTACTTGGAAATGGTAATACCAAAAAAAAAAAAAAAAAGAGCAGGATTTCATCAGAAAAGTAGTGTCTGAGGCTGATGTAGGGTCTCTGAAAATGTACCACATATTGAAGGCCTCAAGTCCAGCAAGCAATGTAACAGGCAGAGGACCACAGGTGGGGTGACAAAACCTGGGTTCTGTGGGACTTCCTCTCTATGGTCCTGTAGAATGATGTCGTTGGACCAGATGGTTTCAAAGGCCCCTTTTAGCTCTGATGGCCTTTAATTCTATCACCATTACTTTGGGCTGTTTGGTTAGCCTTTCTGAGCCTTCATTTCCTCTTTGGTAAAGTGGGCCTCAAAATGCCATTTTTAGAAGGTGGTTTGAGGATCCTTGGGATCATGTACTCCTTCATTCATTCAGCACCTGCTGTGCCTGGGGAAGTGTGAGGGCTCCTGGGCGGACGCAGGCTCCAGGAAGATGCAATCATGATGACTCTTAGAGGCTTTCATAGTCCCGACCCTAGAACCCCATAAGATCCTTAATTATCCAAAACTACTCTGCAGGCTGTTTCTCAAGTGTGGGAAGTGGACCTGTGCATCTTGGTAGGACTTGCAGTAAGAACTGAATCCATGAGTTAATCAGATCCCTGCACTGCTCAAGAGTGGGGGCTGCCCCATTTCTCTGTGGTCCTCGGGGCTCTCTGAGAAGGACCTGAAAGGCCCCTCCTGAGAGGCTTTTGTGTGGAGCTCTCCTCGGTGTTAAGCAACTGGTCTCCACTGGTTAACCAACTGGTGTGTAGAAGGAGGCAAGCTATGAGTTTCCATCCTTCTCTGCTGCCCAACAGGAAGAAAAGGCTCAAGGGATCCAGGTTAGACTGTTTTGCCAGGGAGGACTGCAGGGCACTGCTGCATGTGTCTGGGGGAGGAGAGCTCTCTTCCTGGAGGCCTCTGCCCATGGTTTTGCCCCCACTGACAGAGGCTGCGTGAAGCTGCAGCCTCCAAGGGTGGATATTTTGGGACAGCTTATACTGTCATAGGTGTAACAGGCTGCTGAGCTGGAGAGGAGGAAAGTCGCCAGGGAGGGGAACACGCTACTTTTTCAGCTTCTCATCCAGCTGCTGTTTGTCATTCTCCAGGTCCATGATGCTCTCCTGGGTCAGCTTCAGGTCGCCCTCCAGCTTCCGCTTTGCTCGCTCCAGGTCCATGCGCACTTTCTTCTCCTGCTCTAGGGATCCCTCCAGCTGGTGGGGAGAAGGACCAGTGTGTTCCATAAGACCAATCATCCTGATTTGGGGATTTGGAAGCTCAGTTACTCCAGGTTTGGGGAATCCTAAGACATGTCCGGGACTTGGAAAAGCTTTCCCAGAGTGGGCCAAGGGACTATGATAGCGCCTAACTTGGAGGGATGCTCAGTAACTATTGATAAATGATTTCATGAATGACTGTATGACAAAACCCAAAGCTCCATTCATTCATCCAGCAGTATCCTGCAGGAGTGTGCTAGGCACTTCAGATGCAAAACTGAATCAATCCAAGTTCTCACCTAAAGGCACTTATAATGTTATAATGTTATGGCTGAGACAGATACTTCGATAATGATAACATGGGTGATAAATGATCCAGTGGAGATATGCCCAGAAAACTATCTGTGGAACAATGACCACTGAAGGCCAGATCCTGCTTAAAATATTAGAGGTCACAAGATCCTTAGAGCCTCACAAAATTCCCAAAGAAATGTATCACATTCTTACGTGATAACTCTCTAGACCCTGTGGTCGAAGGTAGAGATATAAAGGCTTGAACCTAGATTGAAATAAGGAAGTCCATCTCTATTGTTGATCATATCAGTGGGATGAGATACATAACTCATAAGTGACCACCTTTCCCCTTTTCTATTCTCCAGTACCCTACTAGAAATGTATCAGGGGAGGGAACCCTCTCCAATCCCATCCTTCCAAACACACACACACACACACACACACACACACACACACACACACACGGTATATCTAGGTCCTGTGACAATCTACTTACATCGTCCACCTGCTGCTCCAGCTTGACCTTGGCCTTGGTCAAAGTGTTGACCTTGTCCTCCTCAGCCTGAAGATCATCTAGAGCCTGCTGGTGGGCCTCTTGCAGAGCCTTCTTCTCCTTGGTCAGCTTGGCGATGATCTCATCTAGCCCAGCCATCTCCTCTGTCAGGTTCTTCACCTGTGGATCAAAAACCCCATCCCCTTCAGGGTCAGAGGTCATCGGCCTGGCAACTTCTATGGGGATGTCCAATGCCAAGGACCAGGACCACACCATGGTCTAGAAATCCTAAGACCTGAGCTAGAGCAGAAGGAGCTGCCCTCACCTTGTTCTCTGTTGCATGCTTCTCCTTCTCCACCTTGGCCAGTGTCAGCTCCAGGTCATCAATGTCCCTTTTAAGCTCAGAGCACTCATCTTCCAGCTTGCGCTTCTTGGCAGTGAGCTCTGCATTCATCTCCTCCTCATCCTCCAGCCTCTCAGTCATCTCCTTCACCTTGGCTTCCAGCTGGATCTTGTTCTTGATCAGCTGGTCACAACGCTCCTCTGCATCAGCCAGGTTGTCTTGTTCCTGAGGACAAGGCACAGAGGGGAGGCTTCAGTGGGTGGGGTCCTCACATTGGCAGGTGTGGGGAGGAAGAGGCTCAGCCTGTAGGAGGGGAGCGCCAGGATATCTCCAGCTGAGAAAAACCTCAGAAGGATGATGAAAGGAAGAATTTCAGGACAATGTGATGGGAACATTGGGGGATGGAAACAGAGAGGCCCTCTTCCTCTGGTCTACTTCACTGCAGGAAAGGAACTGCATTTACTGATGCCAGCACTTTACATATTCACTGCCTGGTAAGATGGGCACCTTCATCCCTAGTCCAGAGTTGAGGACACTGAGACTCAAAGATAATGCATGGTTTGCCTAAGTTCAAAAAATTATTGGGCTGTGGGTCCAGGTTAAAACCAAGTGGAAAACCAGTGTTTTTAAAAGTTGGTTCTTTCCCCCTTCCCTTTTGTTCTCTAGAGGGACCCCCTTGGAGGACTTTGGAGTGTTGATTCCAGAAACCTGTGTCTGTGAGAGGACAAGGTGAGCCCTGGGTGGGGAGGTGCAGGATGCATGGGGAATGTTGACTGAGCAGGACCGGCGAGCTAACAGAGGCCCAGGAGCCTCACCGCCTGCACTTGGAGCTGGAGGTCATTCTTCTCCTGCAGCAGGGACACCATCTTCTCCTCCAGCTCCTTGCGGCGAGCCTCTGACTTCTCCAGCGCCTCTTTGATGCGCGCGAACTCCTCCTTCATGTTGGCCATCTCCTTCTCCGTCTCTGCGCTCTTGAGCAGTGGCTTGATCTTGAAGTACAGCTTCATCCAGGGCCAGTTCTTGACCCCCATGAAGGCCCGGATGTTCCACTGGATGATCAGCAGGGAGTCTCTGCAGGGGCCCAGCAAGAGGGTAGTGAGAGAGTCCGATCTCCTTCCTGTCCTGAAGCCCTGACTTGTAAGTAATAGCTCTCCCTTCCTCTCCGATGCCCTGGCAGTGAGGCCCACCCGGGGTCCATAGGAGCCCCTCCTGCTAGTCTGCTTGCTTCATGTCTCAGTGAGCTTTCTCCTGACACTGCCCCTGAATCAGCCTGGGCCTTAGATGGCCAGGAGCCTCCTTTTGAAGCCCTCACCTGCGTTCCAGCAATTTCTTATACTCCATTCTGGAGAGCACACCCCGAGACTGGGCCTGGATGCGGGTGATGATGCGGCTCAGCCTCTCGTCCCTCATCTCCTCCAGCAGCCCCAGCAGCCCCGCCTTGAAGAACACCTGTGGGCCAGCAGTGGGTGGGCCGGGAGGGGAAAGAGGAGAGGTTGCTTTTAAGCAGTGTAATACCCTAGGAAAGAACTCAAGGGAGGAGGCCAGTGACAGCTGGAGCTGGGACAGGGGTGCTGGATGGTCCATGGGGAGGGGGAGCAGGCAGTTCAGAGATGGTCCTAAGATGACTGGTAAAAGGGAAGGAGCTGGGAGGTGGGGACCCAAAGGACAGGAGAGGTCTTTCTGTAGTCAGCTCGCCTCCTCCCTTCTCTCACCTTGGTGTGGCCGAACTTGTACTGGTTGTGGTCAATGTCCAGGGAGCCCAGCAGCTTCTCTGCCCCTTTTCTGCTGTCAATGAACTGGCCCTCAGGGATGGCTGCTGGGTTCAGGATGCGGTACCTGGAGAGGGTGGTGCCCCAAGTCACTCACGTTCTGCACTGATCTGCTCTGCCCACAGCACTCAGGGCCACCTGTGGACTCGCTTCCCCACCAAGTCTGTCCAGGCTCCCCCTGATCCCTGAGCTCTGGGGAGCCCCTGTACCCACCTCTGCCGGAAGTCCCCATAGAGGATGCGGTTGGGGAAGCCTTTCCTGCAGATGCGGATGCCCTCCAGCACACCATTGCAGCGCAGCTGGTGCATGACCAGGGGGTTGTCTATCACCCCTGCAGCAGGAGGAGGTGGGGGAGGAAGGTGTGGGGAGAGTGCCGGGCTAAGCCAAAAGTTCTGGGCTCTGATTCTGGGTCTGCCTCTCACTAGCCAGCAACCTTAGCGAAAATCCTTTTTTTTTTCTTAGCTGTACTCTTAAGAATAACCAAAGGTTTTCCCATTCCTTCTTTTACATTGTGTTTATTATCATAGGTAGTTGCCATTTTCTAGAGAAGAAACTAAGCCCAGAGGAGTTAAGGCACCTCACCAAGGTCACTAAGCTGACCAGAGCAAGGCCAGGCCCCTGAGGATCTGGAATTCCTAATTAGTCAAAAAGGATAAACAATCTCTATTATGTCTTACTGGGGGTTTCGTGCTGTGAGGCAACGCCCATGAAAGTCCCTTACAGGGCCCCCTTGAGCCACACAGCAAATACAGGGAAATGGGGAGAGACTAGTCTGCCATCTCATGGGGGACCGGAGGAGAGTGTCATTTGGAAACCACTGAGGTGGGGGATTAGGAGATGGCTGAGGAGTCCCTGTCCCCAGGGCATGGGGCATGTGGCCAGCAAGGGGCTGGGCTGAGCTTCGGACCTCACCTGGAGACTTTGTCTCATTGGGGATGATGCAACGCACAAAGTGGGGGTGTGTGGAACGCAAGTTGGTCATCAGCTTGTTCAGATTTTCCTGTGGCCCAAAGCACAGGAGGGAAAAGTAATGCAGGTGAAGGAAAGAGAAGTAGGGAAGGAAGGGAAAGAGAGAGGGGAGGAAGGAATGGCGGGGAGGACACGGAGGAGAGAGAGGTCAGAAGGACAGAGGGAAGGGGAGAGTGAGATGGGAAACACAGAGAGAAGAGGCCACCGGCAAAGAGGGAAAGAATGGAGAGGAGGAAAGACAAGGAGGGAGAGGGGCCACAGGGAAGGAGGAGACAGAGAAGTCGGGCATGGGAATGGCGGGAAGGAGCAGGGCTGGTGGGTGCTGGGGAGGCATGCTGGGCTGGGGCTGGCGGCACACGCTTACCCTGTGCAGAGCTGACACGGTCTGAAAGGATGAGCCTTTCTTGGCTTTGCCTTTGCCCTTATCGACAGCTGTGGGAGGAGAGTCAGGGAAAAGGACCTGAATGGACATGTGGATGGAGAAGAGGCCTCCATCACGGACTCTCCTTATATCCTCACTCGTATCTGACCTCCAGGTGAGGGTCTTTACTGTTCGGGGCTCAGCTTCTCCACCCCATTCTATCTCACTGAGCCTGTAAACCTTAGGGCACAACCTGACACGGAAGGGGTCAAGTGTTGCAATGGGCTTGCCTCAGGACCATGGCAGAAATCCTGCTCCTTAGTCCCCAGGGTTCCAGTCTCTACTTACGTGCGTCAGCCCCCGCATAGTTGGCAAACAGGTTGCTGAGCAACTTGAGGGAGGATTTCTGGTATAAGCCCACCACCGTCTCGTTGAGCGGGTCTTTGTTCTTCTGCAGCCAGCCCAGGATGTTGTAGTCCACGGTGCCGGCATAGTGGACTAGGGAGAAGTGGGCTTCCTGCTTCCCCTTGACATTGCGTGGCTTCTGGAAGTTGTTGGACTTGCCCAGGTGGTTGTCATACAGCTTGGCCTTGAAGGTCATGTCAGTGGCCTTGGGGAACATGCACTCCTCCTCCAGGATGGACATGATGCCCATGGGCTGAGGGTAGAGGGGAAAGCATCACTGAGCATGCTTCATGCGGATGCAAAAGCATCCTGCTCTAAGTTCAGTATTTGCTTATGGTGATGCCCCTTTGGGAATTAAGGTAACAGGCTCAGATTTGAGTACAGTTATTTACCGACCTGCACCTGTTTGTGCCTTCCCAAGGTGGAAGACTTTGTTTGCTTTCAGTGGGACCTTTGTGAAAGTCTGGGAATATGAATGATATGGATGCTTTACACAGCACTCCATCGTCCAGATCCCTGCGATGTGGGGGCTGAAAACAGGTGTGCTCTGATTCCCTGCCCCACACTCAAACCAGGTCAAACCAGGGTTGTTAAACACTGGTATGGGAGGATTCCTGGAGCTGCCCATCCTCCCTGTGTCCATTCTCAAGCCCCTAGGACCTCAGTTCTCCCTGTGCTACTCTGTCCTGGGTGGTCAGGACACAACAGGGCTTGGGATCCAGAGCATGTTCCCCAGCAGGGTGGGGGCTGCCATTTAGACGGGGGCATTCAGGTAGGGTGTGAGTGGGGAATTCAGCCACTCTGTCTGGAATGCCAGGGGATGGGGACACAGGCAGCAGGGAGAGGCAGCACCTTCTCAATGAGGTCGATGCAGGCCTGCAGGTCCATGCCAAAGTCAATGAACTCCCACTCGATGCCCTCCTTCTTGTACTCTTCCTGCTCCAGCACGAACATGTGGTGGTTGAAGAATTGCTGCAGCTTCTCGTTGGTGAAGTTGATGCACAGCTGCTCGAAGCTGTTGAACTGCAGGGGGCGGGGGCGGAGTGGGTCAGGCCCGCAGGGGTCTGAGCAGCCCGTGTGTTCTGCCCCCACTCCTCCGTGTGGTCTGACCTGGCCTGCCCAAGCCCAGCCAGGGGTGTGGCCAGGCCCCTGCCCTGTCGCGGGGGGGGGGGAAGGGTGCGGGTGGCGGGGAGAGGTGCTCCCCTGGAAGACAGGATGAGGCGTTAGCCTTTCCCAGAGACTGGCCGTGATGGTCACAGGTGCGAACGAGTGAGTCACCCTCCCCCCTCCCCCCCAAGCATGTGTGCCTAGGCTCCCCCACTCACGTCGAAGATCTCGAAGCCGGCAATGTCCAGGACCCCTATGAAGTACTGGCGTGGCTGCTTGGTCTCCAGGGTGGCGTTGATTCTTGTCACCATCCAGTTGAACATCTTCTCGTACACGGCCTTGGCCAGGGCCCCGATGGCATATGATACCTGGAAGGTGAGGGAGAAACCAAACGAGCAGATTAATGCAGAGACTGAAATCCAAAGCCCTCCCTAAAGCCTGCCAGCCCCCTCCCCACTTATCTTCTGAAGATGACCCACCTGCTGGACATTCTGCCCCTTGGTGACGTACTCGTTGCCCACTTTCACCCGAGGGTGGCACAGCCCCTTGAGCAGGTCGGCTGAGTTGAGCCCCATGAGGTAGGCGGACTTGTCAGCCTCTGGAAGGAGAGGGCAGGCAGCCAAGTTGGCACAGGGAGAACTCCTCTCCAGATGTGGCCCCCACTTGCCCCCAGCATACCAGACTCCCACCTTCAGTGCCATCTGGCTCAGCCTGCTCCTCTCGCTGCTTCTGTTTGAACTTCATGTTTCCAAAGTGCATGATGGCGCCCGTTAGCTTGTACATGGAGTTCTTCTCCTCTGGAGTGAAGCCCAGCACATCAAAGGCATTCTGTAGGCAGACCCCATATTGGTGGACCCCAGAAAATGAAGTATGGCAGGTAAATGAGAACCCTCTTCAGCTGGAGAGAGAACTTCTCTCCTGAATCCCTGTAGCTTCTGAGACTCCCATACCCAGTATGGAACTCCAAAACCAAGCGCAGGAAGGTTGCACGCTGCCCCAGATCTGGCATCAGTGGCCACAGCCGTCCTTTGGAGGTGCTCTGGCCACCCACTCATGTTTTCTACTTTTGTCCCTCTTCTCGCCTGTACACTTGATTCCCTGCTTAAACCTTCTCTACCTGTCTATATCTATCATCCTGCCCCAATCCCATGGCAACTGCATGAACCACCCCCCTTCCCTTGGTGATGCTTTGCTTCTTGGCTTGTCTGCTTCTCTGTCCCACAATGTTCAGCCTTTTCCGTTTGCTCGAACACCAAATACTGGTCACCGCATCTCAACATGCCCATTCCCCAACACATCCTGGTCATAAGGCATGTTCTGGCCCTTGGGGAGGGTCATACCACTTTGAATAACAGAGAGCGTCTCAGTTCTCCTCGTTAGCCAGTGAACTGGCCTCATTTACCCCTCTGCCAGTGCCCTCACTTCTCTACCAGGTTCTCACCCACTTACATCAGTGGCCATGAGCTCCTCAGAGTCATCGATGGAGGCCACCGTGGTCTCTCCTTGGGAGATGAATGCATAATCGTAGGGGTTGTTGGTGATCAGCAGCATGTCTGGGAGGAGAAGATGGGTTGAGGAAGGGGCACAAAAGTCTGGCTCTCACTGGGGTTGCTATCACAGTACAGGACTTGCAGGAAAGCATATGACAAGGCTGACTGTGGTCTCACATCCCACAGAACTGAATCCAGCAGTGCCATAAACCCAGGGCATGTCTGCAAGCAGCTGTAAGCAGAGGGGACCAGGTTACCATGGAGATAGTTGGTCTCGGTTGGTAGCTCTGACTCACCCAGCAGCTCAGGTTTTTTGTTAGACAGGATTTGGTAGAAAATGTGATAATCTCTCTCTGCTTTCAGCTGGAAAATAACTCTGGATTTTTCCAGAAGGTCTGTGAACAGTAGGGGGAGAAGAGCGAAAGAAATTTGGGGATTTAGGTACAAGGAAATCGAGGAAAATGAATGATAAATGTAGCAAGTAAAAGGCAGAGGAAAAGAGAAAGACAAAGAGAGAGACTCTCATGCAGACACGAAGAGACAGAGGTGGAGAAAGACTAGAGGAAGTCTAAGAGGGAGATAAGTATACAGACCCAGAGACACAGAGAGAGACAGAAAGAGAGGGAGAGAGACTGAAAAGCAGAGACCTAAAAAGAGACATAGATGGAGAGACAGAGAGAAGAGAGATCACATAGAACAAGGGTGAGCTCAAGCCGAGTTCTAGCAGATTCATGGCACTCACAGGTCTCTATGTCTGCAGATGCCAACTTTCCAGTTGCCCCAAAATGGATTCGAATGAATTTCCCCTGGGGAGATTGAGGAGACCGGTGATGAGTTGAGGCAAGGCTCGTATTTGACACCATCCCTCCACCAACCCAAATCCCAAATCCAAGGTCAGGGATCACTCACAAAGCGGGAGGAGTTGTCATTCCGGACGGTCTTGGCATTGCCAAAGGCCTCCAGGGCGGGGTTGGCCTGGATGATCTGGTCCTCCAGGGTGCCCTGCAAAGATCAGGAAGGATGGTGGGTGAGAGGCCTCCCCCTCCCCTTTTGCAGTGCAGGCCCGTGGAGGACAACAGGCCTACCTTGCCTGGCGTCTGATCCTTCTTGCTCCGATCCCCAATGGCGGCAATAACAGCGAAGTACTGGATGACCCTCTTGGTGTTGACCGTCTTCCCGGCCCCGGATTCCCCGCTGTTGGGATAGTCAGAGCCTCATTAGGCAGTGAACAGACACAGTTCATTGAGACAAACAAACCTCAAGTCAGGAGAGAAGGTCTGGTCCTACTTGACAGTGGGAGCCCCAAAGCAGGAAGCACCCTGAACACATGTGGGATCAGGGGGAGCACCAGGAAGGGTGCCACAAGAGGTTGCCGGGTTTGGGCAGAAGGAACTTGGTCTTAGCTAGGCAAGGTCAATGTGAAGAGATGGGCCTTGGCCCTTTCGGCAAAGAATGGGTGAGGCTGGTAGAATGGGGAACATTACTGAAGGGAAAAATGAAAGAAAACGAGGAGGGGATGAAGACACAATGATACTGGGCTTATGGATAAGTGAGTGATGAGTTGGAGGAGAGTGAGCATAGGGAATGGGAGAGGAAAACTCCAAGAGGGGTGGGAAGCAGAAAGAAGTGGGGAAGGCAAGGCAAGTGTAAAGGTCACAGAAGAAAGAGAAGCTGGCACAAAGGTGGAGGGAAATGAGAATTGTGGGTCCATGCATGGGGGCTGGGGTCCTTGATAGGGGCTGGGGTCAAGAAGGTTCTGGAAGAGAACGGGTTAGGAGCTACACTCACGTGATCAGGATGGACTGGTTTTCTCTGTCTGTGGGGAACAAGCAGGGAAGAAAAATCAGGAAACACACAGGATGCTCCTGCCTGGCATCCACCCACCCTTCCCCCGCCCCACATCCCGGCCTCCCTCCAGGCACCTCCCGGCTGCCCAGACCAACTGCGTGTTCCCCACCATGCGGCTCCCAAGAAAACCCTGCCACCAAGGCCTGTCACCTGTCAGCATGTACTGATAGGCGTTGTCAGAGATGGAGAAGATGTGGGGCGGTGCCTCGCTCCTCTTCTTGCCCCGGTAGGCGGCCACCACCTCGGCGTTGTACACCGGCAGCCACTTGTAGGGATTGACGGTGACGCAGAAGAGGCCTGAGTAGGTCTGGGATAGAGAAGGAGGGTTAAGTTGCTCATGATGAAGAGGGAGGAGCGGTGGTTTTCCAAGTGAGAGAAAAATGCCAGGAGGAGAAGAAGAGAAAGGAAAATCTGCAAAAGCACTGAATCTGAGGAATCCCGGCCTTGGGGTGTTAGAACCGACCAGGGATGCAGGGCCACGGACAGCGTGCAGTAATGCCTGGACACAAGGAACAGAAGCCTGTGGCTCCAGCAGGTGGGCCTCTGGGGACCAGGAAGCTACTAGACTCAGAGGGCATCCTGGATGGCGCACTCACGTAGATCATCCAAGAGGCGTAGCGCTCCTTGAGGTTGTAGAGCACGGCGGGCTCGTGCAGGAAGGTCAGCATGGCCATGTCCTCGATCTTGTCGAACTTGGGCGGGTTCTGCTGCATCACCTGGTCCTCCTTCACGGTCACCGTCTGCAACAGCCCCCATGCAGGCCCCACGGTCAGCCCTCCCTCTGCCCGGAAAGGAGTAGGGCGAGTTCTAGGACAGCCATGTTCAAGAGAGAAGGACGGGTATTACAGAGAAGATAGACAGGATATTGGGAACGAGAAGGGCTGTTTGGAAGCCATGGATCCCTGCCCCAAGAGGGGGAAAGCAGACTGTCCTCAGGTCTGTGTGGGATGGGTCCTGGTGGGAAATTTGCTGTGTACCCCAGCTGTGGGAGGGGGTCCCAGGAGGGCCTCTCATGCCAGCCCTGCTACCTACCTTGCCATTTTCGGTCTCAGCAGTGACTTTGCCACCCTCTCGAGACACAATTTTGGCTTTGACGAACTCCTCTTTGTCATCGGGCACAAAGACATCTTTCTTGAGGTCAAAAGGTCGGGTCTGGGCTTCCAGCCGCTCCTTCTCTGACTTGCGCAGGAAGGGGGCAGCGGCCCCAAACGCGGCCATCTCCGCGTCCACCATGGCTGCGCCTGCAGGGGGTGGGAGTCGGAGAAGATGCCAGTTGCCCTCCCTTCCACCCAGCCTCCACTCCCTTCCCCAGGCTCTCTCCCCTTCAGTGGGAGCCCCAGAGCCTAGCACTCTCCTTGTGAGTCAGGAGCAGGTCGCCTTGCGTCCCTTATTTTTGAGCCGATCCACCAACCTGAGAATAGCCTAGCAAACCTGTCAGGGCAGAAGGGGAGGCTAACGTTTGTTCAGCCTGGGGCTCTCCTAGAGGAGAAAGGAGCGTTCTGGGCTTCTCTGGGAGCAGAAAGCTAACTAGGTCCATCTCTAATCCTTGTCCCTCCCTGACTCTTCCCTGGTCACAGGCAAAGGGCTCTTTGTTGCCAAGATACACTTCCCAAGGCAAGGCAGAAACTAGAGTCCCATAACCTGGCTTTGAGGCTGTCATGGCCAATCTTCCCAGATTCCCTCACACTCCATCTTCAGCTTTCCTTACCTTGGCTTCTTGAAGGTGTACACTAAATGAAAGGGGCTCAAGCCTGCAGGGGACCTGGAAAGACGGAAGGCTGTGTCAGGGCCACCTCCCTGCTGCTCCCTGGCTCTGCCCTTTGGCACCCACCCCTCCCCCAGGCCTGAAAACAAATGGGGAGTGGTGCCAGCTTCTCTGGTCCTGTCCTCTGTCTGGCTTTCCAAACACTGTGGCCCTTTCTCCTGAGCAATAATTTTAACAGTTTCCTGATGTCTATTCCTCCTCCTCCCACCTGGGAGACAGTCCCATCCCTGCCTACACTCAACTAGTGAAACTTGCCTACTTGGAGCCACCAGAGAAACAGCTACTGGTCACATTTGTTCAGCGCTTTACAGTCTGCAAAGCACGTTTATGCATCTCTCACTCAATCCTCACCCCATCCTACAGATGAGGAAATCAAGGTTAAGGGGCTTGCTTGTCCGAGAACACATAACGAGAAGTGGCGGAGCCAGGCCTTGAACCCACGTCTCATGTCTCTCCAAAGCCAGTTCTCTTCCATCCTGCCCTCGTTTGATTGTCAGTCTTGGTGGACACTCTCAGAGAGGAGACCCTTGTGGGCATCCTCTCATTGACACACCCACCAAATGCCAAATGCCCTCCACATGTCCTCTGACGAACACAGGTGTGCACTGCTCATGCACATGCCTCACATGGACACGCTTCCTTCCCATACCTCCCTGTATGTCGTCATGCCTTGGCAACAGACACACATGTTAAGTATGTGTACGGTATAAATCAGCACAGATCGCTGTATAGTCCCAATTGCACAAAGACCTGAAGCAGGGCCGCCTGGGTGCTGCAGTGGGTTAAGTGTCCCACTCTTGGTTCTGCTCAGGTCATGATCTCAGGGTCATGAGATCCAGCTCTGCGTCAGGCTCCGCGCTTGCTGCCGAGTCTGCTGGAGATTCCCTCTCCCTCTCTCTCTGCCCCTCCCGGTCATACTCACTCTCTCTCCCTCTCTCAACTAAATAAATAAATCTTAAAAAAAAAAAAAAAAAAGACACACACAAAACACCTGGAACAGCCCCACCATGTGCCTGTGAGCCCCTTTGCAGGTGTACACAGGCTGCAGGAGCCTTGACTCCTGGATGCGCGCACAAACATCTCCATGTGCATAGATACGGGTAGTTACCCACGACAGACCCCCTGCCCCCACAACTAGCTTCTAAGCATATATACTTGCTAGGTCATTGTTCTCTGCCATCCTCTTCTCCCTCCCCTCAAATGGACCAGTTATCCTCAGGCATGATCATAAATACGTCTCCCCCTACATACTACTGTATCTTAATTAGGCAGCGTGGTACACACCCTCCCCTCACCATGCATTGAGACTGTGCATGCTGGTACACAAAACACACACGCACACACACACACACACACACACACCCCTCTAATGCATAACACATTCTGGTCCCATATGCTCAGATATAGACTTTCATACACAACACCCCCCTCCCACACTCCCAGGGCACCTACGCTCATGTTTAGACCTGCACTTGTGTGCTCAATGATCAGACCTGGTACTCTGCAGGAAGCCCTGCATGCACTTGCTGTTCCTAGAGGAGCCCCTTCCTAAAGCTGGGACCCTCTTATCCCAGAGGAAGGCCTCCTGCTCGGCGCTCCTACCTGAGAGCAGCAAGGAAAGACAGAGCACAGGGGAGAGCTGTGGAGCTTGACCTGGTCAGGGGCCATATATATCCGGCAGCAGGCCCCCCACCCCCACCTGTACCCAGTCCCTAGCCGGATTTAGAAAGGGCTGTTGTCACTAGAAGCATTTCCCCCAGGCTCCCCCTCCTTTCCCCAAAGTGCTCCCCACCCCACCCCACCCCCCTAGCTAGGAAACAATTGGAAGTGGTCGTCATTGTTATGGCATGGAGCGTGCAGGGTCTGAGTTCCAGGGGGCGGGGATGGCTCAAAGTGTAGCCAAAATATCTCCCAGGCCAGGCTTCACATTCCATAGCTGGCAGGAAAGCAGACTGGTCAGACCACCGTGACCTCAGGCAGGCAGGGTCCTGGCCCTCCCCCCAGGACTCTCCTGGTCTCTAACACAGCTGCCCCTCGGACCCCTGCCCCCTGAGCTGGCCCAGCCCCATGTGCAGTGTCCCCTGTGCTTCCTGGCCTGGGGCCTACATCCAACAGTGGGATGGGAGGGGGTGAGGGTCAGCAGCAGCTGAGGGGTGGGGCAGAGCTGGGGGCATGGTCCCCTGGGGAGGGCGCTAGACTGGGGCAGCTGGAAGGAGGTTTCCAAGCCAAGTGGCAAGAATGACCAGGGAGCTTAGAGATGGGGACTCTGGCTTGGGCACTGATTTCCTTGGACCAGCTGGGCGGTGTGTTGAGGTCACCGAACCTCAGAGCCAGGCAGGCCGTTTGTTAGTCCTTCATTTTATGGAGACGGGAAGTGTCTTCTCTGAGGTCATGCAGCTAGGCAGGGCGGCAAGGTTCAAGGCAGTAAAGGGACCTGAGCAGATGAGGAATGGAGGCCAGCGTGCAGAGGGAGGGCTGGAAGTCCCAGGAGGCAAGGACCCGCTGTGCTCAGAAGGCAGACCCACCTGCTGCCTGACAGTCCTAGAGGAGGCCCCTGCATAACTCATTTTCCTAGCTCAGCCTTCAGGTACTGAAGGCTCTAGTCCAGAGCCAGACACTACACTCTTGGAGGCCTAGATACCTAGATAATACAGCTGCTTGGAGCTAGGAGACCCCTGAGGAAGATAGCTGCTACCTGGCCCACCTGTCCTCTCATGTTCTGTGGAACGGTCTCTCCCCAGACCCGGGGAGACTGGAGTCCTGGCAACTGGGGCAGGAGAAATGGAAAAATGTCCCCCTTTCCTGCAAGCCTTAGAAACAGCCACCAAGGAGGTGAGGAAAGGGGGCTAGAGCTTAGCCCATGAGCACAGAACGTAGCTAATGCCACCCTCTTCTAGCTACCGCGTGTGCAAGCTTCACTGGCTCTGTGTCCAAGCAACCACCGAGTGCTTTGCTTTGAAATCCCCTCCTTCCCAGCGCAGCTCTGCAGCGCATGCGGATTAATCCATCTGATTAGCCGTCAGCTTGAAATGGGAGCTAGAGCGAGAGCGCAGGCCTGGGGGATGGGGCAGGCAGAACACGTACATTTTGAAGAGGGGGGTAGGCACAGCAAGGAAGGATGAATCCAGGTGGGGGCCCCAGGGGAGATGAGGGGCTGCTTGGTAACCCAGGCACAGTATGAGGGCCTTGAGCAGCCATGGGTTGGGGGGAAGGGTGCAGGCAAGTGGAGGGTTGATCCCCAACCACACGGGCTGCTGACACGACCGACCAGCAGGACAAGCTCTGTGGGCCCGGACCAGGCCCTCCCAGGGGCTGAGTATCTAAGCCCACTAGTAGAGGCTTCAGGGTTTGGTGACAAATGGCAAACCCCTCTTTTTATCCTTCCTTTGCAGCTTCCTGAGCCCAAAGCAGCCACCCCTGCCTGGTTTCCCAGGGCTCAGGTGCAGATGCCAGTGACCAATAGGCACAAAGGATGCCAAGCCCTTTCCTAGTTGGCATCTTCACCCAGAGCCAGTCTCCTTGGCCGTGGAGTTGGAAAGCCTTTCTTACATTTAGGAGATCCATTGAACTGTGTCTCCTTCGTCTGGATTTGGGGGGCCCTGACCTATTGGAGTTATAGCCTTACCGTGGCCCATGGCTCCACAGCAGGCTGGATCTTACCGCCCTGCTGCTAAGCTCCTTGCCTCATAGCCGCAGGATTTGGAGACAGATTGGAGGGTCTGACAGCCTTAAAGACCCCCACTTACTCCCCAGCTCTCCGACACCGGCCCTTGGCTCTGTCAGGAGTCTCTTCCTTCTACTAGCGACCGTCTGAAGACCAAGCAGCTTTGCTGATCCCTTCGTTCCCCAAGTATTTATTGAGCACCTACTAATGTGGGATTTTTCTAGTCAATAAGGATCGAAGAGGGACCAAAATAAAGACCCTTCCTCCTGACAGCTCTATTTGACTGTTTGTAGAAGTGGAATCTGGGCCTCCACTCAGGGCCTTTGCTCACAGGCACATTCCTGGCGGGGAGAGTGAGGGGCCAGGGCCCCACCGTGTGGGGGTGGGTGGGGATCCTGCGGTGTGTACTGGAGAGTGAGAGTGGACAAGACAAAGGAGAGCAGAGCAAAATGCTATAAATAAAGAGGGGCTGGGGGGAGGGCAACTTCACCAAGGTAGACCAAATAAGGCCTGGAGAGAAAGGAAGGTGATCTCTCTCCCCTGCTTTGCCCTCCCCTCCCCGGCATGGTGCCTGCTTTGTCTGGGCTCTGTCACCACCCTGATCAAGTGTCAGGCCCAAACAGGGGCCATTTGCTGTGACATGCCATCAGGAGTTCAGAGAAAAAGTTGCTAAAATTACTACCAGGAATGGGGAAGGAGGGGGTGTGCTAGGGCAAATTAGAGTGGACCTCTGTATGGAAAGACGGAACTCAGAAAGGGGCCCCCAAACCCAGAAACGGGAGCAAACGAGGGGTAGGAAGAGACGGGGGGCTTGGCCCCGGGAGAGGAATGAAGCACCAGTTTTTTTGAGCACATGGGAGAAGTCCACCTTATCCACTGGGCTGATCGCTCCTCTCTGCCCACCCCTGGAATCCTTGACCTTGGGGGGACCCCTACCCTGGCTCCACAGGAGCCTGGGATTAGGACCTGGGCTTTGTGCCTATCTCAGGTTTCCCTTTACAGACAGCTGTTGCTTCTTGTCATTCTTTTGTCTTCCTGCTGGCTCCAAAATCTTTTGTACCCCTCTGCGCCCTGCCCCCACTCTCCACTTCAGAGTCTCTGCTTTCTGATAGACAGTGGCCAGCTGGAAAGGAAAGAGGGGGGAGAGTTGGGGCTGTGGCTGGGGCTGGCCCAGTTTAGGTTAGGGTCTTCAGGAAGGTGGGTCTGGCCTCCAGGGAGTGTTTGCAGGGGTACCTCTCACCAAAAGGGAGACCAAGTGTTCAGGCTGTCCTAGGCTCAGTCCAGGCCTGCAGTCTAGCCTTAAAGCCAGGAGACACAGCCATGCCTGACTGTTGCCCACGGACTTGCCCTCATGGCAGGCCGGTACTCGAGGCCCATCAGGAATCACTCGGGCTCAACGGTGGTATCTGTCAAGGACACCTGATGGGAGCAGAGGTCCCCAGGTGGAGGCTGATTGGTATTCAAGCCAGCTGTCAGCTAGATTGTTTTGTGTGTGTCCTGGCTGAGGGTGTTAAGGATTCTGGGAGGAACTGCCGGGTGGAGCTGGGCTGGCTCTAGGATCTGGGAGCTGGACTGTGGAGGGGAGGTGGATTAAATGGAGACCCTCAGAGATGGAGCTGACCTGGGTTCCTTCAGTAGACCTAATCACCATTGAGCTGGAGCCGGACTTAGGATACCAGGGGGCTAGAAGCTTCTGGAAGGAGAATGCCAGGTGTTGTGATGTGAAATAACTGGACAAACTGAGAAGCAACATCCCAGAGTTGCCTGCTGGACATTTTGATGTCTAGAGCTGGAGTCTTGCACTGCCCTCTCTCTCTGTGGGGCCCCAGCTGGGGACCCAGAACAAGCACTTGGGACCTCTGCTCTGGCCGCAGGCATTCCCAGGGCAGTATCCTGTAGCCACCAGGCCTGTATCAGCCCAAGATATGGACAGCCCCTGTGGTTTACAAGGAGCAAATGGTAACTGATCAATGAGGAGCCCACAGGCTGAGTAATCACCTGCCCGCCTCCCCATGGGGAGAAGGGATTCTCTGCTTCATTCTTTCTCTCAGAAGCCCCACTTCCTTGAACAGGCCTCCCTGGCCCATCACCTATCTCTCCACCTCTACCTCCAACTATAAATGCATGTGAGTGCACACACACCTATGCATGTATACACATATGTGTGTGTGTATATACACGTCTCTGCACACGCCTATGGCGCAAAGCCTGAGCTACCTCCTAGAGCCAGTCTGAAGACGGAGCACTGGTGTTTGTGAACTTGCCAGGAGTGCCTCTCTCCCAACTTCAGCCTATCTCACCCTTGCTTCCCCCTAGCTGGGTCCCATTCAGTATTAATCCCATTAACCAGATGCTTTGCTGCAGGCCCAGTTCGATGGAGACTCCAGAAGGATATGTGGTGTCTGACTCACAGGCCTTGCCATCAGCTCGGGAAGCCACAGGTAACATACTGGAAACCAAGGGAGAATGGTCCAGGGCTACATGGTGTAGCCCAGATACAGAACAACCTAAGGGCAAAGAAGATTTTATTCAGCGTGAGTTGGAACCCTCAAAGCTTTCTGGGTGGGGGCCTGAAACAGTGGCTTGAAGGGAGGGTAGGGCTTTGAGAAGCCCTGGGAATGGGGATGTGGTTAAGAATCAGAGCATGAGGGGTGCCTGGGTGGCTCAGTGGGTAAAAGCCTCTGTATTTGGCTCAGGTCATGATCCCAGAGTCCTGGGATCGAGCCCCGCATGGGGCTCTCTGATCAGCAGGGAGCCTTCTTCCTCCTCTCTCTCAGCCTGCTTCTCTGCCTACTTGTGATCTCTGTCTGTCAAATAAATAAATAAAATCTTAAAAAAAAAAAAAAAGAATCAGAGCACGACCAAAAGCATGGCAGGCAAATGGCGTGGCAAAGTTGTGAAGACTCAGATGACATAGGCCTGGTCAGACTCTGGGGAGTCTGGAGCTTTAGGTGGGCCCACACTGTAGAAGAGGGGAGATGGCTGGTTGTATGTGGAAGGCTTCCCTGTGCCAGCCCTTACAAAGCCTTACACTCACTCGCCAATTAAATTGCATTTTATGGTTGAACAACAGGGTTCAGAGAGGTCAAGATGTTTGCTGAAGTTCAAGCAGCAAGTGTGGCACTAGGATTCAAACCCAGGTCTGTCTGGCTCCAAGGTACTTTCTACCCATGCTGCCATGTTTCCCAGACCAGCAAAATGGACAATATCCTGGAGGCAATGAAAATGACTAAAGCTCTGAACCTCAAACAGTCACTGTGTCATCATGATGGTAGAATTGAAGGGGCCAAGCGGGGGGATTATTGGGTGCTTTGAGGGAGAAGAGAGGCTGGAGACAGGGAGACTCAGAGGAAGGCAGAGTAGCAATCCAGGTTGGGAGGAGGGCAGGGACAGCCGATGTGAAGTGGAAGGGCCAAGGCTGGAAGGGTTTCTTTTTCCTTTCTTTTCTTTTCTTTTTTTTTTTTTTTTAAGATTTTATTTATTTATTTGACAGACAGAGATCACAAGTAGGCAGAGAGGCAGGCAGAGAGGGGGAAGCAGGCTCCCTGCTGAGCAGAGAGCCCCATGCGGGGCTCGATCCCAGGACCCTGGGATCATGACCGGAGCCAAAGGCAGAGGCTTAACCCACTGAGTACCCAGGCGCCCCTGGAAGGGTTTCTAAGGAAGAAAGAAATGCCTCACTGAGAGACTGGACACAGGACACGAGGAAGGAAGACTCATGAACGCACCATGTCAGCAAGGATGGGAGTAGCAGCTATGGGGACAAGCTCCTCAGCAGACAGGAGGAAGGACAAAGTGTTTGGTGTGGGGCATGGAAGTACAAGTGGGGCAGCTGATGGAAGACAGTTTGCATCCCTGGAGGAAGTTGGAATGGTGGGACTGGGAGGTGGGGCTGGTGCCTGAGACCTACTGCCTGGGGTTGGGGGAGCATGAGGTTGGAGACAAGAGGAAAAGCCCCAGGAGATACTCATGGTGCAAAGATGGGAGAAGGAAGAGAAGCTCACAGAGAAGGGAGAAGGCGCTCTGAGAGTCAAGGAGCACGGGGAAAGGGCAGTTTCCTAGAAACCAGAAGAAGTGTTTCAAGAGGAGCAGGTGACCACAGCGTCAGATGCCAAAGAAAGGCTCAGTGGCGGGGAGACAGAGAGGAGGAACTTGGGTGACGTTGGAGCAAGGACCTTCTGTAGAGTCACAGGGCAGAGCCAGGCTGCAGGGAGGTGTTAGGACAGGGTGAGTGGCCAGGCAGTGGAGGCAGTGGGTGGCCACCATGCATTTGAGGAGCTTGGCAGTGAAGTAAAAGAGATTAGGCAGCAGCTAGGAGGGAAGAGGGTCAAGTGACATGGTTTGCTGTGTTTTTAAGATCAGGCAATCCCAACCTCACGAAGAGGGGGTGATAAGAGGTGCCCTTATTTTGTCCCCCATTCCCTTCTGCATTTTCTGGTTCTGTTTTTCTATTCCTGCCTCTCTCTGGAAGCCTGAGTGGTGATTTGGGAACACCTGGAGAGTTGGGGTACCCACTGCTGTAAGACAGGCTGGCAAGAGAAAGGCTCAGCCGACTCCTCATCGTCTCCAGGCACACTTCCCGGGAGCTCAGAGCAGAGCTTGGGGCATCACTTGGGGCAAGTGAGCAAAGGGAGGCACACATTACTTGGAACCTTCCAGTCCTGGGGGCAAGTGGTCAGCGACTTCCCCTTCCCCGGGAGGAGCCTGGGGAGCTGGCTGTTGTTTTCTCCCAACGGAGTTTTTCAGGGGCAGCAGGCAGCCTGATTGTCAGGTCACCTCAGAACTAGGGACCAGACTGGCAGCTGAGAGCTGGTCAGGCTCTTCCACCCTGGAAGCACCTGAACTGGGGTCTTAGCTGCCCCACCAGCAGGAAGGAACGAAAGGCCTTCATCAAAGGGCTTTGGATTTACTAGAACAAAACAGCCTGAGCCATTCTGAGCAGGAAGAGTGGGGTAGGGGGAGCAAGATGGTGAGGTAGTTGGTTTGTTGGGAGTGGGAAAAAGCCAGAGAAGGGTCCTTTGGGAGCCTGAGTAAGAGGGGCAGGCCAGGAGGTACCCCAGAGGGGGAGGGGGAGGGGCTGGCAGAGCTGAGGTTCAGCAGGGGAGTGAATAGGCCAAGAATGCAGAGAGAGAGGCAGAGCTGTGTGGTTGTGTGTCCTGGGGGGTGGTGACCTTGCCCCAAGGGCAGAGTCTCATGGCTGGGAGAAATCAGAGCAGGGGCCACAGTTTCCAGCCTGGCCTCCCCGTGCCTGGGCCCCTTGTCTCTGAGATTACAGTTTGGCTGCCAAGAGCAGCTCTGCGGGGGCTGTGTGAAACAAAGCAAAATGCCCTTGTGTGGTACTGGGTTCCTAAGAATAGCTGTGGCTGGGCTCAAGGAGGTGTCTCCTGTGGCCTGCACGGCCTGAGTCTTGTTCTCAGAGGTGTCCCAATGCCTGGTGCCTGGTGGTGGTTTTTTCTAGTTGTTAGGGGAGTGTGGAGGCTATCAGTCCACCCCAATCTCTGTCACCTGTGCCTGTCCTGCTTCGCTCTGAGGGAGGGCATAGCAAGGGGACAGAGGCAGAAGGAGAACCTGGTTCAGCATGTATTAGGAAAGGGGGACAAAGGCCACCAGCTTAGAAAACAAGTCTGGTGCCTGGAGCTGAAGACCCTGGGGAGGCTGGGAGGAGGAGAGAGGGTGGAGCGGGGAGCCCAGGAGGGACACAGAAGTGGGCAAGAAGGATACGTGTGAAGGACTTGTGGGAGTGGTGGCAGGAAGCAGATCGAGGCAGAGAAGTAGGGAATGTAGATGCAGGAGACGGAAAAGGCATGAGGACTGAGAATGGGCTGGAGAGGACCAGGGCTGGACTGACAGGATGGGGAAGGATGGGTGGAGGTTAACAGAGAAGAGCAGATGGAAAGAGGAGAGAAAAAATCACTGAGAGACAGTAAGCACTCCTTCAGAGACAGAGGGCAGAGGAGGGGGTGTCACGCTCTTGGAAGAGCCTGGAAAAAAGGCTCTCAGAGGCCATTCCTATGAGATAACAATGCAGTTCAAATCCCTCCCTAATCTCTCCTCCTATTATTAGCCCTGTGTCCTCTCAGAGAAGAGGCCCCAGGTTCCTGGGCTCTGTCCTTTCCCCCATGCCCTTGGCTAGAATTAGACAGCCGTGCCTGTGTGGTCAGTCTGCTAACCGTGGTCCTTCTGGCTTCTGGTAATGTCACTGTGGAAGAGCAGGGGCACGGGAAGGTCACTGCACACTCTGTGGACCAGGCAGTACCTACACACTGAAAGGGATAGAGAACCAGGACAGAGGCCTCCTGGTCCTCAAAGAGCTTTCAGATTGATAAGTGCACGTGACCAACATGCTCACAGGTCCAGAGTGACAATAGTTAACGTATGCAAAATAAAATTGAGGACAGAAAGACAGGAATGCAGAAGTGTTGTCACTGAAGACAGAGCAGTGGGGCAGAGGGCAGGGAGGCTCCTGTGGACGGTAAGCTCCATTGTAGATCCTGAACAAAGGGCTGGGACTTGAGCAACCACATTCATAGCCCCTGGCCAGTGCTGCAGGCATTCTGAAGGAAACAGGGAGCCTGAGTCTTCTCCTCCGTTTACCTTTCGGGCCCAGGCTCTAGGGAACAAGGTTTCAGAGCTTAAACAAGGAGTAGTGACCTCCTCGATTTTTAAGCAAACTGGTGTGTGTTGCTATTTCCTTGAACCTGCTGTTTCTTTCTTGCTCAATGAGTTCATTTTACCTGTTTCCCTCCCCTCCCCTTCCCCTGCCTCTTGCCCCTAGTCTCCCTACAGTTGTTCGTTGTTTCATATTTTAAATGGCCAAAGTCATTATGTATATTTTTATCCTGAGCCCTTTCAACTCTGACAAATTGAAATAAAATAATACATGATGAATAATACACCGAAGAAGGTGGACAGCTGCTGTTCTGTGTTCCTCTGAGGGCTCCGATTGCTCCTGCGGGGTAAGGGACATAGATGAGATTCCCTGGATCTGATTCAGGGCGAGGGCGGAGGGAGCTCCTCTTCCTTCCTTCTCTCTCTCCCTCTCTCTCTCTTCCCTTTCTTTCTCTCTCTCTCCCTCTCTTTGTATAATCTTCTCTCTTTCAAATCTCTTTCTTCTTCTTTCCTCCCTCCCTTTCTTCTTCTCTCCTTTGTTCCCAATTATAAAAGTAACACTCATGGGGCGCCTGGGTGTCTCAGTGGGTTAAAGCCTCTGCCTTCGGCTCGGGTCATGATCCCGGGGTCCTGGGATCGAGCCCCGCATCGGGCTCTCTGCTCAGCCAGGAGCCTGCTTCCTCCTCTCTCTCTCTGCCTGCCTCTCTGCCTACTTGTGATCTCTGTCTGTCAAATAAATAAATAAAATCTTTAAAATAAAAATAATAAATAAGTAAATAAATAAAAGTAATGCTCATGACCTTGAAGGTTCAAACAATGAAAATCTTCTATAAGGCAAAAGAAGCAAATCCCCCTCCACCCTTCACAGTACCACTTCACAAATGTGACCATGGTTAGTAGTTAGAGGGTATCCATCCAGACCCTTCTATGTGTATGGATAAAATATACATTGAGATTTTTTTAACTAGAATATACAAAAATTAAATGTTTGTAGTTTCTGGAAGCTTCTCAAGCCATGAATGATTCCAGGGGCTTCTCCTCGAGTAATTTGTATTTGCATGATTACCAGAGTCTCCAGAGGCTAACCGGCAATCAGCTCTCAAAAATGAACCAAAGTGAATTTTAAAATAACTCAAGGAGGCTGGTAAATAATATCTAAGGGGATGCGCACGAACATCCGGTTTCTGCCCTGGCTCTTCTTTGCCCCTTGAACATCCTCCTCTTAGGAGAGGGGAGCGCTTAGACAGAAAGACTGTGCTTGGGGGCAGAAGGGGTAGCAGGAACACAGTGGCTTCTCAGGTCATGGGAAATTATCCTAGTACATAGCAGAAGCTGTTATCTGTATCTGTGAACAAGACTTTATTTTCACAACAATGACATTGACATGATAATGTCTCACCATTTCACTGGCAAAGCCAATTCTGAAATGTCTCATTTTTCATGCTCAAAATTTTATCTGGTCATTTTTCTGTTTCGGGCTCTGTAACTTATCCTTTAGCTCACATTTGTACCTGTCCTTTGTTGTGGAAGTTCTGAGGTGGCCTTTAGCCAAAAGCCAATCAAAAGTTCTGTCCAAGAGCCCAGTATAGGGATGCCTGGGTGGCACAGTCGGTTACACCGCTGCCTTGGGCTCGGGTCGTGATCCCAGGGTCCTGGAATGTAGTCCCACATGGGGCTCCCTGCTCAGCGGGGAGCCTGCTTCTCCCTCTGCCTGCTCTGCCTGCTGCTCCCCCTGCTTGTGTTCTCTCTCTGACAAATAAATGAATAAAATCTTTTAAAAAAAGGAAAAAAGAGCCAAGTAGAGTTGATGACTCTGATGCAGGCCTGGGGATGACAGCTGGGGTAGCATAGATGGCTGCTTTCCTGGTGTAAAAGCATAAGCCCAGAAGCATCTGAAAACCTCTGTTCTCTACTCTCACCCTGCTCTGTGCTGCTCCCGTGGGCCCCCACGCCCCACTGCAGATGCCAAACTGAGTCAATACTTCTGCCTCTGCTTTCTGACTTCCCAGGGACTTACCCTATGCCCTGGCCAATCAAAGGGAAGAAAAATGAATAGGAAAAAAAAAAAAGAAAAGAAAAGAAAAGAAAAGAAAGAGAAAGCAAAGACAGTTTTTATGGGCCCTAACAGAACAAGGTCAACAGGAGAAGGGCCTGAAACATGGAACCATCCTGTTGTGCAAACAGGGAATGTGCACATGGACAACTGAGGAGGAAGGCTTGAAATCAAGAGAATGGAGGGTGGGAAATGAAAGTTCAGGGAATGGGGTCTGCAGCCCCTCAGGATATGGGTGAGCCTTAGGAAGGCCTAGCCTCCCTGGGGAGTGCAAAGGATCCTGGGGAGGAAGGTATGAAGGGTGACTTGGCTCTCAGTCCTGGGTCCATTTTCTCCTCTACTACACCTTGTCACACCTGCAGGGTCAGTCCTGTCCCTGATCAGCCTCCATGTAAGAGGCACCGAATGAGCTCTGGCTGGACTTAGGAGTCTCAGCATCCAGTTATCCTTGTCCCTGTGCAGTAGTTCCAGAAACTTAGCTTCTATCTTGTTCCTAAGATTTGGGCCCCACCCTGTGCCACAGTCTGGTAACTGAGCCCTGGTCGTGTTCCCTTTGCCAGACGTCCTGTTTTGGTAACTCTCTTAGTTTTTCTGGCTCCCATCTAATCAGGGATTAGATTTTTCCCTTAACCTTCAGCTGGGGGCCTTTTTTCCTGCTAATAAAGAGAGACAACCTATCTTAATATTTGAGAGCATAGTTTTGTAATCAAATAGACTTATGTTCAAAGACCCTTGCTCTCCTATAGACCAGCTGTGTGACTTGGGTGAGTTACTTAACTGCTCTGAGGAAAAAAAAATAAGTATCATGCAAAGTCTTATGACTCAAAGTGTGATCCAGGGACATAGGAGCTTGTTGGAACTGTAGAATCTTGGGCCCAGCCCAGGCCTATTGAAACATAACCTACATTTTAACAAGACACCCCTCCCCACCCCTGTGATTTAATGCACATTATTGTTTGACAAGCCCTAATTTAGAGGAAGGAGCACAGACTTTGGAACCAGGGAGATCTTGCTTTGAGCCTCAGCATTAAATCTCAGCTTTACTGTAAAATGTGGCTGGTAATATCTACCCCATATGCTTGGCTTAAGGATCCTGTATATGGAGTTATTTTAAAAATTGGTTACAGCCATCATGGAAAAGAGCACAGTTTCCCCCCAAAATTAAAATTTAAAACTAAAACTATCACATGACCCAGCAATCCCACTTTTGAGTATATACCCAGAGAAGAGGAAATCAGCATCTCAAAGAGATATTTGTACCCCCATGCATTATTTCCAAGTGTCAATCCATGGAATCAACCTAAGTGTCTGTCAACAGATGAATGGATAAAGAAAATCTGATTCCACACACAAGGAATATTATTCGGTCTTTACAAAGAAGGACGTCTTGTTATTGTGACAACATGGGTGGAACTGGAGGACATTATGATAAGAGAATTAAGTCACAAAAAGACAAATACTGCATGATTTAATTTGTATGTGGAATCTAAAAGGTTGAACTCTTAGAAACAGAGTATAATGGTTACCAACAGCTGGGGGCAGGGTGGGGGAAATGTTGCTCAAAGGATACAAAATTTCAGATATACATGGTGTAAAAGTTCTGGTGATCTGATATGTATCAGATGCTTATAGAGAACAGTACTGTGTCATGTACTTGAAATTTGTTAAGAGAGTACATAGTCATTGTTCTCATTACCACCACCACCCCCACCAAGAAGAAAAAGGTAACTATATGAGGTGGTAGATCTGTTAATTAGCTTGACTGTGGTAATCATTTCACAAAATATATATCTATCAATACATGACATAGTACATCTTTTTTTGTTTTGTTTTGACATCATTTACATTTATTCAAAGCAACCCAAAAAAGAATCCATAGCTAACTATGGCTACATTGTCCATTTTTAACAAACCTATCTCGTTTCTGATGGTTAAACTTTGAGTTTCGCATTGGGAAAGTGTGTTGGGAGTGCATTTGACTTATCTTTTCACCTCACATTCTTTTCCTTAATATTACACATAGTACATCTTAATCCATCTTTAATACATACAATTTTTGTTCATCAACTACACCTCAGAAAGCTAGGGGGAAAAAAGAAGTTATGGGGCGCCTGGGTGGCTCAGTGGTTAAGCATCTGCCTTCGGCTCAGGTCATGATCCCAGGGTCCTGGGATTGAGCCCCGTATCGGGCTCCTTGCTCAGCTGGCAGCCTGCTTCTCCCTCTCCCAGTCACCTTGCTTGTGTTCCCTCTCTCGCTGTGTCTCTCTCTCTCTGTCAAATAAATAAAATCTTAAAAAAAAAAGAAGTTATAGGCACAACTTCCAACAAAGAGTGAATGCTTGATGAGTGGTATCTTTCTTTCCACCAGGCTGCGTGGCTTTCCAAACCTGTTCTACTACCCTCTTGTTTGAACATCTTCCTGACTCTGTTTCAAGGATGAATTCCTTTTATAGGCTTCTGGGCCAGTCTGGACTTCCTTCCAGCATCCACAATAACAACATTCTCCAGGATCTACCCCATCTCGGTGGGCCCCATCTGGAAATTCTCAATTCCTTGCAGTCTTTCTGTTTGGCTGGGCCGCGTTTCATCCCTGCATAATTGCAATAGCACCTTGACCAGTCTTCTAGCTGCTCATTTCACCAAACGGCTGGCTGGCAGACTCGATTTTCTAAAGAAGGGTGCACTTCTTACATATCTGTCATTTGTAGAAGCTTCCAGGGCTCCATGTTGTCTCTGAGACAAAGCCTAGGCTCCTCTTATAAAGACAGTTTATAAACTGGTCACAGATTGTGTCGTCTCATCCCTTCACAGCCTTCCACCTCCAGGTCGGACCGGCCTACC
This sequence comes from Martes martes, assembly GCF_963455335.1. NCBI lineage: Eukaryota > Metazoa > Chordata > Mammalia > Carnivora > Mustelidae > Martes > Martes martes. Next base: position 72,903,658 of record NC_137894.1, read on the forward strand.
AACAGCTCCCTCACCCCAGGCTGGGCTTTCCTACTTGGAAAGGTAGGGGGTGGGGACTCTTCCTGTCTGCCCTTCTAGGCACAGCTCAGGTCCTCCCCACTCCTACCAGTCATCACATGGTGCAGACCGCGGTGTGAACTACCAGGACAGAAAAAGACCCACGAGGGGTGAAGACTTGTATCTTCTATCCTGCTGCAAGATTCAGTTCTGTGCATCACAGTTAACATGTCAACCCTGTCCATGATGCTGTGCAGTGAGATGCAGCTGCTCACCCCCATGACCCATTCTGTGCCCATACTTAGCCATGTCTGCAACTCTATGTCTTTAATGGTTTGTTGGTTGCCATTACAACTTTGTTGAGTAGAGGGTTTTGTTTTGTTTTGTTTTTCAGCTCTTGCAGTTAAGTGTTCCTCTATTTCCCACTTTGTCTCTACATAGTTGCAGAAGAGATACATCATCTGTTATGCTTTTGTGAAGCGAATTAAATGAGCTTTCTGCATTTACAAAAGAAGTCTCTTCTGTAAAATACCTTCCAATTGAACAGGGCTGTTTCTGAAACACGAAAACAAGCAAAACTTTGTTGAAACTCTACAAATACAAAAATGACACCCAAAGTGTCCTACCTAATCACATCAACTATTCTTTTTTTTTTTTTTTTAAGATTTTATTTATTTGACACAGAGAGAGAGATCACAAGTAGGCAGAGAGGCAGGCAGAGAGAGAGGGGGAAGCAGGCTCCCTGCCTAGCAGAGAGCCAGATGCGGGTCTCGATCCCAGGACCCTGAAATCATGACCTGAGCCGAAGGCAGAGGCTTCACCCACTGAGCCACCCAGGCACCCACATCAACTATTTTTATGTCTCTACTTCTTTCCAAGTAGAGTGTGTGTGTGTGTGTGTGTATGTGTGTGTGTATGAGAGAGTCTTCTTTATGGCTGCTATGTGTACATACAATATGTACACAAACTCATGTTCTATCAGTGAGCATTCCACATTTCTACAATCTTAGATTTTATCATTTTTATGACGACAGATATTCCACTATAATGTAAAATGGAGACAACAATATTATCACCAATCTTACAGGTTTGCTTTGAGGATTAAATATACTCAGTGATAATTCAAACATGGCCATGCTGCAGAATCACGTGGGAGGCTTGTTGAAACACAGTTTCTTAGGGGGTGGCCTCAGAAATTCCAATTCCATAGATTAGTTACAGTGCCCAAATTTGCAAACCTAATGTTACTGGTTTGAGGATAACACTTTGAAAGCCACTGAATTAACAAATGTAAATGTTCAGAATTGTGCTTGGCATATAGAGGAAGCTATATCAATACATGAAGCTACGGGGCTAGTTTTTGCTATTTTGGGTTAGAATATGAAAATTTACTTGTTGGATGTTTTGCTTAAATTTCTTATAACATCTTTATTGAGATATTGAGATATAATTCATATATTACAAAATTCACCCTTTTATAGTGTACAATTCAGTAGTTTTTAGTGTATTTGAAGTTGTATAACCATGACCTTTAAGTTTAGAACATTTCATCACCCCAAAAAGAAACCCCATACCTATTGACAGTCACTCTCCAACCCCCTCTGTAGTTTTTCAAACTAAGAATATCTGTAAACAAATATGTATGTATACATATACACATGTAAACATATATACACATATAAATATTTATACCTTTCTCTTTTTGAATGATTTTGTCAGAACAGATGCCAAGAGATAGATTCCTGAGTCAATAATTATGAATACTTTTATGTATAGTGTGATGGTTAATTTTACATGTAAACCTGAGTCACTAGGTACACAGATATTTGGTTAAATATTATTTCTGGGTATGTCTGTGAGGGTGTTTCCAGGTAAGATTAACATTTGAATCAGTAGACTCAGTAAAGTAGGTTGTCCTCCCCAGTGTAGATGGATGGGCCTCATCCAATCTGTTGAGTCCCAGAACAGGGCAAAAAAGTGGAGGAAGGGATTGTGGTCTTCTGTCCTCAGACTAGAACTTACACCATTGGTGCTCCTTGGTTTTCAGATCTTTGTACTAGGGCTGCTACTGTACCACAAGCATTCCTGAATTTCCAGCTTACAAACAACAGACTGCAGGACTTCTTAGCCTCCATAATTGTGTGAGCCAATGCCTTCTATTATCTCCGATTGGTTTAGTTTCTGAAGATCCCCAACTAATACATACTATTCTTTGAACACATTAGTTCATAAATAGTCTCTTTCCTCCCCGCTATTGCTTTTTATTTTTAGCATGTTGCTCATTTCTTATACTGTTCCAGTTTTCTTAAGTTTGTGTCAACAGATTGTGAGGTTTTTGGGGTCAGAGGCTGATTTTCATCTCTGTCCCCAGACCTGCTGAAATGGAACAGAATATCCAAGAACTGTGGGACAATTTCAGAAATTGTAACACATGCATAATGGGAATGTCAGAAGTAGAAGAGAGAGACAAAGGAGAATAAATACTTGACATAATAATGGCTGAGCATTTCCCAAAATTAATGACAGAAACCAAACCAAATGTGAAACCTAGGAAGATCAGAAAAACACTTAGCAGAATAAATCTCTCTCTCTCTCTCTCTCTCTCACACACACACACACACAACCCAAAACCAAAAAAACAAACAAAACAAAACAAAAAAAACACCCTATACTGAGGCATATCATATTCAAACTGCAAAAACCAAAGACAGAAAAATCCTGAAAGAGTCGGGGGGAGGGGGGGTGGGGAGAAAGAAAAAGAGAAAAAAATCTTTTATCTAGAGGAATGGGGAATGGATAGGAATTACAGTGCATCAAATGTTACTAATGACTGACAGTTTATGGACTTGCTGAAAGAAATAGAAAACAATAAATTTAATGATCTTGTGTTCTGGCCAATACTTGTTGGTTGAGTCCTGGAAGAGTTGTACAAAGATTTACTGTACTGTTAATCCAAGATTTTCTTATAACAAAAAGAATGACTGGCAAGTACTTAATCATCAAAACCAAAACAAAGCAGCATAATTTGTTTCCTCACTGACATCATCATGCATATGAACAGATTAATTTCAAATTTCAAGGAAAAGAAAATCTTATTTGTAACCTAACAGGACAAGTATGAGGATTTATGTTGAAATGGCAACTTTTCAGGATGCCTGAGTGGCTCAGATGGTTAAGTGTCTGCCTTCAGGTCAGGTCATGATCCCAGTGTTCTGGGATCAAGTCCGACATCCTTCCCGCTCAGCCGGGAGTCTGCTTAACCCTCTGCCCGCTGCTCTCCTTGCTTGTGCTCTCACTTGCTCTCTCCGACAAATACACACACACACACACACACACACACACACACACACACACACATATATAGGCAACTTTTCATAATACAAATCCTGACAAGCTGTACAAAAATTATTAATAGAATGAATAGGTTATCAAGGCACTCTGAGCTTCCACATGGGCCTGAAGCAGCAAACCAATGTTAAGAGGCATAGGGACTGGATACAACCCCTACCTATTCTTCCCGAGTCCCACAAAAAATTTACAAACCAGTTATCTTCCCACCTGGCTGAGATATGGAGGTTATTCCTTCCTTAATTCCAGAAGACAGTTCCAAGTCAGGAGATCTCATTTCTAGTCAGAGGGTCAGCTCGCCCTTGCAGGACAAATTCAAGACCATTATCAGCCTCTGCAGGGCTTACTTCCTAAGGCAAGGGATGGAAGCAATTAATCCAGCCTCAATTCACTTCATCAGCCTGTGAGAAGCAGGAGTGAATTGACATATTTTCAAATATGGAGAAAAGAATGAAACAAAATGGATTTGGACCAAGTTCTGTTGCGGACCTGTGTGATGGGGGCATGTCACATAAATCTTAAATAGCTTCCTCCTTTGTAAAACGGACTTTCACGTCCCCAAACCGGTAGGGGTGAGGAGTGTTGGGAGTGGCACAGGGTCTCCTCTGCACACCACGAGGAGGTGAGAGCGGATGTCCTGGGCGTCCGTTTGTAATCTACCTCGGGGCTTTTCTGGCCAAGGCTCGGAGACCGAGTGACCTCCCCAGGGTCACACAAGTCTACTGACACAAAGTCTATCCAAGGACCTTGCGGTCTGTGAGGGATCTCGCGCGGTCTGTGAGGAATCTCGCGCGACCTGCACTGGAGCAGCCGCACGCTACCGCCGATCAGTAACCCAGCCACCCCAGAGAGAAGCCGATTACTGCCACCTAGCGGTCAGTTATGGCCACGCAAGGGCAGAGTAATGAAAAAGACGGTACGGCGACATCCGGGAAGCCAATACGTTCTCAGTCAGCTCTGCAAACGTATTTTTGCCATTGGGCCTTTCTAATTGTCGATCAGTCACTTGGCTAGTTTTTTATTGGTTTAGCTCCAAACATTCTACACAACCTGCTAATCACGCGTCCGTTTCCACGAGCATTTTTACGTCATTAGATCGCTCCCTAAATCTGACGAAGATACTCAGTTCCTCCATTCTATTGGCTGGATGTGGCTCCAATCCCGCACATCCTGTTCGGAGCGGAAGTGAGAGATCACTATTCCTATTGGCTTAGATTTCCAAGTGGCTGTTGTCTATCAAGTCTATCGCCCAACGTTAGCTCAGAAAGTACCGCCCCGGAAGAGGCAGGCTTTGTGAAGATGGCGGCGCCGGGTAGTACCGTGAGTTTGCTTCCTCACGTTGCTATTGTGGGATTTTCCTATACCTTCAGCGGCCCTGGGCAAATTATTGGCGCGAGGGAAGGGAGTGATGAAAGGAAGCAGCCTCCTTGGCACAGCGGGGTGAGAGGAGGAGTAGGCTGACGGAGCTGAAGTTACCGTTTCTCTTACAAATGTGGAGGATTGGCTGGCTTTGAAGCAAGGCTGCGTGTGTACCGGAGTGGGAAAGTCGGAAGTCTGGGGTGTCTGAAGAAGAGTGTTTTCCACCCCCCAAGTCTTCTCATAATCCTGAGGAAAGAAGGGCTTTTCTTTATTTTTTTTTCTCTCTCTCTCAGGAGGTGCTGGAGTCAGACCTGCCAGGTGCTGTCACACTTTTGAAGAACCTTCAGGAGCAGGTGAGTCATATCACCCCTTTGGGACGGGTTAGTGACGAATTGGCTTTGGTTTTGTGTGCTTCACCTCCAAACTGTGGTCGTTTGAAGGCATGTATTGAATGATACCAAATACCTTGAGAGCCAAGTAACTTAATGAAAACCTTTTCAGGCTAGAATTTAAAGTAATTGATTTCTGCACCAAAGCAATACAGAAAACTCCAAAAAGAAGTCGTCTGAATGATTTCCTTTTCTATTATATAGCTAATGAAACCAGTGCTGGGAAAAGTGGTATGATTTGCCCTTAGGGTACCTGGGTGTACTGGTTGAGTTATCAGTACCGATAAAGGTACAGCACCCTTACCCCCACCACTGGCCCAGTTCCCATCCCTTCCCCCATGGTTTGGTATGATGGCTTCTGTAGCTTTAAGAAAAGGTGGAAAGTTTTTTGTACTTTTTGATGAAGTATCAAAAACCATCTCTGCTATACTTTCCCAGAACCGAAAAGAAGGTAGTGCTACATTTCAGGTAAGTTGCTGATGATTTTTAGGTGTCATTGTTTAGTTTTTTACCTTCATAGGTCACAGAGATGACTTAGGTGTATTCTCCTCAGCTGTTTTATTTGAACTGATTTCAGGTGATGGCTGTAACTGCACAAATACAAGCTCTGACAAAAAAAGTTCAAGCTAGAGCCTATCCTACAGAGAAGGTAAGACATACTTGAAGAGGGGCACCTTGGTGGCTCAGTCGCTAAGCGTCTGCACTTGGCTCAGGTCATGATCCCAACATCCTGGGATCGAGCCCCACATCAGGCTCTCTGTTCAGAGGGAAGCCTGCTTCTCCCCTCCCACTCCTCCTGCTTGTATTCCTTCTTTGTCTCTCTAAATAAATAAAATCTTTACAAAAAAAAAAAAGACATATTTGAAGACCTTATATCCTCTGGCTTGTTCTCAACAGTTCTTTTATCATAGGTTTATTGAGTGTCTTGTATGTCCTAAGTGTTAGAGCTTCAAAGATGAGTAAGATCCAGTTTCCATGCTGAAGTCTAGTGGAGAAGACAGATCAGAGCAATAGGTTTGAGCAAGAGCAGTCACTTCACAGTGCCAGAGAGCAGAGGAAGTGAGGGAAGGCTTCTCAGAAAAGATGGATTATGAGGAATAAATAAGAGTCCAGGGAACAGAAAGAAACAGCATGTACAAAGGCGCAGAGACCTGAAAGCATGGTGATATCCTGGGAAAGGAGGTCATTTAGTGTGGTTCGCTATACGGTGTGTTGGGGGATGGGATGGGGAGTAGGAAATAACACTAGAAAAATAGTCACTCTCTGGGGCAAATAATACATTATATGTTAATAAAAATAATAAAAAAAAGAAAAGTAGTTGCTCTGTGAAGAACCTTGTAGGCCATCTGAGGATTTACGACTGTTATTTCCTCTAATCTAAGATGCCGTTAACTGGGAACATACCACTTATTTTGTATACTTAAAATGCTGTCTATTTATCTATAATTTAACATTAAGGTATCATTGATTAAAAGATACATCCTGACTTCAGAGATGTTAAAATACAGAAATGGTGTGCATATTAAAATTGAAATATGGTAGGGCGTTTATGTGGCTCAGTTGGTTAAGTGTCTGCCTTTGGCTCAGGTCATGATTCTGGGGATCTGGGATCAAGTCCTGCATTGCTTCGGGCTCCCTGTTCAGCAGGGAGTCTGCTTTTCCCCCTGCTGCGCACTTTCTCTCGAATAAATAAAATCTTTTTAAAAAATTGAAATATGGTAGTTTTCAAATTAAGGTCTTGTAGAACCTTCTTAGGGATCATTGGATGTGAAGCAGTATAGAAGGAGGGCTCTGGGTCATTCATACCTGCTTGAACTAGAAAACTGTGGTATTACCTTTTTTATATATTGAATTTTTGTCCTAAGGTGGTATTTGAGCAAAAAATTCCATAGGTCAACAAAAGTATGGAAATCTTTATGGTAGCTTATTAGTAAGAGACGTTGAAGGATTTTTTTTTTCCCTTAAGTAGGTGCCACACCCAGTGGAGTTGGTACCCGAAGTGGGGCTTGGACTCATGACCCTGAGATCAAGACCTGAGCTGAGATCAGTTAAAGATTTTATTCTTTTTTTTTTTTTCAAGATTATTTATTTATTTGAGAGAGAGTACACAAGTGGAGGGGAGAGGGAGAAGCAGACTTCCCACTAAGTGGGGAGCTTCATTCGGGCCTGGATCTCAGGACTCTGGGATCATGACCTGAGCCAAAAGCAGACGCTTAACCAACTGAGCCACCCAGGTGCCCCTAAAGATTTTATTCTTAAGTAATCTCTGCACCCAACATGGGGCTTGAACTCACAACCCTGAGATCAAGAGTTGCATGCTCCATTGACTGAGCCAGCCATGCACCCCTATAGCTAATAGAATTTTTAATATATTCTCTTTTTGCCTTTTCTTTCTCATCATGCAGTTTTGTTTTTAGCTATTTTTATTTTTTCATCTTTGTGTTTTCTTTTTGTTGTTTTTTCTATATGCTTGTCACTCAGTTTGAACTTAACAGTGTCCAAGCTCATCAGAAGAACCTGCTTCTCAAATTCTTGGCTAGTTCTGGGCTGCCAGCATATTTATTAGATTACTCACTATAGCGGCACCTGGCTGGCTCAGTCAGAAGATCACATGACACGTTACCAAAAAAAACCCAGGGGGGGAAAAAAACTTATATTAGATCACTATATATTTATTCATTGAACAGATACTTAGTAACTTATCTCTCAGGACCAAAACCTTACGAGGCACTTTACAGGTTACAGAGTGCTTTCCTCTTTTATTTTATTTAAGCCTCATAATTACTTTTTTGGGAAGGAAATACTGTATGTGTTATAAATGAGGAGACTGGGGTCGTAGGGTTAAGTGACGTACCCATTATTTGACTACCAAGTGCCTGATTCAGAACTTAAACTCATTTTGTTTGTCTTTAAAATCTTTGCTCCTCCTCCTGTTATCACACTATTGCTGATCTCAAGAGCTTTGCATGTTGGTTTAAAGATACCCAGAGCTTAGGTGTTAGGCTGAGTTTGAATCCCAGCTCTACAACTAATACTCTGTAGTCGTAGGTAGAATATGTAGTCTCTCTGAAGTAGGTCTTCCTGGGGTTGTGGACTTTTACAGTTCCATTTTATGTCATCACAAATTTTTTTTTTAACTTAAGTCTGCTCATGTGTTACTTTCTTGTGTGTAAAAGAATAAACTCCTATAATGTTTGCTTGATTTTCTTACTGTAAATATAATGCGTGTTTTAATTTTAGAAAGTTTGGAAGATGCTTAAAACCACAAAAAGAAAATTTAAAAACAGTGTAATCATAATCTGAGATAACTTCTGGGGCACATGTTTGGAAATTTCTTCTATTGTAAAAGTGGTAAATGCTTGATGGGAAAATGCTTTCACGGTGTGCACACTCCATTTCTTCCTTTTCCTCATCTGGATCCCCAGGGGTAGCAGTTGTTAATAGTGAAATGTTATCTTCCACAGATTTCTCTCTGTATATAAAATGTGTGGAGGCACCTGGGTGGCTCAGTCAGTTCAGTATCTGAGTTCAGCTCAGGTCATGATCCCAGGGTCCTGGAATCGAGCCCTGTGTCTGATTCCAGTCTCCCTCTGCCCTTCCTCGCGTGCACGTGTTCTCTCTCTGTCTCTCTCTCTCTAATAAATGAGTAAAGTTTAAAAAAAAAAAAAAGATAAAATGTGTGCATCATACTTACCTGCCTTAATGGGAAGCATATTATAGTGCAGAAAGTGTACTGACATGGAATTAAGTCCGTGTCTATATATGTAGATTATTGTTTTTAACTGTATTGCATAATTTCATTGTATGGGGATAAAATGAATTATTCTTTTGATTAAATTAAGATTCAGCACTGTATGGAGACAGTTTGATTATCAAAATTTGGAGGGCTCCTGAAGGGTAGAGGCCAAGGATGCTGCTCAACATCCTGCAGGGCCCAGACAACCTTCCCAACAAAAAATTGCCCATTCCCAAATGTCAGTGGCTCTGAGGTTGAGACACCATGTCGTTGTTATTTTGGGGGCTGCTTTATTGATTTTCCTGTTCTTACTGTCTTCCAGTAATTCTTACAGGTTTGCCTCTGTCATGTTAGCATAGTTGTCGCTGGGGCCATTTTAGGTAGAGTCACCTCCTTGAGACTATTCCAGATACCTTACAGGAACTGATTGGGAAAAACATGAACTTGGAAAAAATTATCCTGTTTATCCTACGCCTTCCTTCTGATTTTCTAGCTAAAAATGAATTTGCATCTTTTACTCTGTTTTTCACCTCAGGGTCTCAGCCTCTTAGAAGTAAAAGACCAGCTACTGCTCATGTACCTTATGGATTTGACCCATCTCATCCTGGACAAAGCCTCAGGAGGGTCTCTTCAGGGGCATCCTGCAGTTTTGAGACTGGTGGAGATTCGCACGGTATGAAGCACTTGGCATCTTAGTGTTCTAGGTTTCCACAGCCTGAACTCTAGTACTGTCACACAGTAGCTCTCATTTAAGTGGGTGTTTTCATGATTAAGTGAGGAACCAAATGAAAAAACTGTTTTCTCGTTCATTTGTTCTAGTTTGTTAATATTTTAGGTTCTTTATCTGGCATCTTAATATAGAGACTCTGATGTATGTTTAATTTGGGGAAGGGAATGTAATCCTACTTAACTGCATTATAGGTTTTGGAAAAGCTTCGTCCTTTGGACCAAAAACTGAAGTATCAAGTTGACAAACTAGTCAAGACTGCGGTGACAGGCAGCCTCAGTAAGTGGCAGAAGCCATAAGGTTATGTGGGGACTGTCATAAATTTCTAAATCTTATAAAATATTTTGGGTTTTTTATTTCAGGTGAGAACGACCCACTCCGTTTTAAGCCTCATCCCAGCAATATGATGAGCAAGGTAGGGAGTTGCATTATCCCAGTTTTCTTGAGGACTCTAAGCCTGAATGAGCCTCGTGGTGATCCCAGATCTCCTGGGATTCTCTTACTACTGTTGACTCCCCTCTTGTGCCTTAGGATAGAGAGTGTGATGTTTTCCTTTCTTACTTTTGTTTATATTCCCACCTCCCCAGGCTACTCTAGCTTTGGTTTTTCTTATTGTCTAACATTTCCTAAGTTTATGGGCATTATGTTCTTTTGTAGTTGAGCTCTGAGGATGAGGAAGAAGATGAATCCAAAGATGGCCAATCTGCAGCTTCAGGGAAGAAATCTGCAAAAGGAATGGTTAAGAAATATGTTCCACCACGCTTGGTTCCAGTACATTATGGTATGAACTGTGGCTGCTGCCTCCTCAGCATAAATTGTGTGTTTCTCTTTTCCTTTTCTCTGTTCTGGGATAACCCTTGCTGATTCTTATCACATAGATGAAACAGAAGCTGAGAGGGAGAAGAAGCGCCTAGAACGGGCCAAAAAACGGGCATTGAGCAGCTCTGTCATTCGTGAACTGAAGGAGCAGTACTCAGATGCTCCAGAGGAAATCCGTGATGCTCGGCATCCTCATGTTACTCGCCAAAGTCAAGAGGATCAACACAGGTCTGAGTCCTTGCCGTTGGAAATTGTTTTCTACACCATAGAAAGCTGTCCTTATGTTTTGGATGAATGTGATTAAGTCTGGTACCAAGAGAACTCACATTGTAGAGAAAGTGGAGTGAAAGGCTGATGGTTTCGTTTCGTTTCATTTCTTTTCTTTTCCTTTTTAAAAGATTTTATTTATTTCACAGAGACCATAAGAGAGGGAACACAAACAGGGGAAGTGGGAGAGGGAGAAGCAGGCTTCCTGCTGAGCAGGGAGCCAGATGTGGGGCTTGATCCCAGGTTCCCAGGATCATGACCTGAGCCAAAGGCAGATGCTTAACAACTGAGCCACACAGGCACGCCCCAGGCTCATGGTTTCTAAGAATGAAGGGTGTTAAGTACAGAATAGAGGAAGAATGTTTTCTTTTCCCCAACTGTTTAGGCTGAACAAATGCTATAGGAAGAGGAATATGTGCAGTTCCATCCACTCTGCGGGGCTTAGAAATTCTGTATTTCGCTGTCACAGTTCTCACTTTTGTTCAGAAGGCAATGAAGTCAGATTTCTAAAATGGCATTGGGAGTGATAGATAAGTTCAGGGAAGAAAAGCAAAAAAGCAATTGTAATACGAATACAGACTCACCAATTTTGCCTTGGCGGCAATCTCTGTTGATAGATTTGAGTGAAGGGGCCCATGTAGGGAATCCTGTTGGTGAAGGTGAAATAGAAGAGGTTTCTAGTATAATAGCTTAAGTATTCTTGAGGATGGACTGTGAGTTCATTTCTAGGGAAGAGGGAAGTTCTGGCATAAAAAACATTTCGTTGAAGAAGCGTGATATTAGACATCTGGTTTGCTCTTAAATACTCCATTGACTTGCTGTGAAATTTCTTGAAAACTGTATGAGCAGGGGGTGAGTAAATACCTGGGCGCAGGTTCTTGGCTGCAGCTTTCTGTGTGTATGGACCTAACATGTTGTAAATTGTTTCTGTGGCAGGATTAACTATGAGGAGAGCATGATGGTGCGTTTAAGTGTCAGTAAACGTGAGAAAGGACGGCGAAAACGGGCAAATGTCATGAGCTCACAACTCCATTCCCTCACACACTTCAGTGACATCAGTGCTTTGACAGGAGGAGCCCCTCATCTTGACGAGGTAAGGTTGTGGGTACAGTGGTGGGAAGTAGCCTCCTGGATTTCAGCCAGGTGGATGTGGGGCTCATTACCATGCGGAATGCAGGAAGGGATGCTAACCCTTGGACGTACACCACCATTCCTTCACTTCTCCATCTGTCTCCAGGATCAGAATCCTGTTAAGAAGCGGAAGAAGATACCAAAGAAAGGTCGGAAGAAAAAAGGTCAGTCAATGGCTAGGACTTGGATGGTGAAGTGCAGGGTGGGCAGTTACAAATTGGGATGTCAGCTCTCTGGATTTGCCCTCCTAGGTCTCACCAACCCCCCTAGTATCTCTTCCTGACTGGGCATTCATCTCTTTAGAGGTGGGCTTCGTTATTCTTTGTCAGGCTGAAAATCAGCATCATTCACAAACAAGATTTCTGGATTCTGTCTCTAAGATCCCACAGTTTGTATGCAGGCTTCCTTCAGTAGAACTGTGGAAGTACTACTTGAAGGAACCGTTATCATGGTTTAGATTCATTCCTACTTCTAGTCTTTTGTCCTGGGAAGACGCAGAGAGTACTGCCCAGGGGACCCGCCCTTCCTGAGCCCTTCTCTCTAAGTGTTCTTTTTTTCTTGTCCCCTCAGCTTTTCCAACTGTCCTTTGCCTCATTCTTGGTTTCCCTTCCTTTCAGGTTTTCGGAGGCGGCGGTGATTGTGGGTGTACATGTTTAAATTGTATTTGTTGTCATCCTGGGATACTTCTAATTTCACTGTATGTAGGTTTTTTTTTTTTCTTGAAATTCATTGTTTGCTCTGGACATATGGAAAGATCTTTATTAATAAAATTGATTTTACTTATGAGTTGAAGCCCCTTTTGCACATGTATTGTATGACTGGACTCACTGCGTGTGGGGTGTTTTTGGTGAGAGGGTGATAAAAGGGAAAAAGGAAAGATGAAATTTTGTGGGGGGAGTGAGAGAAGTTTGGCTCTGTACAGTTTCCTTTGATAGTATATTTTCCCCAGAAACTGTGAATTGGTCATTTAACAGAAAATATTGGGGGATTAGAGTAGTATAATCAACTCTTCAACCCACATTGCCCCAATTTCATGCATGATTTGTTATAATTGAATTCAAGTCATCTTAAATAAGTGGGTTTTGTTTTGTTATTGTATCTTGCTGGCCACCAGATGGCATCAGTGGTTCAGGAAACTTTTGGTGCTTGACTGGCAAAAGCTATGTAGAACATTTCCTTGTCCACAAGTTACTCTTCTCTCCGCATTTGATTGTTTTTCTTTTCTTTCTAAAATAGTATAAACATAGAGCTGATCTTTGGTCAGTTAAAGAATTAATCTGGAGAGAATAGCAGAGTGAATGAGAAGACTAGAGTGTGAAGAATCAGCATAGTCTTGTATTTTGTAGCCTTTGACCCTCCCTCAACTAAGGCCCTAGTTTACCAGTCAGTAAAGGCCAGTACTTTTACAAAGAGCTTACAGAGGAGTGCCAAAAATAGGCAGACAGAATATTCCTAGTTTGAAGACCAAAAGAATGAGAATCCCACAGAAATAATGCCGAAGTCAAGGGATTGGTAGGAGTTATGTATCTGAGATCTTGTATTCTGTCCACAGAACGACTTTTGTTAGTGGGAGATCGTTCAGGCCTTGGATAATACAGAAAGTGAAAAGAGGAACAGGAAGAGACAGAAGTTGAAGAATCTATAGAATAAGTTCACTGGAGTTTTTGTAAGGGCTTGGGATTTCGTGAAAAGCTAATTTTGTGTCTGCATTCCTGGGCGGTGGCATGGAGAAGGTATAATTAGGTTATTACATCCTTATTACTAAATCCTTGTTGATTCTGAGTCCTGTGGATTTGGATTTACACTGGTCTGCCCAACTGGGCCGGGTCTGTTTCTGGTCAACTGTAGCCTGGTAGAAAGTAGGAGACAACCTAGTACTGTTTTCTGTACTCTGTGATCTTGGGCAGATCGCTTAACATCCCTGGCCTTTAACTTTCCTCAGCTGAGAAATGAATGTGTTAGACTGAATCTCTGAGATTCCCTCTAGGATGGGCTTATTTCTGGGGCCTTAATCTTTTAGTCCTTGGCAGATCTGAGGGAGCCTGACCTGCCCAGGACCCTCATACTTCTATTAGCTCCAATGAATCTAAGCAAAGAGCCACAAGAACAGATTTAGAGATTCTTTTCCCTTCCTGGCTGAACTAACTGGACAGGAGGTTCAGTTCAAAAACGCTTTAGTTAGGGGACGCCTGGGAGCATCCCGAATTGCCTGGGACCCGAGTCGGGCTCTCTGCTTGGCAGGGAGCCTGATTCCCCTGTCCCCCCCCCCCGCCCCCCCCCAAAATCTTTAAAACAAAAACAAAAACAAAAAAAATGCTTTAGTTAGGATCACCACATTCACTTCTTAGGATTAACTATTGGATTTGTTTCTAATTTATCAAGATTTTTGGGTTATGGGCATTGCCAAGGAAAAGAAGTACTTTTTTTTTTATCCTTTTTCCTTTTTTTCTTTTTTTAAAGATTTTATTTATGTATTTGACAGAGAGACAGTGAGAGAGAGAACACAATCAGGGGGAGTGGGAGAGGGAGAAGCAGGCCTCCCACCGAGCAGGGAGCCCAACTTGGGACTCGAATCCGGGACCCTGGGATCATGACCTGAGCCAAAGGCAGATGCTTAATGACTGAGCCACCCAGGCACCCCTTTTTTTTACTCTTTTTAAGATCTTCCTTTGTGTTATATACTGAGCCAGGCTCTTTACACATAACCCTTAGAAATTATATACCAGCAGTATTTTACAGTGAGGAAGCTAAGACACTTAGGCCGTTTGCCCAAGGTACATGGCTAATAAATTAGAGAGCCATGCTTGAAGAACAGCGTGGAGACCCTCAGGTGTCTTGGGGCTCATGAAAACCTTCAGGCTGTTTTTTTCCTTTTTAAAAATGGTGATAGGTAGTTTATAGCCTCTAGCTCCCGCTTCCCTACAGCCCCATTTCTGTTCAAGGTCTTGCTTTCAAAGAAACCACAAGTTCCAGATACTCTTTTGCTCTCTTGGTGGTGCACCAGTGAACTGAACAAACAAAAGCCCCTGCCTTTGTGAATCTTACATTAATTCAATCCAGTCTTCAATCCCAGGATGTCTTGTTACCCTGGTTTTCTAGATGATAGGCACTACTTGAAAGAGGTTTCCAACAAAATGTTAAATAATTTCTGAGAATATTTGCCCCAGGGTCATCAAATACCATTTAGAGAACACTGCTGAGAAAATTTTACTGGGATTTGCAATATGTAAAACAGGCATAAGTGAAGTTACTTCAGTTAAAGTGGGGATGAAAGATGCTAGAGCCCTATGTTCTCATAGCCTGCTTTCCCCAAGATTTCTGAGTAGCTCCAAGCAGAATTTTCAACTCCATAGAATGTAGTTTGAAAACTACTGTTAAATAGTAGAACAAGGGAACTAAGAATTTGAATCTCAGAATTTCTTTATGGCTGTTGTTCGCTTTTCTTCTATCCTTTATTCCTCCTCGTAGATTCGGTTCTTTGATTGTTCAGACCACATAAATGTCAGATTTCTTCAGTGCAATGCTCGCAACAGATTGTTTCCAATGTTCACTAAGTATGTCTGTCATTAGTGCATATGAGCCCCTGTTCAGTTTTTGTAATGGTAGAGAGAGTCTTGGCCTTGCTCTAGTCAAGTAATTTAGTGTCTTTCTCTGCCTTAGTTTTTTCATCTGAGGGGTGAAGGAGGGTTTGACCAAGACCTGGTTTTGCCTGTTTTTGTTAGTTTTATGAAGGCTTGGGGAAGTGTCTGTCAGGAGTTCACAGCAGTCTTCATGGATATATATTTTTTATTAGAAAAAATATATTTTGTTTACAAGGAAGGGATAATCTCATTGTGTCCATTTCCAGTACCACGGAGAGTTCTGGCTTTCCCATCTTGTTGGTTGCCTTGGGTTGGTGAAAAGTACCTAGCTAAACCAATCCCTAGAGCTACATGGTGGAGATTTGCCACTTTGCAGAGCCCAGTTTATCTGTCCAGTCTCCCAGTTCTGATTGGTAGCAGATTGAGTGAGGGTCAGCAACAGTTCTGAGTATCCCCGTCCTCCCTGCAGTCTCTTAGGTATGTAAATCTCAGATCCATGTTTAGACTTATCCAAGGATTTGGCAACTTGATAGAAGCATGTGAGTGAGTGAACTGCCTTCTCTTCTGCTGGTAACATCATTCATATTGTGATGCACAAGATTTTAAACAACCCTTGAGAGGAACTCTGTCCCCTATTCTTTGCTTACAGACCCTTGAGGAGACTTAAACTTGCTCTTTGATTTCTTGTGCTCAGCCTCTCTTTCTGCCTCTGCATGGAGAAAAGCATCACTGCTCTGGCTCTCTGCCCAGTCTTGCTTTTGTATTTCTTTGATCTCATTGTTGAGAGGGTCTCAGAGAAGCCCCAAGAGCCGTGCCTTCGCATGTTTAAGCTATTGATGCTCTTGAAATAACAGAGCTTTGCTGTGTAAGAAGTATATTAAAGGTCTGTCCTGAACAAATTTGGGTCAATAGGTGGCAGTAGTCACCTAGTCCCGAGGCCCTGACACCCCTTGAACACAAGCACATTTGATGGCCATTATATTTAAGGTTGTGAGAAAGGAGGTCACATTGAAATAAAAATGGGGGAAAAACCATCCCTTTTTGGTGGAATCCAGGAAATGCTGAAATGTACTGGGTTAGTTCCGTGGGGGTGTTGTATGGGGGAGATTGCAAACAGCCTGAAGGGCCCTGGTAGGAAACAGCAGGGCCTCAGGATTGGGGGAGGACTTCGTGGGTACTGAGGTTTCTGAGAGCTGGAATAAGACCGTGTTAAATGAGGACCAGTGCTGAAAAGAGAGTCGGGTTGGGGGGGAGTAGAGAGGAAGAGAGGTGGAGGAGGGAGAGGCAGAGCTGTGTGAAGGGACCAGGGAAGGGGTGGGCTGTGGTGGGGAGGACTGCGGTTAGAGGGGGAGGGGAAGGCTGCTGCAATACTGAGCCCATCGGATGGGGGAGGGGGGATACTTGTCTGTGCTGCAGCTGCATTGGCTCCCCTCCCCCACAATTCCAGGGAGCTGGAGCAGTGCTGGCAAATCTGTCTTCATGTATTTATTATTATTAAAAATGTGACGGATCCTTCCTCCCTGGAAGCACAACAAATACCACTGATCACATTTCTCTCCCTCTCCTCCCTCTGCAGAGCTTTTGCGTTCTCTCTTTCATTCTTTCTACCCCATCCCCCTCCCAGGTCTGTTTGACTGGTGGTGGCGGTGGGGGGGACCCTTCTTTTTCCTTCTCTGAGCTTGGTGGCTCCCTGGGGGTTTCTAATGATGGTTGGGAGTTTCAAGGCGATGCTGGGAGGAAGCAGCTGAGTGAGGGGCATCCATTGCCCCAAGGAGGGAGCTATGCCCCAACATCCACTGGGGAGAGGAAATCACTAGGAAATAAAGATAAAATCCTTTCTCAAGCTAATGAAAGAAGCAGCAGCATACGCATTCCTTTCAGTACCTGGCATTTCTTCCCTCTCATACCCTTTTGTACTGCCTTAATTCTGAGGGGGAAACCCCCTTGGAATGGAAAAAGCCAGGAGTTCTGTGTCCTCTTTCCCTTACCTTGTTAAGTCCCTCTTTTCCCAGGAGAGCCATATAGAATTTATTCTTTAGCCTGCGTGTTGGTTACCGAGAGGTTTGAAGGGCAAAAGCCATAGCTTCTCCCTCCCTGCCGGCACCCCAGAATCCCCATGCCCAGGTGGGGGCCTCTTTTGTTGCTGTCTGTAACCCTTCGCCATGCCCATAGGTGGTGCTGCTGTTGCTCTGCATGCTGGCCCTCCCCCCCCCCCCCCGCCCTCCCCCTTTCCCCAGCCCTCTACTGCCTGATTGTTATTCCACCAACGTCTCCTCTACTGTTCCCTTCCTCAAATTAATTTTGTGGCGCTCTTTTTCCGCAGTGCCATCTTCCCCTCCCCCCGCTCCAGCTCTCTTGCTTTCTCTGTTTCTCTCCCTCTCCTTCTCTCTGTCTGCAGGGTTTCTGTCGGCCACCCCTATCTAAAATCTACACTCTTCTTACTCCCTTTCTTTTTCTTTATCTCTTCTACTGGTGGCGTCTTACAGATGACTCTCCTAATGAAAAGCGGCTGTGGATGAGAGTGGGTGAGAAGAGAGCCAGGGCAAGGGGAACTGAAGAGTCAGTGTCGAGGGCTAGGTCAGGAGAGTGACAAGGCTCTGTGAGGGAAGCGAATGGAAATGGGAAAGTAAAGGTATCCTTTGCTGTCCAGATCTGTTCAGTGTCTGGATTTGGATAATGAGAGCTCAGCTGGCAAGGGAATACTGTGTTAATCTGAATTCACAGAATTTGATTCTAGGACAGTGGGAGATAGGGAGTCACAAGAATTCAGATAATCAGGGCTTCATCCAAAAACTTCTGGTTTAGATTGCTAAGGATAGTTGTGCTTTTGTTACCCTGTATTTGAAGACTCAGGAAAACCGTGCTCTTAAAACCTGTTCTCTGGTCCCTCAGGAGATGTCCTGTTATTGATCTTTTGAGTCCTGAGAAGGTCCTTCTTGCCAGGACAGCTGTGATGCCTGCTTGGGTATCCTGGCTGCCTGCTGAGCCCAGTTCTGGCTGTAGGGCTGTAGGATCTCAGTTAGCTCTTGCAGCCTGTTTCTTTCTCCTGCCATTCCGGGTCTCCTTTATCTCAGCCAAGTTGATGTGGTTGCTTTACTCAGCCATAGCTGCCTTTATTGTTTAGTCTTTCCAGAATGTAGCCCAAATGCATCAGACCACTACCCTAGCTCTTACCCACCTTGCTGCTTAACTTTATCTGGAGACTGCTCGTTGTGTGACCAGTACAAACCCTAGTTAACTCAGCAGTGTCATTAATTATAAGGTTATCCAATTTCTAGGATGGCTAATTTTCCTCTTATTGAATTATTTTTATGGATGAATAGCATCCTAGCAGCTGTCTGGACAACAGTGCTGAGTCTCTGCCTTGTGTGTGCCCTAGGATTATGGGTGGACATGTGGCCTCCTTCCTTCATTTCCCCATGGGAGGAGATCTTCCCTAGCATATGTGGCAGTCCCAGAGCGACTAGCACCCACTTCCCTAGCATATATGGGTCAAGGCTGCCTCCTAGGTAGGGGAGAGGCAGAGTTGCCTGCCCAGCAGAGCACGGGAAGGAGCCTCAGTGAAAACAGGGACTAGAACACCACACCCTTCACTTTATTCTCTGAGCCTTGCAGGTTCCTGTGAAAACCTCTCTTTTTGTCTGCCTCTTCCACCTTCCTAAGGTGTGCATATTGATGGAGACAGGTAGGCCAGTGGACTCTTTGTTTCCTCAGCTGAATTTTCTACTGCCCTTTTTCAGACCCTCCAGTTAGGGTCATGGACTCACATAATATAGGCAGTGATCCGTGTTAAGGTCCCTCTTTTAAAAGCAAGGCCCAATAAATATTTGTTGCACTGAATGGTAGGAACTTTTCAGCTTTAGTACCCTTCCAGAAGAGTTATAAATTAACTTTTACTGTTTCTTCCCTTAGTGCTTATAATGCTGTAGCTAAAATTATTGACTTTTGTTTTCTTTCACTCAAGCCTTATAGAGGGAAGTGATTTGTCCAAAACTTTATGAATAAATCATTAGCAGAGCTGACATGAGAGCCTGTATCCTCTCCGACATCTAGGTCGTCTGGCTTTGTTGACTCCCACTTGGAAACCAGTGTTCCCATTTCATCCCCAGAGTCACTGAAAGCCTTGAAGCCAGCAGCAGGTCAGGTTTTATGTCTACGCTGAGCCAGCCTTAGTTGGCCTGCTGGGGGAGAGCATCAGCAGAGGGAGAGCTGGGGTATGTGCACCGGACAGGTACCTGGCCAGAATTCCCCTCAGGCATTTCATAGTCCAGCCTATTGGAGAGGCCTTGACCATGGTAAGGTAGGGGATTTCCAGAGCCCTGGCTTCTGTTTCCCATTCCACATTTAATTTGACCTTATTCCTAATATACCCCTTCCCCTAAGTCTTCTCCCCCTCAAAAATATCTTAGAGCTCCAGCTCTTAAGCGGTGGATGCTGGAAACTCTGGTCTCTGTTCTTTCCTTGCTGCTCATTTGCAACCAACTCTTCAGTTCCAGGACAACTTAAATAACAAAAGGCTCTGTGGACCCCCTGCTTCCTGCTGGTCTGGAATCTAGTATAAAACCATCATTGTGGCTATATTAATAAATGTCCATATAGTTTTTGATCATTAATTAAAACCTAAACTAGAAAATAGGCTCAGAAAGCATTCATGTATTTCCATGCTGACTGAGCCTGTAGCAGCTTCCTCTGAGAACTGCTTTGTCTCATCTGCCAGCCTTGGGTTTAGCCCCACGGGTGAACTCTGGAGAATAAAGAGCCCCTGAGTTTCTACTTCCTCTCTCCCAATTGTGATTCACTCACTGCTAGCTCTTGCAGGAAGCCCTAGGTGGTAAAGAGATCAAATCAGAATTCCTAGCCAGGAAAACCCTGTCTCTTAGCTACAATGACCCCTGTCTGCCATTGCATTCAGCTCTATGGCAGTTAACACCAGAAAAGCTTCATCTGGCTTCACACCCTCCTTCTGTTTCTTTCAGTCAAGCCTTATGTAATCTATCACACAGACTTCCTTCTTGCCCTCCTTTATTCCCTCCAAGGCTTTAAGCTCCAAAGCTTCCTAGATGCCTCCCACCAAAGAGGTGCTTTCTGAAGCCCAGTCTCTCCTCTCTTTCTCACCCCTCAAATCCTCAAATCAACCCCCTAATAGATGTATCTCCCTCAGTATCAGATGATACCCTTACAGAGCCAGCTGGGTGGTGCTAAAAATCCCATTCCTCACCCTTCTCCCCGCTGGAGCTCCTGGAATCGGGTCTGCAGCCTCCTGTCATCCTAGCCTCCTTTTCTGTTCATTTGGAAGCTTTTCTCCATTGGTTTTGATAAATTCCTGGTTTGGCAGAAATATCCAGTATTTAGGAAGGTCCTGCGGGATGAGTTCCCTGTCTCCGGCACCTGAGTTGACCCTCAGAAAGATCTGCTCCTGCCTCTCTCTGCCTTGCTGCCATTCCTCCTCTGCCTGGCCTAGGCTGGGCAGGATCAGTATGTGGAAGTCCTCTGCTCGGACACTCTATCCCTCTTTATCCATCGTGGCAAACAAAGCGTGGCTCTGTCCCTGACTTCCTCCTCTTCCTTCTCCATTATTTATTCTTCTCCTTTGCCTTCTCCCACCTCTCCCTTCCCTCCCCACGTAACACTCCTCATTCCTCTTCCTTTAAATCTCTTTCTCGTCCACTTGCTCCCCGTTGCCCATCTGTGCCTACTCCCTCCACCACCCCCCCAATCTCTCATTTTTGAATAGCATCTTCCTCATTGCCTGCACATGCTGAGGAAACAGGCAGGTATGGGGGAAAATGGCTGCAGAGTGGGTCCCTGGTTGTCAGAGTAAGCTATCCCTTTTTCTCCAGAGTAGTGGCTATCTTTTCCCATCTTGTCCTCAGTGGTCCTTAGGAGCCAGGGAACCCCAGGTGCTGGCTCTCTCTTTTGGGATGAACAGCCTCTCCTCTCGGCTTCATCCAGGGTTGAAGAGGAGAGGAGTCATTGGATCCGATAACCTCTTCTTTTGCTCTTCCTGAGTGTGGGTCTGTCCGCGTTTCTCCCCCTTTTTTTCTCATTCTCTCCCTCTGTCTGTCTCTCCCCAGCACAAAGCGGCGGCAGGACTGAACGAGTCTGTCTAGAGGCTCTGCCAGTCTATGCCCCTCACTCTTGCCCCTCCCCCCTCGCTGTGCGTGCTATGGGAGGGGGGGGTTGGAGGGCGGTGGCATGGTGCCAGCCAACCCAGAACCATCTCCGGTGCCTTCTGCACTAAGGCGGGCTCTGTCTCTCCTGCCCTCCTCCTCTCCCACTCTTCCTCTCCCATTTTTAATTAGCTGCTGAATTAATTAAATCCCACATGCTAATTAACATTCCTACAGGGAAGCGTGCCAGGTCAGAAAAGCAGGGGATGGTAAAGCAAGACTTCTGTCCATCTAGGATAGGAGATTTGGGGATGAGAGGTTGGGGGGAAGGGGGATAAAGGGTAGATGAGGAAAGAATCTAAGTGGGAAGAAACCTGAGAGAGGTATGAAGAGACAGAGAAGGGAAATCATGGAGAATGGAACCTATTAAAAAGGAAAATAATTAGAATAATTAACATGGGAGAAATGAAAGTGTCTTGGAGCCTCTAAAGGTTAGAGGTTGAGCTGTGGGTCTCAAACGTTAGCATGCATGAGTAGCCTGAGAAATCATGCTACAGAGGATGCTAATTTGCTGCCTTGAATGTCTTCCAAAGAAATAAATCTCAGTTTTATGAGGAGTGCTTCAGGTTAGAAATGAAGGAGAACTTCCTCCTTGGAAGGCAATGGCATACTCTGCTGAAGAAACTCTTTGGGAGATAAATTCTTACCTGTCTAGAATGGTTAAAGTTTGGCCAAAGCCAGAGGAGATGATGAACTTTAAGGTGTTTTCTAAATAGACATATTAATCCATAAGTATGTACTCTGTCCTAGAGAATCAAGAAAATCCAGGAAGGGAAAATTTAGGATTCATTCTCAGTTCTCTTTCTGTACTGCATTCTGGTGAGCTTTGAGTTTGTTCTCTGTGGTTCTGTCAACTTTTTAGGGATGAGCCTTCTCTTCAAATCAGATAATTATTGAGAGGTCGAGAGCGCTGATTCCTGGTGAGATCTTCAGAAAGATGAGTGCCTTATGGCTTCCATGGCTTCTGGCTTTGAGCAAGGGGTAGAGAGACAGGAGGACAACCGGAGTTAGATACAAGAGAACAGAGAAGGGAGGCTGGGGTGTGGCTTGACAAGGGTAGGTCTGGCACCAAGGAGTCCATTAAAGTCACTACTGTGGCCCAACCTGAAAAAAAATAGGGACATCTCGCTTGTCATTGCTTTTCTCTGAAGAGTAAAGAAAACTATATTCAGTACTGCTCTAAACTCCCCCTTGTTTAGCACCCCCACCAAGAACTCAAGTCTGGGAGGAGTCCAGCAGGTTAGAAGAATGTTTCCCAACCATTTCGAGTCTGAAATAGACCAGGAGCAAGGGCTGTGTTGTCTATACCCCTAACCACCATTCATTTTGATGGCATTCCTCACCATTATACCGCAGTAATTAATTCACTCAAACATATTTGCATACAAGTTGTGCAGAGCATGGTACAGCACAGTAACTCAGCCTGCGTGCACGTATAAATGTGTGCACGCTCTGATAGCACCTGTTGGCCTGTGCTGCTTTTGTGTCCTCGTCTGTTGTGGGTGATCTGTGTCTGTGTCTGATCTGTCGCAGAGATGGGGGCTCCTGGAGAAACCAGGTCTGTTGAGCGGGGCACACAAAACACTAGCCCAAACCCTCCCATGTTTGCAGCTCTTCAGCAAACAGTGATT
The DNA here is from genome assembly GCF_963455335.1 of Martes martes. Lineage (NCBI taxonomy): Eukaryota > Metazoa > Chordata > Mammalia > Carnivora > Mustelidae > Martes > Martes martes. Next base: position 72,926,813 of record NC_137894.1, read on the forward strand.
AACAGACAGCCATATATCGAGGTTTTAACAGTTGATTTAGAGTCTGTGACATTCCTAGTTGTGGTGAATATTTTCCTCTGAAGGGAGTGCTTATTTTTCAAAGTTATGAGAAGCGTAACGGTGAGTAAGATAACGAATTATGTGATAAGTAGGGTAGGCAACTCGAGAGGGTCATAGGGCTTATGCTCCTTGATGAGGCTTGAAGCCAGTTCCTAAAGAGGGGCCAGGCCTGAGAAAAGGCACCAAAGAGCAGAAAACAGGATGCAGGCTTATTGTTGTCTGTACTGTATTCCCTTTCACTCTCTTAGACGTTTCCCAGCATCTTCCCACTCCAGAATTATGGTTGGGCCATCCATGCCCATTTATATCTTATTTTGTCCACTTAAATGTTGTGTCATATTCTCCTATGCTATTAAAAAGACCAGGTTAGAGAACACTTTGTGAACATGTAATATTCTAGCATGGATGTACCATAGTTTGTCAAACCAGTTCTTATTATTGGACATTTAGAATGTTTCCAGGTTTGTTGTTAATGTTTCTCTCTTCTGTGTTGGATAGCCACATCTTTATATGTAAATCTTGCAGTTTTCCAAAGTGAAATTTCTCAAGCAAAGGATAAAGACCCCCATTCTGGCTTGTGGATTGACTGCATTTGATTCACCCACGGAAGCTTATTATTATTTAATTTTTAAAAAGGATTTATTTTTTGAATAGGTAAAAAATTCAGACACTACAAAAGGTAACACAATGAAATTTTCTTCCACCTTTGTCCCCCATTTCCCTCTCCAGAGGTGTTGAATGCATGTATAAGCATATGTATAGCTACAGGTTTGTGAAAAATAGAAATCATTCTGTCTCACCTCCAAAATTCTAATCTGGTCTGAGGAGGAGCCTTGGAATATCTCCCTCCTCCCCCCACCTCTGATGGCTTTCTAGCTAATTCTACTGTGCAGCTAGATGTGGGAACAACCACCAAGTCAGATGAACTCTCGGGATCCTTTCCAGCTCTAAAATTTAATGACTGAAACTCACAGTTAGTAATTTAAAAAATAATAATGATTAATGTTAAGACTAAATCATAATCAGGTGTCATAAAGATTCTCTTTGAAATGATCTCAGGGATCCAATTTTTGATACTGAATTTATTGTTATTAATACAAATAATGGCTACCATTTATGGAGTGCTTATCTGTGCCAGGCTTTAGAAAGTACTTTACACATTTTCACTTAAATTCCATAGCACCCCATGAGCTACGTAATTCTTAAAGCAAGGCTTTGGAAAGATCAAGCAGTGAGCCCATGATTGAGGAACCATTAAGGGGCAGAAGGAAGATATGAACCCAGGCGTCTTCCTCTGGTGCCCATTCACCTCCATTCCCACCCCGAATGTGAGATCATACTCTGCCTGGTGTTTGATAAACTTGTTTTTTCACTAAAACATATCTTGAGTATCTTTTGTTTCATACATAAAGGTGGTATTTACGTTCATTTTTAGGTTTTTATATTTTTTATTATTTTTGTCATTCATTACACATGAATACATTTCTGAAACAAAAAATTCAAATAGTACAGGGACGCCTGGGTGGCTCGGTTGGTTAAGACGCTGCCTTCGGCTCAGGTCATGATCCCAGAAACCTGGGATCAAGTCCCGCATCGGGCTCCTTGCTTGGCAGGGAGCCTGCTTCTCTCGCTGCCTCTGCCTGCCTCTCTGCCTGCTTGTGTGTACTCTCGCTCTCTCTGGCAAATAAATAAAATCTTAAAAAAAAAAAAAAATTCAAATAGTACAAATAATGGAAACTCCCTTGATCTCATGTCCCCAATTCTTATAACCACTGTTACCAGATTTGTGTGTATCTGAGCCCTTTTCCATGCATTTATGTATGTAAAGACATACGTGGGTTTTTTTTAGTGTTTTTAGTTATTTTATTTTTACATAAATGGGAGCACACTATACATAGGGTTCTGTAACATGCTTTTTAAATTATTATATCTTCAAAGTCTAGGTCTTTAAAGATCTTTTTCAATTTTTTAATTGGTACATAATACCTATAGCTTATGCAACCATTTTGCTGGTGATGGGAATTATTATAAACACTACTCTTGTGAAGAAGGTTGAATTGTTTTTCTCATAGATGCCTAGAAGTAGAATTGCTGGATAGAAGTTTTAAATGTTAATGGACACTGAAGCTGCCCTCCAGAAAGGCTAAATGAGTTTGTACTTCCATCAGCAGTGTACGAGAGTGGCATTTCCCTTGCCAGCCCCGGACACACTGCAGCTCTTCCCCTGAATTTGCTTTATGTTAATTGCTTCTTCTGGATGGTCTCTTGCAGAACAAGCCAAATATTGACAGATCTCTTTTGATTAAACTCTAGGGTAACTTTTCGCCTATTATTTCTGACCTCTGTACTAGGCCTGTTCTCTGAGATACATAGACCTTTTTTTTTTTTTAAAGAATCTAATTGTCTAAACCTTATGTCTCTTCTGGAATGTCCTCGTGCCTGTCCGCATCCTCTTTCGCAGTCATTAATATGCCTGGAATGGTTTAGGCATAACCCTACTTATGACCAGAATGCTTCTCTCAATTACCTGTTGGCACAGCGAGAGGCAAGTCCAAGAATTACCTAACACTTTAACACATTGTTTATTTGCTGTTTTAACACTTTCTTTGTTTAGTAGCTATGATTTATTCCTGTTGTAATCTTTTTAGAATGTGTGAGTCCGGTTACCTTGAGTGGCCGGGCTAACAGGTGGGATCCTGATCAGATCATCAAGAGGCCTCTTGACTATAGGGTGGCATTGACTAGCACCCAGGGTGAAGGGGCCTGCTCTAATGGTAAGGGGCACAGGCAGCCTCAATCCTTGCTGACTTTTGGATGGCAAACACAGGGATAAACAAGGAGAAACAAACGGTACTAAAACTAAAGGAGAAGGAAAAAGCATCGTTGCTACATTAACAGGTTCAGTGGCCTTAATAGTTCTTAGTGGAAAAATAAAGGAGATGGGTGAATTTAGAAAACCTTTTTTCTATTCCTTAAGGTCTTCCTTGATTCTTCTCCTGTGTGAGTAATGGAAGAACAGATATGTGGAGGGTCCAGTCCTGTGGATATAGGGTCCTTGAATAATTTGGAGTATTTGCTTCTGTGACCATAGAAAGTGGCATTTGAGCAATTTTGCTTCCAGATCTCAATGTTATTGACTGATAAATGAAGAAAAAAAAAACAGGGATCATTCAAGAAATTTCGGGGCTCTAGAGCTGAAAGGGAGTTCAGAGGTCGTTTAATAACGGCATATGGCTTAATGGGTTTTGGGATCTGGAAAAAGCGAACTTGAAATGTAGCAACTTCCTGGTAGCAGAGCTTTGGGCACGTTGCCTCTCTGAGCCTCAGCTACTTCGTTTGCAAAATAAAGAGAATAACTACTTTCTAGGATTTATATGAAGGATAGAAATAAGTATAAAGCCTTTCTTGTCCTTGCCTATGGAAGGTACTTCAGTGCGTATGGTTGTCGTATGGGCCAGCACCCTCATTTGCATGAGGAAACTCGGGCTCAGGGAAGTGAAATGGACAGCCCAGGGTCACAGAGCCAGTGAGTAGCAGAGCCAGGCCTCAGATTTCGATTTTTTTTACTTTTGGCCCAATTTCCTTTCCTACAATGTAGTCTTTTTTCATTCTTTGTTAAAAAACAAAAAGAAAACATGCAGCCCCTTTCCCCCATCCATTCTTTTTTGTCTTCTGTGTGTAGAGAGATAATGGGGGCAGGAACCCTACAGAGTTACAGGATAGGAGGAAGTATTCTGTTGGAGAAACTTAATTGACCAGCTTATCAGAATGTCTTGCCAAGCTGGCAGAAAACCAGTGCTCCTGGATCCAGCTCTGGTGGTAAGCAGGGAGAAATGTACTTTGAGCTCCTCTACTCCCTCCCCCCTTATTTCCTACTGTGCCTGCAGGCTGTGGTTGGCCAGGACTTCCAAGTGGATGTGGCTGATTTGAGCCAGTATCCTATTGGCCAACTCTGTTTCCTCCTCACTGGGAGCTGCTGAGAGGAAAATGGCTGGTTGGCCTTTGGGATGTTTCTGCAGTCTGCAGAGGGAAGAAGGGAGGAGGAGGTGTGACTGGAAGGTCCAAGGCTGAGAGTCTGGTGTCAGCAAAAAGATGCAAGTGTCCGGGAATCCTTGGCTCTCTTACTGCTCAGTTCTGTGCAGAGATTGTCCTAGATGGATGGAGTTGGCAACACGACTCTCCTTTCTGATCTTCTGTCAGGGACGCTGTATCCTGTGCTGATGAGGATAGCTGCCAGATGGTTGCAACCTGTGCTCTGGACCCTTACCTGCCTTTCACAATAATATCTTATATTTTCCTCCTCCCGTTCCCAAAAGGCCTTACTTCTGTCAGGAGACAGTAAATAAATGACACCAGCTGCTGACTGCTAACTAGTCTGATTTCATGGTACCCATCCCAGGTGACATAGAGCCTTAATGTGGGTAAGAGAAGCACTTGTGTCTGCAGAAGGCCCTATGTGACTCTGGGCGTGGGCAATTTGGGCAGCGCAGTATCTGCAACAGGTAGCATTCGCTAGGCACGCTGTAGCTCTCTCCAAGCCCTGCTTTTTGCATTAGACACTGTGCTAGGTTCTGGGATAGGATGTGAACTCCCTCTTATAGAGGAATTCAGTTTGGGAGGGAGTCGGGCATGTTCCAGTAGTCATTACGATAGTGGCTGCGTTCTGGAGCAGACCATTTGTGTAAGGTCCTATGTAAGATGAGCTTAGCGGATCCATTAGACATGTCAGGGAGAATTCAGAGCCTCAGTCCAGGCCTGGGCAGTAGTGGTGGGGAGCCTGCACTTTAGTTGTCCGTAGGCTCGAAATCACATGGAAAACTATTATGCTGGAGGCAGAACTCTTCCGGGCACTTTACATAGGAACAGGCACAGCCTATGTCTAAGAGGAGTTTTCCTGGTGGAGCAGAAGCCTTGATAGCGTTGTTTAGCCACACCCAGGGGTAGGGATGATCTTCACAAGAATTCCCCAGGCCCTGGTATGGTGCAGTGGGGAAGCTCTGACTGGGGAGTAGTAAGACCTATGTTGAAGTCCTTGTTTTCTTACCAAGAGCTGGATCAATTAATCTATAACTTTACTGGGTACCTACCATGTCCAAGGAGGGTATGGAAATCAGGCATATAGACTCCTTCTCTGATCCCAAAAGGGTTCAGGCCAAAGGTTGCGTGGCCTAAAGAGGAGGAAGAACAAGTGATTAAAAATTACTATTAAACAACTTAATGGCAGGAACTGAGTTACCTATAATTACATCTTTGTGTGTGTGTGTGTGTGTGTGTGTGTTTGTTTTTTTGTTTTTTGTTTTTTTAAAGATCTTATTTATTTGACAGAGAGAGCCAGCAAGAGAGGGAGCATAAGCGGGGGGAGTGGGAGAGAGAGAAGCAGACTCCACACCGAGCAGGGAGCCCAATGCGGGGCTCGATTCCAGGACTCTAGGACCATGACCTGAGCCAAAGGCAGATGCTTAACAACTGAGCCACCCAGGCACCCCTGTGTGGGTGTTTTATTGTTTGTTTGTTTGTTTTTTAAGATTTTATTTATTTATTTGACAGAGATCACAAGTAGGCAGAGAGGCCGGCAGAGAGAGAAGGGGGAAAGCAGGCTCCCCGCCGAGCAGGGAGCCCGATGTGGGGCTCTATCCCAGGACGCTGGGATCATGACCTGAGCCGAAGGCAGAGGCTTTAACCCACTGAGCCACCCAGGCGCCCCTGTGTGGGTGTTTTTAATAGGTACCCTGGCTCCTTGCTTGGAGCAAAGTACTTAGCAAAGCCCTTGATAAAAATTAGTTGACTGACTACGATTTGTCAATGAAAGGAAAGCCACTTCTGAGGGCCTTGGTGAAGTAATGTTGCATCATTTGAAGAAATAACAGAAAACTCCCTCAGCTCTTAAATGTGTCTGTAGTGCTGTAGGGTCCTTGGAGGGAAATGGGGAACTAAATGCAGATGCCATCATTAGTCTGGCCCATGCCATTGGGAGACCCTTATCCTGTCATGAGATGCGACCTGCCTATGGCTTCAGTCTAGGCCACATGGAGTGGAGGCAAGTATCTTGGACCATGAACCAGAAGACCTGGGCCCCACTCCCACTTCTGCCATTTGCCAGCTGGGTGAGTCTGGGGGAGTTGGCCCTGCCAGTGCCGCATAAAGGGAATAATGTCTACCTTGGGTTAATACAGCAGTCCCCCTTTGTCTGCAGTTTCATTTCCTGAGGTTTCAGTTCTCTGCAGTCACCTGCAGTCCAGAAGCAAGATGATACTTCTCGTGTGCCATCAGGTCAGTCCGCGCCTCACGCGCCTCACGCGCCTGTGTCATTCCTCGCACTGCTTTATCTCGTCACATAGGCATTTTATCATCTCCTGGGATCATAAGAAGAAGAAAGGTAAGAAAGACCACATTCAAATAACTTCTGTTAGAGTATATTGTTATAGTTGTCCTATATTATTTCAGTTGTTATTGTTCATCTCTTACTGTGCCTAATTGAGAAACTTTGTCATAAATATTTGTGTTGAGGAGAAAACATGGTGTTCGGTATTGCCTATAGTTCAGGCATCCACTGGGGGTCTTGGAATATATCCCCTGTGGATAAGGGGGGCTGCTCTGTGTGGAACAGAAAATTTCCCAAGCAGAGCTTAAAGGATAATGTGTTCCTATCCACAAAGCACCCTACTCAAAGGCATTCACCCTCTAGAGTATCCTTGCTCTGTAGATGAATTTAGGAGGTCTAAAAAGACTAAATGACTTGCAGATTATGTTTTGAGTGGATGGTATCTTTGTTTCAGAGAAAGAGATCGTTCCTCAGTTGTCACCTTCTCTGTATTTAAAATTGCCCTTTGCCTCTCCCTCCATACACACCCCATCTCCCTTTCCTGCTTTATTTTTCTCCATAGCGTTAAAGCAATTGAACATACCATATATCCTTAGAGATGGCTTACCTGCTGGACATTGCCTTACGCTACATTTTAGGCTGGCATTTCAGAAGGAAAGGAATGAAGGATAGTGATTATAGTGAGCCCTGAACATTGGAACCTTGGGCCCTATTTCTGACTGAGGAGATTCTGCCAAGTAAAAGGATCTTGGAAGTCTGCTTCCCTGGGTTCAGCTTCTAGGTCAAGGTTAAAGCTAGTAGTAGGCAATGTTTGCAAAAATAGATCTGAGAAATAGGGCTCTTGGGTTCTTTTGCTTTTGTGCTTGGTCCTGGGTTCTGTCATTCTGGCGGAGGCCAAGAGGATTCTGAGGGCTCTGATTCTCTAGAATGAATTCTCCTATAGGCTTGTCCAGTTAGGAATAAGGCTACTGTATTAAATCTTTGGGTTTATGCAAGATGTAATGATTAATGAAAGAGGGATTATTTACTTAGAAAAGGATTCTGGGCATTTATGTGCTGTAGATGACAAAACCCTGGACTAAGCCTTAGCAGCCTTAGGTTCAGTCTCGGCTTTGCAGTTAATTTTCTGGGTGACCTCTGGTCAGGCACTATACTTCTCTAAAGCTGGTTTTCCCCATTTCTCTCTAGGTTGTAAGAATCATGTAAGATTGCAGCTTTAAAAGTCTCTAAAGCCTATAAAGGAAGGAAGGAAATGACTGTTGGCATTTATGAGATGACTCCTAAGAGCCAGCTATAGTATAAGATATGTTCATCAGGAAAATTAGCTCATTTAGTCTTCACAAGCACTTGGATCATTTTACAACCATTTTATAGATTAGGGAAACTGAGGCTCAGGGAATTTGTCTTCAGAGTGTCAGCAACGTTTTCAGGGTTCTGGGCGTAGTGCATGAGCTCCTACCTTAGATGTGGGTCTTGGCCCTCAAGAGACTTCCAGGTGACCCTCCCCTGCTGCTTGTCCTGGTGATTCTCTACTGAACTTTAAGTTGAATAAGGAAATTGTTTTTGTTATTCAGTGGCAATAAAGGGGGCTCATGAAAAACAGCAGTGCTGGGGCGCATGGGTGGCTCAGTGGGTTAAAGCCTCTGCCTTCGGCTCAGGTCATGATCCCAGAATCCTGGGATCGAGCCCCGCATCGGGCTCTCTGCTCGGCAAGGAGCCTGCTTCCCTCTCTCTCTGCCTGCCTCTCTGCCTACTTGTGATCTGTCTGTCAAATAAATAAATAAAATCTTTAAAAAAAAAGAAAAAGAAAAAGAAAAACAGCGGTGCTAAGCAATGTTTTCTGTGTCAGCAGTCTTCATGGGATAGATTAGGGTGGTCCCAAGATCTTTGTCCAAACATCATGGACCTCAGCATTTGACCTGTGGACCTCTTCTTCTTGAAACTCTTCTCCCTTGGCTTCTGTGACACACTGTCCCATTTGTCTTGGTATCACTCTGTTCCTTTTTGGTCTCTTGGTGCCAGCAGTGCCTCCACCCCTTATGTTATTTTAAGAGTCTGCCTCTTCTTTACTTCTCACTCAGCATTTTCAGCATTCATTCCCAAGGATTCACCTCCACCAAGTTCCTAGCAATTCCTACATCTCTATCTTCAGCTCAGATTTCATCCTTGAGCTTCCAACTCCTCTATTCAAAATCTGCTTGCTGGGAGCTCCTGACTGAGTCAGTAGAGCACATGACCATTGATCTCAGGGTTGTGAGATAGAGCCCCACGTTGTGGCCTTTGACTCAGGTGCAGGGTAGAGCCCCATGTCTAGCTTCCTGCTCTGTGGAGAGTCAGCTTCTACCTCTCCCTTTGCCTCTCTCCCTCTGCTCTTCTCCACTGCTCCTGCTCTCTCTCTCAAATGAATAAATAAAATCTTTTTTAAAAAAACCTAAAAGGGGCACCTGGGTGGCTCAGTGGGTTAAGCCTCTGCTTTTGGCTCAGGTCATGATCCCAGGGTCCTGGGATCGAACCCCGCATCAGACCCTCTACTCAGCAGGGAGCCTGCTTCCCCCTCCCCCACCTGACTCTCTGCCTTCTTGTGATCTCTTTCTGTCAAATTAATAAATAAAATCTTTATAAAAAACAAAAAACAACCTAAAAAAATCCGTTTAACAGGGGTGTCCTCCTGGATGATCTAAACAAACCTTATTTTATTTTTTTAAAGATTTTATTCATTTATTTGACAGAGAGAGGTGCAGCTAGAGAGGGAACACAAGCAGGGGGAGTGGGAGAGGGAGAAGCAGGTTCCCCACTGAGCAGGGAGCCTGACTGAGCAATCCAGGTGCCCCTAAACAAACTTTATTTTAGCTTGACTTCTAATTTCAGGCTTTTAGCTTAATTTCTAAAGCCAACTCCATTATTTCCCCCACCAAATCTGCTTTTATTCACTCTCCTAGTAGGTGATTCCATTCTCTTCCTGATCATGGAGCATGGGACCTGAGCTGCTTTTGGCATCTTTTTCTTCCCTCATCTCTATATACGACCAGTTAAGGAAAGCTGATCTCAACTTCCCTTTCTTTTTTTTTTTTTTTTTAAGATTGACTTATTTATTTGACAGAGAGGGAGGGACGGAGGGAGAACACAAGCAGGGGAAACAACAGAGGGAGAAGGAGAAGCAGTGCTGCCGCCCGCCCCCCCCCCCCCAAGACACACATGCTGAGCAGGGAGCTGGATGCCGATGCCAGGGTGATCCCAGGATCTTGGGATCATGACCTGAGCTGAAGGCAGATGGTGAACCGACTGAACCACCAAGATGCCCCTTAACTTCCCTTTCCCATTACCACTGTTTCTTTTCAGTTTCTAGTCACCTCTGACCTCAATCAGCCACAGCCTCCTGTTATCCCTGCCTCCATTTTTGTCTCCATTTGAATCTAGCCTCTGATGAGCCACCACAGTCATCTCTCTGAAGCCCAAATTTTACCATCATTCCCCTGCTTAAATCCTTCCATTTCTCCTGATAGCCTTCAGGGTTAACGTTCCCATACAAAAGGGGGTATAGGTGGTATATATATGCGAAGGCCCTTTTTTCTCTGCCTTCTGCATATCTTCGCCTTATACTTTATACTGTGTCACAACAATCTGCTCATAGTTCCTGTGTTCCTTAATTGAATGATAGTGAAATATATAAACGTGAGACTCACTAGATTTGAAGTATCCCAGGCTCAAAGCTAGACTAGGATGCTAGGGAATCAGCTTAGCTAGAGGGCCTCAGAGTTCCCCTAACTGAGGTATTTGTAAATCCCACTGACTTTCCTGCTCTTGGTTTTGTGATGAAGAACTTGCATTCCAGCACTGCCCTGGGATTCAGGAGACTTAGACCTAGTCTTGAATCTTTCACTTAGGTCAGCTTCCATCCCATCTCTAGGCCCGGAATCAGTGGGTGAGCTAGGCAGTTAGGAGAATGGGCTCTGGAGCTCCATCTCCTCCTCTCAATAGCTAACCGCTCCTTGCCTCAGTTTCTCCATCTGTAGAATGAGTGTAATGATAGTCTCTATCTCAGAGTTGTTTAATTAGGTGAGTTAATACGGTGCCTGATATAGAGGAAGTGTGAATGTTGGTTTCTATTATTATTATTACCACTGAAGGAAATCTAGTTGGCCTCAAGAGACCTCCAGATGACAGACAATTACAAGATTAAACTAGTAGAGGTGCAGAGGACCCAGGGCTCTTTTTCAGTCCCCAGTCCTGGAATTAAATTATGTCTGAGTAGCTCAGTCTTTCCTGTCTATGGAATGGGCAGGAATAATAATAAACTTGCCTCTGCCAAGTTTCCCCAAAAGTGGAAGAGCCAAAGAAGAAAGAGAAAGAACAGAGGTGAAAGAAGTCCTAATGGGTGTGTTCCTCATCCCTTTTTGCTTCCTCCACTTAGATGCCTTTACACCTAGGCTCACAGAGCCCTCATCCTGCTTCTAAAATCCTGGGACAGCCATGATAGCCCTTCTTGCTGCTGGCTTGTTTCCTTTGTTCCAAGCTTCTGTCTTAGAGGATCCAGAAACCTGTGCTGAGATTTGATTGATGGTGTCATTGGTGTGTCATCCTTTTGGGAACATCAGCTTAACAGTTGCCCTTTCTGGACAGGTGGAGTTGCTCCAAGGAGTAGTACCCTTGGTGATTAGAAGGTTGAGTCACCTTCAGCTCTGTCCATTAGATCCTGTCTGGGCAATAGTCTGTGTTGGGTCTGGCATTTGGAAGCACTCCAGTTGAGCTGAGGCCTAGGCCACTCCCCTGGCTTAGGCTAAATTTCCCCACATAAAATGGACAAACTTCCATCAGTCTAGACATGCTCATTTTCATCAGTTCATCAGTTCATCTTTCCAAGATGAGATCTTTAAACTTAGCCCCTAATGGCCAGAGAGGCTGTCGAAAATAGAAGGTACAGAGTCAAGACACTCTGGGATGTGGCCTTACCCAGGAGACATGCTTCACCTTAGCTTCACACTGCCACTCTCCTCTACCTCCTCGCTTTTTTTTCCAGATTTCTCCAGGGGCTGTTTTAAATTTCTGAAGCTCTGATGGAAAGAAAATGGCAGGTCCACTGCACAGATCCATTTCTTTTGATCCTAGTCCTGGGCAGAGCCACATACTGGAATTGGGTAGAATCAGAGAAGAGACAGTTATAAGGCTCACATAATAAGTCCTCTAGCTCTCTTTCGCACCAGAGATATTCACAGTGTGGCCCAAATGACACCTGTCATTACAGTCACCTTGAGGATTGGGGAGAGTCTTTAAAAATGCACATTTCTGGGTCCTTCCCCATTTAGTTGAATCAGTCTCTGGAAGGTAGTCTGCTAGTAAGTGTTATAAGCTAATCAGGTAAGTCATAGGCTTACTCACATTGGAGAATCATGGTGTTAGAGGTTGAGCTTTTTAAGTCCGGGATGGCCTGGAAAGGGACACCGAAGTCTGGAGGAGGGCTAAGTGACCTGACTGAGTGCAAGTCAGGCAGGTGCTTGGGGTTCAGCAGTAAACATCCCACTTAAATATCCGGGTTTTCCTGAGTGGCATGTTCTTCAGGCTGTAATAGGGATGGAGGAGATGTGGGCCATCCACCAGCCATCCTGCCAGAAGGTGGAGAACACTGAAATGAGTAGCCCATTTCTCCCTGCCCCCAGCCCCAAATGCAGAAGTAGTCAGGTGGGTCTGACTGAAACATGAACCATTCTAACCTTAGCTTCATTCGTTCAGCAAATATTTATTGAGCACCTACTTTCTATGTGTCAGGCATTGTTACTGGTGTTTGGGATATATTCATGAATAAAGCAAATATCCCTACTGTGGTGGAGTTACATGCCAGAGGTAAGAAATAGAAAATAAACAATAAACATTATGTAAATAAGTCAACTATATGTTAGGAGGTAATAGATGAAACGGAAGAAAAGAGTAGAGCAGGGTAAAGGGACTGGGTGGCGGCAAGCATCAGTACTAAGTAGGGCAGTCAGGTAGGCCTCCTGGGCAAAGAGCAGGAGGAGGGCAGGGAGCTGGCTAGGCATCTATCTGGAGAAATGCACACCAGCACAGCGAACAATGCAAAGGCTGGACTGAAGTGTAGGTACCTTCCCCTATCTTTAATGTGACTACGGGGAAGAGAAGTGCCATTTGAAGGCGTGGCAGAGATGGGACTAGATTGTAGGCCCCCTTCCTGTTCACCAGTGTTCTAGTCTTCTGGGCAGTTTTGTTCCAGATTAACCCTCCAAAAAGACAGGTCAGGACAGAGCCTGAAGGGTCAGAGTAGGCTGGTTCGTGTTAGAGTCTGCAGAAGTGGTGGGCTCTGAGGACTTCTTTCCTGAGGCTTTTGGGCCCCTTTGCTTTTACCTCTGCCTTATTGCCCTGCCCCCCCCACCCCACCCCCGCCCTCAGGGCCATCACTAACCAGTATCTCCCTCTTTGCTGCTAATGGTGGGAGGCTTAGAGAGTGGCTGTCAAGCAGAGTGATGGTTCTAGAAGACAGTATACAGTTTATCAATATTGAATTTTGTAGCTCGCCTCTGCCGCCACCGTTGTAGGGAGCTGGCCAGGCTTGGCAATGTTATTTGATAATAGAGTAATCATCATTTATATTGCAGCTTTGGAGAGCCTCTGCTACTGACAGTGGCTCAGTCCCTGGGTATTAGGTGAAACAGGCTCTAGAAGGGAAAGTGAACCAGCTTGAAATCCCTGACCCTGGAGAGCTGGACTTTGGCCTCTGTCACTGGCCACTTACCAGAGGGGAGTAATTTAGCAAAGATGCCACCCAATTGTTTCTGAAATACCTGAAATACTTTCTTTAAAAAAAAAAGATGTGTCCTGTGAGAACATCTAGATTTACCTCTGACTCTGTGGTTGGGTAGTTGACTCCTCTTTGTCCTCCCTTTATTGGGTGGTTCCTCAGCTAAAGGTGTAGTTAGCAGGTCGACAGTGGGTCACACTCCGACGTGGCTTTGCTAGCCCAGTGCCAGAGGGCTATCCCATCAGAAACGAAGAAAGGAAGGAGGAGATGGGGTCAGTGGGCACTTGTGTAGACTTTTTTAGAGATCCAAAGGAAGGACCTCATCATTCCTGGATATTTGGACGTAAATACCTTTGGCAAATCAAACTTGTATTTTGAAGCTTTTCTCCCTTTAAAATGGGGTGGTGAGTTATCTTGTGAAGAGAGTCGTCATTCTTAGGAAGTTGTCGGGGGGTTACCCATGGGGAATATGGGTGTAAAGTGGGGCTGGCTCACACAATAGAAAGCAAAAATAATTTGGTAATGTTCTTCAACTTTGAAATAATCTAGACTCCCACCTTTCTCCTGTTTCTAGTTCCCCAAAGGGCCTTGCAAGGAAAGAGGGGCTCACACTATGGAAGGAGGATGGATGTTCAGAAGCTCAGAGAGGCTGTGGGCCCTGGCACATCTCTGAAGCTGGCCCCAAGGCCTCCTCACTAGTGAGTCAGGTGTCCCTCCAGCTTGAAGACAGCTTAACCTCTCTGGAGAGGTGAAGGGACCTCGGGGACTGCAGACACCAGAGTGAGGACAGGCAAAGGGAAGGTTGCTAGGAATACAGCAGGAGGTGTCCCAGGAGGACCTTGGCGTTTCTTGACCAGAAGGAGATTGAGGTTGGGAGGGAGTAGAAGCTTTGGCTTGAAACCAGTATTATATAGTAGGGGGCAGGGATGGGGGCACCCCAGAAGACAAGTTCTGAATCCATGGTATCAGAAGCACTTGGGAGCTTTTGTGACATATAAACTCCTGCCCCCATTCCCACTTCCACAAGAAAATAGACTAGACCCTCCAGAGGCAGGGAAAGGCTGTAGGGTTCCAAAGATGGGGGTGAAGGCAGAGGGCAGCGGTGGAAAAGACCAAGCCTGGGCCTCGTCCGCAGAGGGAAGGCGTCTGGGTGAAGCTCTTCAAGAGCACAGGTAACTGATAAATCCCACAGCAGCCTGATCCCAGACTTTTAAGTCCTCCCCTGTTCCAGAGATCAGGAAATCTCGGTCCTGATGTCAGTGCTATCACCTAGTGGCTCTGTGACCTTGGGCAAATCACTTCACCTTTCTGAGTCTCATTTGCTTCTACTGTAAAATCAGGGAATGGTTACTAAGGTCTCTCTCCAGCTCTGAAAGTATAGGTCTGTGGTTCTAAAGATTGTTATGGCTGGTGTATTCCATTTAGAAGACCAGAGCCTGGATGCTATTCCTTTGTTCATGGACTGTTGGGAGGCTGCTGACCTGTGGCCGGCTAGTCTGTCTGCTGGCTTTCAGGCCACAACCACACCTGATCACTTAAGAGCGCTTTCCCCAAACTGGAAGACTGCTGTGTGAATAAAATTAATTAAATTAGAAAATATGAAAATGAGAGTTCTGTGGCCCAGTGACTTTGAGTATCTGTGGCTTAAACATATCCAACATTTTCTTTTTTCACAGGACTTCTCAGAGCCTTAACATACCAGTATGCATTTTGAACCTCTAAGAGGAGGAATAAACAGAATTTCCCAAACAAATCTGATCATGGGATCCATTTTTCTAAGGAGCAGTCCATCAGATCAGTGTTTCATAGAGCACCTACAGAAGTTTCCCTGTACAGGTGTCTCTCTTTCTCTAAAACCAGAAACAATTGCAAGTTAGGTGGCCCTTACTCTTTCTACAAAGGTCACAAATTCTTGACCTTCGAGGTGGGTAGGAATGTTTCCACTCTTCCTACTCTGGAATCCCAAAGACAGGCAGTCTTTTGTCACAGTCTCCCTAGCGCAGCCTTGCAGGCAGTGCCAATGATTTTTGCTAATTGCTATTGAATTCCCCTTGAATTGACACCCCTCAGGGTTCCCCATATCGGTCCCCCATGCCCTCCTGCAGCAGATGCTCACAGATTGTCCCCTTCACCTTGACAGAGAGGTAGAGAAAGACAAGTCAACATGGGCTTCTCTGAGCCCAGAGCTTCCTTTCGGTGACCTGGTCTAAGGATCATTGTGGCTGGATTGACAGGTAGTAGCTGTTGACTCTGGTGTGGGGTTGATTTTCTGTAAGAGACGGGAAGAAAGCTGCTGGAGTCCCCCACCTAAGGAGTATATACTTTGTGGGATGAAAGGTAAGCTTGAGGCAGAGGGGGAATTGGCTGTCCTATTTGGGCAGGAAGGGCTGTGTTGCACTCCCTTGGACTCTGTTTTTATACCCCACTTTCCACACCCATGTCTCATCACTCTGCCCTCCTTTCTCCTTCGTCCTTTTCATCTCTCTCCTCCTCTTGTAAGCAGACAGGCTCTCCTTCCTCTTCCCCTATCCCAATCTCCCAATCCCCTCTTCACACCCCTGCTGCCCTCCAGCCTGGCAGCCTGCCCTGTAGGAATGTTAATTAGCATTCACGATTTAATTAATTCAGTAGCTAATTAATGATGGGGGGATAGAGAGCTGGGGTGCAGGGAAGCTTGGGGCTGGAGGTAGCAAGGAGAAAGAGCGGAGGCTGCAGAAGGCATCGCAGATGGCTGTGTGGTGGCTGGCACAGTGCCCACCGCCATGGATGCAGACACTCGGCGCGCACGCACACGGACACACACATGCACACACACACACACACACACACACCAAAAAGGAGAGGGTGATCGAGGAATAAATTCAAAAGCAGGGAGAGAAGGGCACAGGGGCCCTGGGAACTGGGGGTGGGGAAGGCTCTAGATCTATTTGAATCTGCTCCGGAAGTGGAAGAGGAGAAAAAAAAAAGAAACCACCACAGGCGCAGAGAGAAGAGAGCTCTCCCGATACCCCACCCCGCCCCCACCCCACCCCAGCCACCCCTCCTCCCTGGCATGGGATTCATGGGCACCTGCTGAGGACAGGGTCCCCTCCCTCTGCTTGCCATAAATACTGGCACCGAGGACCCAGACTCAGAAAGACAGGACATTCCCAAGGAAAATTGTGGTTTTTTTATTTTTTAAGTTGCTTTTTATAATATATGTGTATATATGTATTTTTAAAACATTGCACCCGTTTTGGTATGAGGGCGGAGGCGAGTGAAAGAAGGTGACCGAGCCAGGAGGAGAGAGCACAGATGGCTTGGTGGTGGTATGGTGTGGTGAGTTGTGGGGAGGAGGCGAGGGGGTCTGGCAGAGGTTGGGGGTGGGTGGAATGAGGACCCTGTTTTCCGTTCGGTTTGCTGTGGATGAAGGAGAGAGAAAGAGAGAGAAAGGGGGTGGGGAGAGAAGTGAGACAGATGGCAGAGTGGAGAGGCGGCAGCCAGTGCCGGCACTGCCCAGCCTGGGCGGACCCAGCTTTCCCCACCCCCCCACCCCCGCCGCCTGCCAGCTTTCCAAATGCCACCCTTCCCCCATCCTCCCCTCTTCCCATCCCCCCAGCTTGGCACTGATCTCCGAGAGAGAGGGAGGGAGGCTGGGCAAAGAGCATCTGTTCCCTCCATTCTCCCCGCTCTATCGGCTGCCAACCTAGGGCCATCGTCTGCCTCCATCACCCCTCCGCCCGCCCGCCCGCCCGCCTACCCACCCAATCCCAAACGGGTGCTGGATCAGGTGCCGAATCTGGCTGCCTCCTCGGGTATACCCGTCACTATGCATTGCTGTGTGTCTGCCACCGCTGCCTGGCACTCATGGGGCCGTGTGTGTGTATGTGTGTGTGTGTGCGCATGTACATGTACGCATAAGCGCGTGCTGTATGTGAGCCTCCTGGGCATGGGTGGGGGTTGGCACTGCGGTTGCCAATCTAGTGTCCAACCAGAAAGACAGAGGGATGGAGGGGAAGATGGAGGGGAGAGGTGCGGGGCCCGGGAGGGCAGAACAGGGTGCATGGGTTGCTTCGTGCTGCCTGCTTCCAGGCATTGGCACTGCAGCTGCCACCCTAGTGCCCGCAGAGATGGGAGGAGGTGAATGGGGAGGGGGGCGGCGGTAGGAGTCCTGGTGCTCTGAGAGGAAGGATCGCTACCTGGGAGCCATTGGCATCACACCCATCATGCTGGTGCCCCGAGCTGGGGCAGTGGGAACAGGGGCCCCAGGAGGCAGAGAGGAGGGGCAGGGGGATGTTAATGATCTTGCTGTCCCTCTGGAGCTCAGCTCTGAGAAACGGTTGGACTAGGAGGTAGGCAGCCTTCTTCCAGTCTGGGAAAGTAAAGTGGTGGAAAGAGTAGCCAGGGAAGTGCCAAGAAAGTGTCTAAGAGCTAGAAGGAGGGACCGTGCCACTGCTCCCTGGGGAGAGCCCCTCAGGGCTGGCAGTCTGGCCCTTTGTGAAAAGCAAGGGGACCCGGGCATGCGGCCGTGGGTGCTAGCACTGCCTGAGGAGGCTGGCACAGGCTCTGGCATTGTGTGGAAGGAAGAAGGGGGGCAGTGCCTCTTGCCAATCTGCTTGAGAGGGTGGCTGTGCCAGGAGTGAGAAGGGAGGTGAGATGTTGGGGTGTATGTGTGTGTGTGTTTATGAGTTGTTTGGGAGAACAGACTTTTTTCTGCCAGGACCTCCTTCCTGTTCCCTCTTAGGCATGGGGAGTGGAGCAACAGACGGAGAGAGGCGTGAGGACACAAAGGAGGACGTGCGCCATTGCCAAGACCCCAAGGAAGAAGGATGGAGAGCGCTGGCAGTCCTGTCTGGCCCCCGGCCAGTTTCCTGCTGAAGATGGCCAAATCCTCCTGCCTGGTCTGTGTATGTCACTGTGCGCGTGTGGTGGGGGCGGGGTGGGGCTTGCTTGCTGAGCTGGGATCTAGAACGGGAAGGGCACCTTTCCCATTTGGACTTTCCACTCTAACAAGTGAGGTTTCTGATTTTCTCCCCGGTGCCTTCCTGTCCTCCCACTCCCTCCCCTCTATCCCTCTTTCATCTCTCTATCACCATCTGGGTCCTACTGCTTGGCACCCAACCAACTAGACGCCGCCACGCTTGGCAGTGCTGCACTGGCACGTGAATAGTGTCTCCGATCCTGGCACTGCGGCAAGCCCCAAGCCGCCAAACATGCTCACAACCGCCACTTGGCGGCAGAGAGAGAGGGGGCGCACCTAGGCAAGCTGGGCATCGGGCGGAGCTCTGTGTTGGGAGGTGGCAGGAGACGGGACCCTCAACAGCTCACTGCGTCAGTACTCCCGCCAACCCCAACCAGACACCCACCTCCCTCCCACCTCACTGCCCCCCAGAAAGGGAGTTACCTGCTACCATACTCCGTGTTTGAGCAGCTCTTTCAGGGGAAGCTGGAGCACAGAGGGACAAGGGCACAGGCAAGAAGCCAAATTCAAGGCACCAGGCCAATGGCCTGTCCACCTTTCTGGGCAGTGAGGACAGAAAAAAATACCAGCAGGGTGAATGAGAGCTATAGAGAGGCCAGCCAGCTGTGTTGCCACAAAGCTGGTGCCAGAAGAGGCTGGAAGAGAAGTAGGAGGGAGGGACCCTCAGGCCTTGCTGCCAGGTAGTAGGGTGGTTTGTGCCTGTGCATATTTCGTCTGCCTTGTGATTCGCTGAGCTGTGGTTGAGATGAATCAGTTCTTCCTCCCTGGTTAAAAGGCCCATATTCAATAACAGTCCTAGAAAAATGAAGAGGTGCTCTTGGCCTAGAGAGGTAGGCAAGTATAAGGAAGACAAAGGCACCTGGGACTCGTCCTTCCAGAAACACTGTTTGGGGAGATTTAGTGTTTAGGAATTTCTCAATGGCACCCCAGTTAGGTAGAATTTGGATAAGTGTCCATGTCTTTGAAATCCACCCCTGGAAGGGAAACCACAGATCTGCAATGAGCCCTCATAGAAAGGAAGGCTCTTAGGAGGGGAGGCCCCAGCATCTGTGGTGACACAGACCATCCCTGTGCTTCAGGGGCAGTTCCCTTGGCAGTGCCACAAAACTGGACCTTGGGCCTCCATCTGGAAGAACTTCTAGTAGGTTGGGCTTTCTGGGTAGCCAGAAGCCATGGATTAGTAACTAGGAAGATACATGGGTAGAAGCTTTGGCTCTGAGGTGATACTGAGGGAGGCTGGGTGGCTCTGACGGAGGATGGGACCTGCCCAGAGGGAAGTCAAGCCATTGCCATGCTGGACTGAACTGCTTAGGGTTGGGGGAGCTCTGGTTCTAGCATTTCTGGAAGTGGATGCCAGCTTCAGAAGAAGGGAGATGGTTTCCACAGCAGAGGAAAAAGCAGGGAGACACTCAGCCAAATGGGTGAGTGGACAATGTTTCTTTTCTCCTGTTCAAGAATAGCCCAACGTAAGCAGAAGACAGAGTCAGATTTCCCAGGTGGTGGTGGTGGGGGTGATGGCAGGGTATTGGGGAAGACAAAGCTGAGGTGATGTTGGGCCCCTGGTGGTACCCCTGGTGGAGCAGGGTTGGGTCTGGGTGTGGAGAGTGAGGGGCAGGTCACAGGTGTGTATGGGCTGAGCAGCCCAAATCAGGGCTTCTTGTACTCCAGAGAGCATGGGATCACTTTAGGAGTTTCCAACTCAGCAAATCTGAAGTGTGGTTCAGAAATGTGCATTTTAAGCCAGCACTCAGGCGACTACGCTGCAGGTAGACAGAACTTGGAGAGACTGTTCTGAGATGCGGCAGTCACCTGTAGACTGTTAACCCTAGTCTGGGCTTCTCTAGGCCTTTGGCATCTTTCTTCTTCCTCCCCAACCACAGGCATGTCTTTATGGTGTCATGCCTGTGATAAGTGTGTTGTGGGATGTGTGTCAGTGTGTTGTGAGTAGGAGCAGCAGGATGAATAGGACAGATCGTGAGGTCAAACCAGGCAGATTTAGCCAGTCAGAACCATGCTTCTCACTGGCAGTAGTTATCACAGAAGAATCCCTTAGGGAACACTTCTGAATTCTGGTGGGCAGCTGCCCTGTGTTTTTGAAACGTCACAACTGAGAACCACTGGGTTAGGAGCACGGCCAGGAGGATGACTGTCTTTGGTCCGGTAAGATTTGTGTGGCTTCTGTGGCTCAGAACAGCATAAGTCCTAATTACACTGCTTCTTGGAGACAGGTCTGTGTCCTGGGTGGACAGAGTATAGGGCCTCGCCTACTGCAGATACCTAGCAAGACGCAAACGATGCTGTTGTTTGAGCACTTGGTGGGAATGAGCACAGTGTGGGTCACTCAAGTCCAGTGGAGAATACATGGTATAAGTTTGGATATCAGGGAAGGACTGTGGATGTGGGGCATCCCGAGCTCCTACTGATGACCTCTTTCAGTGTTTTAGCCATTGTTTGTGTGTAAAAGTGTGTGTGTGGTGGTTGGTAAGATTAAAAGTCAACCCCGGGGTTGGGGGTGCCTGGCTGGCTTAGCTGGTGGAGCATCTGACATTTGAACTTGGGGTCATGAGTTTGAGCCCCACATTGGGTGTAGCGATTTCTTTTAAAAAAAAAAAGAAAAAAAATGTTGATCCCAGGTCACCTTTCCCCATCACCTTCCTTCTGGTACACTTATAATCAACCTGCTTCCCCACTAGCTTCTAGCCGGACACTGTTCTGTGGCTGGAGAGCTGCAGGAAGCACCAGGCTCAGACTACTGACCGGGAGTAATGCCATTTACTTCTTGTCTGTCCTTTGTGTGGAAGGTTGGCTGGGCCCTCTGTATGACGGAGAATGACAGGGTGGGTCCTCACCCAGTTATACACTCTGCCCATAACGTGTGGTCTCGCCCTGGAAGCTTTCCCTGGGATCGCTTCCCATCTCTCCCCAGACTTGATGAGCCGCGGTCTAGATCTTCTCTGAATGTCCTCTGTCTGGATTTTCTTTCATCTGCCCTTTTCACAATGTATCCAGGCTGTTCTCCTGCAGACTGGGTCTGTAGCCCTTCTTGTAGCAAGGGTTCCTTGGCATTGGAGCAGTTCTTCCTTAGTCCTCAAGGACATCCTTGGGGCTTACAAGTTGCTCACTAGTTGTTCCCAACTGGTGTTTTAGCTTCCCAGTGCAGCGTAGAGAGAAGGGCTCCTCGTGCCTACCCTTCCTATAACACAGGGTCCCAGCCCAGTTTAATCCTGTTTCTAGGAGTTTTCCTTAAAGTTTCCTCCTGGTTTCTCTTCTACCTCTCCTCTCCCCAGTGTCACAGTGCAGAGGAATGGAAGGTCCTTTCCCCATGGATTGCAGCATTTGGTCACCCTTCCTGACTCTGGTTACATTTCCCCTGTTTATATTTTATTCTCACCTACTGTTGGATGTGAAGGAAATGAATATGTCCTGGAGGCTGGTTGTACTTACGGGAAGTGTAGGTCCCTACACCGGCCTCTGTGCCCATGGGGCCCATTCCTGGTGGCATGTGTGTACCCCCATGGCACTCTCCGTGTGGCTCTGCTGGCTTCTGATGGCATGCACGCTTGTTTCATTGGTGCAGTCATATACACAGAGCTCTGTATTTCAGATGTGATTTTCTATACAGGGATGAATGATTAGATGAGAAAATGTGCATTAAAACAACCAGGCTGGTGGAGGTTTGGGGAATTGGCGATCTGATCTATAAGCCCTCTACGTGGCTAAGGAACAAATAGATGGAATTAAGCAGATGGGTGCTAAGAAAGCTATACTGGCTTTCTTGGTTCTTGTGCATGTTTCTGTAAGGACACTCCAAGGAGTAGGGGGTTGAGGGAAGAAGGGTTTCTTTTTTCTGGCCCTACTGCAGACTCTGCCCCATTTGGCTGCTGTAGCTTTAGATTTTTCTCATATTCTAGTTGAGAATGGGATACCTGAACCCATCCCTACATGATTCTGGTTTAGAGTAACTACAGCCAAGCTCCCATCCACCTCCTGTCTCCTGGTACTGATCCTAGCAGTAAGTAGGCTGGACCAGAATTTGGACACCTTAGGGCCCATGTATTTTAGAAACCGTAGTTCTTTGCCCCAGGCCGTGGAAGACCAATAGCAGAAGCCAAGGATTCAAGCTCACTTTAGGGTTGTTGGGGTGGGGCCTGTGTTACAGAATAGGTGTTGATATGCCAGACATTTAAGTTGGGTCTGCTGCTCCCCTGGAGAAGCAGCAGGGTTTATCCAGGGTGACCTGGTGTTCGCCTCTAGCATTCTGTATGGGGCCTGACGACCTGGCCTTCCTTCCACCAGAACGGCCCGCTGAGCATCTCTGAAGCAGGAGCGTGGCTGCTGGGAACTTTTGGTCTGAGAATGGGGTTGGGGAGGAAGGCTTCTAGCCACTGGGGACATGGAATGGCATACCTAACTCTATCGTCAGGCAGACTCTTGTCTCTCAGGTTACAGGGCTCCTGGTAAGGACAGCGGCTTAGTGTCAGCTCCCATCCCCTACTGTGCACGTATGCCATGTCTCTAGACCAGGGTGTCCCCATGTAAGAAAATGTGCCAGGGGACAAGAGGAGGCAGAAGAGGGATTTCTGGCTATGTTAATTCCTGGTAAAAATATTCGCAGTTCAAATGACAGCCAACCTGTCCTAGTAGTAAACTCCTAAAAGTGCATGACACCTCACCTCTAATCATCCCGTACCAGGCGTTTGCCCCAGTTTTCTTTTAAAATGTTTCTTCTTTCCCTCCTATCTTTTCTTCTAATTTTTTGTTTGTTTTCAACTTTTACACACAAGTCACATTCCCTGAAAGCACAGAGTGAAAAAGCTTCTTTCCACCTACACATGCTGCTAAGAAAATAATTTTATACACAGTTTCAATGGGAAAAGAAAAGGATAGGAAGGGAGGGACACAGGAGAGAGGCGGAGAGGTGGGAAGGGTGGCGGCAAGAACGAGAGCGTGGTGGGGCCTGCATTTGTAACTGATGTCACTGGAAGGACTCTTTGTACCCTACCCCGGTTTGCTAGAGTTGGAGCTCTTAACTTTAGAAATGCATTGGGAAGTGAGGTTCACAGAACATGTGGACACTAGGGACTCGGCTGATTTTCCCTCCCCCTTTCTCCCATCTTTTCGGCACATAAGCCTCTGCTTCGGTGTATAACATGTTCACAGGGTGGAGCGACAGGACAGGAAGTTGAAATCCCAGGGCTGACTGAACTGTGTGCACACATATTAAATGGATGAGGGTAGTGGAAGAAGCCCGAAGGGAGAAAGTTTGCAGTACCTTGAGAGGGGAGGTCTCCTGGGCAAGGGTGGTAGCAGAAACTGTCTGGAGGACTGGGACCTTTTGCAGGCTTTTCTTTGCCAAAATAAAACACCTGCTTTTCGACCTTGTGCCACTGTAGCTGGGCTTTGGGATCACCAGTTCCCATCTGATGCTGGCAGAAACAATGTTAGAGGTGGGGAACCCTCTTCTAGCCCATTCCTTTTTCATTGGTTTCCCTTGGTGATAGCATTCTGTCAGATCTGCCTTGTGCTTTGGTCATTGCCTAGCCCACCCACCCCCTGAGCTGTCCTCAACTCCAGAGCCCCGTGGGCCTCCTAGGACAGCCTCTGACTGGGTGGTGCCCCCAGCAGCTATTGCTTGCTGGTGGGAGTTAGGGCAAGGGCAGAGGAGGAAGGAAGAACATAGGTGGGGAATAAAGGTCCCCACAAAGGCAAGGATTTCAAGTGACCAGGAATGTGAAGGGGACACTGGACACAGAAACAGAAGTTGGGGTTTGTGAAAGAAGCGAATGAGAGGAAGCAATGGTTAGCTGTAGGAAAGGGAGGCATACCTGAGATTCAGAAACGTCCTGTCCACCCACCCCTTTCTTCCTGGGACTGCATTTGGCAACACTGACTTTTCTAACTAGTGACTGGGAATAAAGAGGTGTTAGCAGTCCTGATATTCAGTTCAGAGGGCAAAGGTGGGTCTCTCCCAGTCTCCGGGCTCTTCTCCCCATGGCCAGCCCTGGCCTCAGAAGCTGGTCTGGCTAGGGCCAGGCTGCACAGCTTTCTGTCCCAAGGATCACCGTACCAATGCAAGGACTTAAAAGCCATTTGCTCTTCCCAAGACTAGTCATTTAAAGAAACCCTTAACATGGGGGAAAACAGACACAAACAGGGTGGGGGGAAAAAAAAAAACCACTTGTTTGATGGGAGAGTTTGCAGTTTTTTTTCTGTATTTTCCAAGTTTATGTTTTACTTTAGTTCATTCCTCTGTCTCCATCTCTCTCCCGTGCACATATGCACGCGTGCTCTCTCTCTTGCTCTTTTTTTTTTTTTTTTTTTTGGTTGTGTGTGTGTTTCAGTTTTTTTAAAAGAACTTTGGATTTGCCGTTGGTGGGCAGCGCCGGTCCTGGAGGCTGGACCCCCCACATGGCAGGGCTGGGACAAGGGGCAGGCCCACGGCTGCTGAGAGGATCTCTGTGTTTAAAGCCTTTGAGAATAAGTTACTGCAGTTCCCAGGGTGCAGGGTGGGGTTTGGCAGAGGGGTTCCTGGCGGCGGCTTCCCCTAGAGTCCAGGCCGCAGGGGCTCCTGTCAGGCGAGGAGAGGGTCAGGAAGGAGGAGTGTGGGGAGAGTGAGCTGTGAGCACTTCTCCCCCCTGCCAACCTCCAGTTTGGTTAGAGTTTTGTGGGCTCCCTGCCCATCCCAGGCTCCAACCTTGGGAGCCAACTGGGTATTTGGAAAGTTTGTGAGCTGTGTGGCGCTCTAGACAAGGGGTAGGGAGAGAGAAGGGGGAGTAGCAAAGTTTGTTTTCCTTCCCCTTTCTGTCTTGGGTTTTCTTTTTCCTTTCTTCTTTTTTTTTTTTTTTTTTTTTTGGTGTTTTCTCAGTCAGTGGAACAACAGCATGGGCTGACATACATGTGTGTATTTGCAGGGGTTGACTGTTTGGGCGGGGGTGAACCCAGTGGGGATAAGGTTGTAGGAAGATGGATTCTAGGATAGATCTCGTGTGTGGTGGGTAGGGCAGAGATGAGCAGACCATCAGGATGACAAATGGGCATGTGTCTGTGAAGACTTGGGGCAAGGAGCCGCAGAGGATCAGTGTGTGTCTGGGGGCTTGGGCAGGGGGAGGAGGCAGGACTCTGCTGGAGGTGGGGTGTGTGAAGCCCACTGAGGGTGGGAATTGAAAGATTCCCAGGAGGTGGGCGGAGCCAAGGGTTGGGGGTGGGGGATTTGAGCTCCCGCCAAACACCCCTTGGGGCAAGGGAGGGGGCCCTGAGGCCTACCCCTCTCCCCCCATCTTGGTTTATCTGTTTATAAAGCTAGAAGTGTAGAGGTAGTAGTAGTTTTTGGGTTGGAGTCCGTGTGAGGTAATCTTGCTTCCTCTTTGGCAAAAGCCACAGCAGCCGTGGCAGCAGTGGCGGCGTTGGTGATGGTGATGGCTGGGCCCCCTGGGGGCGGGGCCGCCTTGCGCCTATGGGCCGAGGAGCGCAGGTGGGAGGCCAGGGCTTCGTGCCCACTCAGCAGCACCTCACATGCCAGGCAGTGGTAGGTGCAGATGGGCACCCGCAGTGGGGGGGGCACAGAACCCCCAGAGCCCCGCCCAAAGAAGCAGAAGGATCTCTGGTGAGCAGTGGCTGGGGCCTCCCCATCGAATGCCATCTTGCACTGGCGGCACAGATAACGGTGGGTCACATCCACGGTGGAGATGCCGGTACTGGCCGACAGCAGCTCCTCGGCCTCCCCGGCCTCCCCCTCCCCTGCAGCAGCCAGTTCAGGAGGCTTTGCAGGTGCTGTAGCTGTGGGCTCGGGGGGCTGGGGTGGTGGCTGGAGGAGGGCATTGGGGAGCAGTCCGATGAGGGTCTGAGGTATCACGGGGTTCATGGGAAATAGCCCCTTCTTCATGCCATAGAGCTGTTGGAAGTAGGCCCCCTGCAACTGGGGGCCAAAGACAGCTGGTGGTGTCGCCCCCCCAGCAGGGGGCAATGGGAAGGGCAGGAATTGGCCCCCCAAGAGGGCTGGGACAGTAGCCTTCAGTGCTTTGAGGTTCTTGAGGGCGTCAGTGGAGGAGTTGGTGGGGGCTGCCACTGGCTTTCGCTCACCAGAGACTCTGTCCCCAGAGGGCTCAGTAGGGGGGCCTGGGGCAGGGTCAGTGGTGCCTGCTGTGGAGGTGTTAGTTTGCTCGGGCACAGGTCTCTGAGGTAAGGGGCAGCCTGGGCCAGCAGTCTGGACCACTGTGGTGGCAGGCAGGACTGAAGTGGCGAGGCCGAGGAGGCCAGAGGAGGCTGCAGGGCCTAGGAAGATGAAAGGAGTGATGAAGGATTAGCCACCTCCTGGCCCGTCATCCTTCCTGCTGTAGGAGACCTCCAGCCACACCCTTGCCCACTCCCGCCACCTAGCTGCCATGCGCCCTTCCCTCCCTTCTCTCCCCGAAGAGCCTGAAACTAAGGAAGGCCACAGGTGGCTGGAAGTGGGAAGAGTCAAGGAGGAAAAAAAGGAGACCTTCACTAGAGAGAGATGCTCTCTGTAGTCCAACCCCTCCCAACTGCCCACTCACCTGAACTGAAAGGAGCTAAGCTGCCCAGCGGAGGCTGGGCCAGAGCTGGGCCAGACAAGAGGACCGGGGCCAGGCGAGGCAGGGCTGGGGCAGCCCCAAGGGGCAGAGAGGCAGATGTGGTGGCAGGTGTGGCCTTGGGAGCCGGGGGTGCCTCAGGTGCCGGGGCCAAGTCGTAGCACTTGCTTTCACTCTTCAGCTGGGCTCGGACGGCCTCTTTGAGTTTGGCGAGGTGCTGGCGTGAGAAGAGATGGCCTCGGCAGGAGACATAGAAATCATACTTGACGTCACAGTAGGGACAGTCGGTGCGCTGGGCTCCCAAGGGGCCCTCACTGCTGCCCCCAGCCCCGCCAGCTGCTGCCCCCTGCAGTTTGGCCTTCTTTTCCTTGGCACGAGCATTCTGGAACCAGACCTGGATGACTCTCTTGGGCAGCCCAATCTCCTCCCCCAGCACCTCACACTCCTGCATGGTCGGGGTACGGTAGGCCTCGTAGCAGGCTTTCATGATCTTCAACTGCAGGCTGCTCATCTGGGTCCTGTAGCGCCGCTGCCCCATTCCGTCTGGAACCCCAGCCCCCCCTCCTGCTCCTCCACTACTTCCTCCAGCCCCAGGGGACTCGGGTTCGGCCAGACTGGAAGCAGACGAATCGCTGAGATCACCTGCAGATGGACTGCAAGCCTCGCTTTCTGGAGAAGCTTTAGCGGGTTCATCAGCACCCTCTTCCTCACTGGGTGGAGGGGGAGGTGGGAGGGGGAGCGGTGGCTCTGGTGTTGGGGTGGTGGCCTCTTTCCCCGGTGGCAGAAAAGGCAGGGGCCCGGCGGCAGGGGTAACTGGGGGGTAGGGGAAAGCAGGTGCTTCCCGCTTTGAGGTCTCCCTCCCAGTCCCGTCGTCTACCTTGCCCAACAAGAGGTTGAACTTCGGGAATGCTGCGGGGGCAGACGTGACGGGCTTGACTGCTGGGTTGGGCACCGCCCCAGGGGTGCTTCGAAACTGGCCTTTCCTCTCCCGGGCCCTGGTGTTCTGGAACCAGACCTGCACCACTCGCTTTTTGAGCCCCACCTCCTCGGAGATGCAGTCGAGCATCTTGCGAGTTGGGTTGGAGTCTTGCATGTACCAGCGGTACAGGATCTCCAGCTGCTCCGGCAGGATGGTGGTGCGCAGGCGCTTGTCCCTGGGGGGATCGCTCTCCCCTCCCCCGCCCACCTCACTACCTGTCGGGGACAGGCTGCCCTCCTCGTGCTTCCGTTTGAGCGGGGGCCCTGGCGTGGGCGGAGTGCCTGCCACCAGGGGGCTCCGCTCCCCAAACACCAGCAAGGGCAGATCTAGGAGGTTTGGGGCTGTGCTGGGCTGCACAGATGGCAAGAAGTGCAGCCGCCGGTGACTGGCAAGGAGGTCTTGGCTGGGGAAGGACATGGTGCACTGGTCACAAGTGTGGGCCGGGGAAGGTGAGGGAGGGGCCTTCCCTTCAGGTTCTTTGCCTCCTGGCTTTGTTGCCTCTGCTTGACTCAGCTCTTCCCGGTCCAGGGGCTCTGGTGAGGGACCCTCAGGCCCTGTGGGGGGTTCCAGGTTCTGTTCCTCCTCCGCTTCCTCTTCCTCTACCTCTTCCTCCTCTTCCCCTCGCTCTGCCTCTTCCTCCTCCTCTTCAGGGGGCTGGTCATCATAGCATTTCTTGAGGTGCCGCACCAGCTCAAAAACGCATGAGAAGGTGGCATGGCAGCGCCTGCAGCCAGAGGTTCCCCCGTTGCCACCTCCAGTTGGCACAGGCCCACCCTCGATGGCATTTTTGCGTGCTTTCTGGCGGGCATTCTGGAACCACACTACCACCACACGGCTAGCCAGGCCCAGGAGACTTGCAAGCCGCTCCACCTCTCCGTCCTTGGGGTAGGCACTGGTCTCAAAGAAAGACTGCAGAGCCTGGGTCTGGAACTCTGTGAACTTGGTTCTGGAAAACCTACGGCCTGCAGGCACTAGGGGAGGCAGATTCCCTCTGGAGCTCTCTTCCTCCTCTGGGGGCCAACGTCCTGCCCGGCTCCGCTCCCCAGAGGGACGGGTTCCCCCAGCCTCAGGCTCCGGGACCAGGAAGGGAGGGCCCAGTGGGGGAGCTGGTGAATCCAGGGACCCATCAGGAGGTTTGGGGGGCTCTGCAGGGGGTGGATACAGGCTGTCATAGCTCTTTCGAAACTGAGCAGCGTAACGGCTCAGGGCCTCAAAGGGCAGGAATTGGCGGTGGACGTGCTCCTCGTGTGTCTTGAGGATGAGCATATTGGAGAAGAGTTTCCCACAGGCCCCACAGGCCAGCTTGTCCCCACCCCCCAGGGCCTCTGGCGGGGGTGGGGTTGGAGGAGGGGGCACAGCCTGCTTGCCTTCGTTGTACTGGATCACCAGCTCAAAGCCGAAGTTTTCTAGAAGGGCTTTGGCTGCAGTGCGGGCTGCTTCGCTGGGCGTGGAGTTGGGAGGTGAGGTGGGCCTTGCCTCACTCCCCTCTTCTGCCACAGAGGGCCGCTCCCACTCCCGTTCAGCCAGCTCAGCCTTGGGGGGTGGGGGAGGGGGAGGAGGAGTGGCAGCTGGCAGGGACAGCAGGGGTGCAGGCCCCGCCAGTGCCAGCTTGGGCCCCACCTTGAGGTCATGGAGGTAGAAGGGCAGGAGCAGCTGTTGCTGCTGAAGCTTCAGCAGTGATTCGGGCACCAGAGGGAAGGGGGGCAAGACTGGCGGAGTGAAGAGTGGGGCTGGGAATCGGTGCAGGTCCAAGGGGGGTGGGGGAGGCGACAGGAAGGGCAACCCAGATATGAAGCCACCAGGGTCAGGGCCCTTCTTTTCAGTGCCCACATCCCCCTCGGTCTCGCCCTCTTTGGGTTCTTCCTGACCTCGCTCTGGCCCCTCCACCTTGGCATCAGTCTTGGTCCCCCGAGAGCGAGTCTGGTGTAGAACGGAGCGCATGTGGATCTCCAGGGTGGAGCTCTGGTTGTAGGAGACCCGGCAGACCGTGCACTTGAAGGGCTTGTCTGTGGCAGCAGCAGTGGGAGGCGCGGCACCCGCCTCTCCTCGGGCAGGGCCGGATGGGTCAATGGCAGCCTTCTTCATCTTGTGCAGGTGGGAGACAGAGTTGTAATGGACCAGGAGGATATTCTTCTGTGTGAAGGACTCCTTACACACAGTGCACTTATAGGGCCGGGCAGGGTCAAGAAACTTGTCCAGGGCAAAGTTGGTGGTCTTCCGATAGGTCAGAGGGTGGCGAGAATCAGCTGGAGGGGGCTCTGTGGGGCGTGGCTCCCCGACACTCCCCTCTTCCTCCTCAGCCATGGTGGGTGGAGGGGCCATTTCTTCCACCGGGGCCTCCGGCCGAGGGGCTGGAGATGGGGCTGGAGAAGGGGATTGATCAGGGCTTCCCAGGGGTTTGTCTGGGCCCTCGGCTGAGGGTGGGGGAGGCTCAGGAAGAAGATCAGGACTGGCTTCAGGGGTCAGGTGAGGGCCTTCTGAGGGAGAGAGAAGGGGGCCATAAGCAGGGAACTTGGTCTAAGGTCAGACCCCACCTACTCAATGTCTAGGGCAACCGATCCTTGCCTCGGTTGACTTCAGACCCTCCTGGTCTGTGGAGCCCAGGTCCCCTTTCCCTGCCACCTTGACAGGTTTGCCGTCCCCATTCTTACCTGCTCCCTGTTCTCTGCTGGGTGCAGCCTCTGGCCCAAGAGCATGGGGCTCTGGGACATCCCCCAGCGGGCAGAGAGCAGGCCCAGGCAGCACTTTGGTCATAAAGGTCATCTCTACAGTTGTGGCCTGTAACGGAAGAAAGCCCAGTGACTGACCCTCGCCTCCCCCACCCAGCTACTCCTGCTGCCCTGCTCTGCACCTGCGCCCACACCTGTGCCCAGCCCCAGCCCAGGGCTCCTCCTGGACTCGCTCCCCCTACCTTCTGCCCTTCCCCAGAGGAGAGGGCCTAGGCTGCTGCCTCTCCCATGCTGCAGTGAGGGCGTGCTGTTGAACAGCTCTTGTCAGGACCTCATGGAAATGAAGGAAACACTGAGCTCCCTCACCAGCGAGCAGAGACAGCCAGACAAACTCTGCTAAGTGTTCCCCAACTGTAAAACCACCCCAAATCTGTGAAATGCTGCTTCCTCACCACTACCCTCCCCACCACACACACACACACACACTTGCCTGGACACCCCTGCCTTTTCTTCCCCTAGGGTCGGGTCCTCGCCCAGCCAGTACTCACCACAAGCAGCAGCTTCTCCACGCACTCAGGCACCACATTGTGAAGGTGGCTAAGGTGGAAGTGCAGGGCAGGCCGGCCCACCAGCTGCTCCTGGCACAGCGGGCACCTGTACTTGGGCTGCACTGCATGCTGGGAGAGTGCGTGAGCCCTCACCTGGTCGGGCTCTGGGCTCAGGAAGCTGCAGTACGGACAGCAGAACACCTGGGGACACACGGCAGGGGGAGGGGGTGCCAAGGGAGGAGGCGTCAGGGAATTAGGGGGCCACTATCACCCTGCCCCGTGTGCCTGAACACAGCAAGATCCCTCACGCCCAATTTAGGAGAAGCGAGCCCCAAACGAAGGCTTCAAGGCACCACGGGGATCCAGCCAGAGGCAAGAAGCTGGCTCCTCCCTCATTTCCCTTAGATTGGGACAAAGGCCTGGGCTAGTCTTGCCCTTGCCTTCCTTCTTTGTCCGGGCCTCTCCCTCCATTCTGGCCTCTGTCTTTCCCAACTCTTCTGCCTTGCTCACTTCTCCAGCTAACAGTATGGCCCTGTACCTGCTCCCCAGAATTGAGTTTTCTTACCCACCCCACCCTGCCAGCGTCTTCTCTGGGAAATGGCTCCCCGGCCCTCTGCACATCTGGAAACAGAGGCTCCTTCATCCCCGCCCACTCTGTGCCTCCAAGGTCCCCAACCTGAGTGTCTCCTGAAGAGGGGTCCTCCCTACCTGTCTGCTCAGAGGCTGGCTCATTCTCCCAGCGGCTTAGCGGCTCCCACTTTCTTTTCCTTTTTCCCTTCTTAATGTAAACAAACACCACAGCTCCCCCAGCGGCCCAGGAAAATTCTGGCCTGGCTCTGCTGGTGCATTCCCGCCCACACCTCCTGAGGGGCGGGGCCAAGGGAAGGCCCTGCCCCATCTTAGTCACCTGACTGCCTGACCTCCAGCCTGCAGCCGGTCTGCCCCCCAGCTCGGCTCACATCCTCTCCTGCTGGATGGTGCCACTGGTCCAAGCCCACATACTGGGGGAAGGAATGGCCAGAAAGGAAGGGCATCCAGATGCTCATGTTAATGCCCTCGGCCCTAGGAGCAGACATCTGCAGTGGGTCTGCAGGAGGGAACAGGAGCAAGGAGGCAGGCCCAGCCAGCATTGTCGTCTGTGAGAATGCAGTAATGGTGCGCACTGAGGTCCCACTGGAGAGATGAGGGGCAGCGTGGCGCCTTGGGACCCAGGCTGGGAGTCCCCTCACAATACCACTTCGCAGCCACAGAGCTAAACCACCCAGGTCCTGCCTACCCCAGGCCGAGCCCTTAGGCCAGACTTAGCTGCAGAGTTTGCTATCTGGGTCAGTCATCTGGGCTGGGGCCTCAACCCTCACGAAGGGGGTGCCCAGATGCTTCCCTGCAGGCTCAGGGCCTTCTGCAGGAGATGACCATTGTATCTTTCTGGTCATGACAGGAAGAGAGAGCTGGGCAGCAGCTAGTCTTGTGGTTTGGGCTTTCTCTTTTCATTTCTTCACTTGTGTCTTGCCCCCTCTGTCCCCCTGCTTTCAGCCTTTCCTACCTCCATACAGCTTCTGTCTCCCCATCTCTCTCAAGTCCTGCCCGCCCTTGTCTTCTCCCTCTGTCCTCCAGCCCCTCTGTGGTGCTGAACACCTGACTGGCCCTAGGTGGCGTTTCTCAGTGTGGCGTGCTGAGATAAGTCACAAGCCTGACAAAATTCCATCTACCTTTAAGTCTGAAATCTGTGTGTAAAGCTCTACCAAGGAGAATTTTAGGCTTTAGAATATGAACAGATTGCAGTAACACCAGCCCCTGACCCCAGCTTTTCCCAGTTACCCCAGTTCTGACCGTGGTCTGGTTGGCATTGTCTCCTGGAGGGCCAGTCTTGCTCTCTGCCTCTTCAGAAGCTTTGAAAAAGAGAGGAAATTAAAGAGACTCTGACAGCCCTCCCTCTTCCTTTCCAGATGCCCATCCCCACCCCCACCCTGCCGACCCCCGGCCCTTAATATGACCTGATTTGTAGCAGAGAGCTTCCAGAGTAGGCGGTAGGCTCTGGGGAAAGGGGAAAAGGCAGGAAAGTACAAAGCTGTACTCAATACAGGGAGAGAAGGCCCAGCAGGGCTGACCCCAGATTAGCGGGATGGCCAGGTTTGAGCCTTTTGGGGCTCCCCCTCTTCGTTTCCCTCTGGTGAGTCCTTTCTTGCATCAGTTTGGCTCCCTGTGCCCAGGAGGCCTTGCTTGGTGTCTGGATTACTGCCATATCCCCTGTGCATCTCAGAATGTATGAGGAACGGGGCAGGGATGGAGGGAAAAGGGACCAGTCGAGCAACTCACCCAATTGTTCTGTTTTGTTCTGAGCATCTTTTTCAGGGGTGGGCGGCTCGGCTAAGGGGGTGACAGGAGGCTTCCCTGTGTAGGAGGAGGGGAGAGTCGGCTTAATAAGAGAGTGAAGCATCAGGAAAGGGAAGACACAGGGCAGAGGAAGCAGGACAAGCAGCCAGGAGGAGAAGATGGATGGATGAGCCACCAGGCCGGAGAGGACAAAAGGCTGCCAAAAAGAAATACAGGATGAAGGAGAAATGACTGGGTTAGAACTAGGAGGGCGTAAGAGATCCTCTCTGTGAGCCCAGTCATTTCAGGATGAGGAAGCAAGTCTGGCCATAGGCAGCAGAGACGGGGCCCAACTTGGCTCCTCATCTTGACTGGTCCTGGAAGCAGGGAGCCCAGAACCATGAAGGGAGGGGCACCAAAGAAGGAAGGTGAGGCCGAAAATGAGGAAGCAGGCTCCCTGCTGAGCAGAGAGCCCGATGCGGGGTCCTGGGATCATGACCTGAGCTGAAGGCAGAGGCTTTAACCCACTGAGCCACCCAGGCGCCCCATGAGGCCGAAAATGGAAGCAGGTGCGGTGAGCAGGAGGCAGCAGGTCTAGCTGGGAGAGGAGATTACCACTCAAGTAAGAATTGACAGATGTGTAGGAATTTATTTTCGGTGGCAGCCTAATTAAAGTGTTAAAGTTCCTTAACTCCGTTCAGCCCTGCGCCAGGATCATTAGCTATTGATCTGGGCCCCTCCGGCACTTAACTCCAGCCAGCATATTGGCAATTCAATTAGCACCAGTCAATGCGGCCTGTTCCTGGTTCCTGCTGCCCGCACCCTCACCCTCGCCAACCGCTGGCCCCTGCAAGCCCGGATGCCCGTGCCCACCTCTGACAGCCCCTTCCAGGCTCTTCTCCTGCACCCTCTGGATCAATGGCGCCTGGCTGGCTGTTCCTGGTCTCTGTTGGTACAACCTCAGCTGCCTAAGGGGGAACCTAAGCCCAGCCTTCAGGCTGAAGACCTCCTAGGAGACAGGAAGAGGCTGGGGAGCCCGACAAGGGCTTCTGCTCCCTGCTGCCTTAGGGCCAGGCCCACAGCTCCCATCTCCTGCCCAGCACGAAGCAGATTCCATTCTTCTGTTCTTCTACCTCCCCTCTCCTTCCTGACCAGCTCTTGCCACCCCTGACACCTAGCTAGTGTTGCTGGAACCCTGCTTACCATTCACAAATGCCAGGTGACTCCTCCTCTCCTCCCTTCCCCTCCCGTCCCGTTCTCTGCTTTCCACCCAGCAAAGCCACTGCCTTCCTCTGCCTCCTCCCTCCCAAGAGCCTCCCCTGGGCCGCCCCACTGTTCCCCACACCCGGTTTCATCACACCTTCACGGGGGCTCCTTTCTACGTGCTCTCGACTGTCCACAGACCCATTTCTCCTCACGGGTGTTGCCTTCTCCCAAGCCCCAGCACCCACTTCCTCACCGGGAGTCCGCAGCTGCCCGTGGCTGAAGCTCAGGATGCTCTGCAGCGCTGAGAGCCCATCCTCAGCCGTGGGGCCACCCTGCAGCAGCTGCAGGCGCCGCTGGGCCTGGGCGTCGCGGTGGGCCGGTGCACGCAGGTGCTGCAGCACAGCCAGGCGGGATGGCGTCTCCCATGCGCACAGCAGGCAGCGGAAAAGCCCCAGCTCGGGCCCGGCTGCCGCCCCTTCCATCTCCAGCAGAAACTGGAAGCATGGAAAGAGGCTGCTCAGGCCCCGAGGGACAGGCCCCTCTCGATCTCAGGGGTCCCTCTGCCTCCCTCAAGGGAGCCTGAGCAGCAGCACCCCCACCCTGCCCACTCCCTCTGCCCTCCTCTGGCCACCTGGACTGGATTGCTCTTCCTCCCCCATCTCCTCCTCTTCCTATCAATCCTGGACTCCCTCCTGGTAGGTGGATGGAGTCTGCTTCCATCCCCTTGAACTGCTGACAAGGTGGCCTAAGCAGAAAGAGACCCCACCTCTCTAGTCCCAAACACCAGAAAAGTTGAATAAAGTACTGGGTTCACTGTGTCTGTGTCCATCATCCTTCGGTCTCCTCTCCATGACCATCTCCAAAAAGTCGATGAGCCTGGTACATACTTGCCATTTTATCCAATCTTGCCCGCCCCAGGTTTTCCC
The DNA here is from genome assembly GCF_963455335.1 of Martes martes. Lineage (NCBI taxonomy): Eukaryota > Metazoa > Chordata > Mammalia > Carnivora > Mustelidae > Martes > Martes martes. The sequence goes on from NC_137894.1 coordinate 72,962,093, forward strand.
CTCACTCTCCCACTCGTGGGTGTCTCCCTGGTCCATCCCCGTGCCCCTCTTCTCTCCTCTGTCCCCAGGAGCTCTGTGCCAGGCCCCTCCAGGGCCAGACCCTCCCTGCCTCCCTCACCTTATAGATCTGGCTGTTTTCCTCATGGGCCGCAGCCCGGGCATGCAGCTGCATCTTCTCCTTGCTGTTGGACTCGAAGTCACAGATGTTGCAGCGCAGGTGCAGTGGGGGCACGGAGCCGTAGGGAGCCCCATCTCCCAGGGACACTGGGGTGGGGGAGCCCATGGCCCCACCACCCTCCCTCAGGTGGGCGGCCAGCTGGTACTTCTGCGCGTGTTTGTCAGTCTTGAGGTGGAGTTGAAAGTTGGCCTTCAGCTGGGTGCCGTAGCAGCAGAGTTTGCACCGGTGGGTGTCCCCGGCCACCTCCTTCCACTCGGCCTCTGGGAGGCTCCGGCCCACGCTGCAGTGGTAGAGCAGCAGCTCCAGGCTGTCCGTGCTGAAGGCCTGGCACACCAGGCAGCGGAACACCTTCAGGGCCGGGCTGTCGTCTGGAGGCGGTGAGGTGGGCAGGCCATCGGACAAGGGGCCCAGGAGCTGACTTGGAGGCAGGGGGGTATCCGGGGAGAGGCTGCCAGGGGCTGGGGGACAGAGACAGATGAGTGGCCCAAGGAAGGAAATGGGCGGGTGGGCAAATGAGGACAGTGCAGAGGGAGCTGGGGTTACCAGGGGTGGGGGGTTGGGGGGGGTGCCAGCCCTCGGGAGCACATAGGGACTGGAGTTTGGGCCCGGGGAAGGGAGGAGGGGAACTGGGTGCAGAGCCTAGGCTGCTTACCAGGTGTGGGGAACTTGCGAGCAGGCGCTCCAAGATGGTGGAAGCCGTTGAGAAGCAGCTGGGCTTCCAGGGGCTTGTCTGGCCTCAGCCCAGAGCCGGGCAAGGGAGCCTGAGACTGCCCCAGGGCCTGTGGCCCAAAGTACTGGAAAAGTTCAGGGGTGGGGGTGGGGGCGGCTCCTGGCGGCGGTGGGGGGCCTGGCCCCACCAGCCCAGGCGGCAGGCCCAGTGGCATCCCCTGGTGCAGCAGCAGCACATTCTGCATGTGTTTCTCAGAGGTCATGTGGATGCGCAGGTTGCGGGAGATGTTGGTCTCATAGCTACACACCTTGCACTGCCAGGACGATTTGGTCTTGGGCTCCTTGTCCCCAGCAACGGTGGGGAGCACCGCCTCTGGGGGGCTGCCCTGGCCCCCAGGGCCCGCCTGGAAGCCCTGCAGGTTGGCCAGGTGCTTATCCGACTGCATGTGGATGCTGAGGTTGCCCTTGGTGGTGGTGGAGTAGTTGCACACGTCACAGCGGTAGGGCTTGTAGCCGCAGTTGTAGCTCTCGCCTCGGGCCAGGCGGGGGTGTGCGCCGCCTGCACTGCAGTAGCTGCAGTGGCTGTTGCTCTCGGGGTGCTTTTCCCGCATGTGCACGTCCAGGGTCTGCTGGTACTTGTAGTGCCAGTTGCACTTGGGACACTTGAGCGTCTTGCAGGAGTTGCGGGAGTGTAACAGAGACATGTGGCTGGACAGGCTGAGGCCCTGGAAGGCCGAGGGGGCCGGGGTATAGTCGTCGGCGAGGCGGTAGGGCTGCGGTGGGTCGCTGGAGTCTTCAGGGGAGCCGACGAGGGCGGGGAGAGTGCCCCCCTCCTTGGAGGCAGGCGAGCTTTGGTTGAGTGGGGGGCAGAGCCCTCCGTCCTCTTCTTGCCCCTCGGAGAGCCAATCCGGCCCTGCCTCACCTGCTGCCATCGGCGATTCTTTGGCTTCGGCTGGGCTAGGGTCCCAGGTGGCGGGGGGTGCGGGTGGGGAGGGCGGGCTGAGGGCCATGACTTCCTCAGCAGGCAGGACAGGTGCCTGGGCTTCGGCCCCAGTGGGGCCGTCCTCGGGCAGGGCTCTGTTTGCCTCTGTGCTCGCTGTGCTGCTATTGTCGGGGGGGCCTTCTAGAGGGGGCTGAGTAGGTGGTTTTGGTTCCAGAAAGCTTAGGAGGGCCGTGCAGCCCTCCTCTCCCACCTGGAGCACAGCTGGGTTACTGGGCAGGCCCAGGTGTTGAGCAGGGGTGAGCTTCACCCCGTGAGACTGTGTGTGACCCACAAAAGCCTGGGGCCCACTGAAACCCAGGCGGCACAGGAGGCAGAGCCAGAAGAGTGCCCTGTGGTCTCCTCCCCTGCTCCCCATAGGGCCATCTTTGGGATCTCCGGGTGGGTTTGGAGCCAGCTGGTAGCTCCAGAAGGCTCCATCCCTTCCCTCACAGGTGGCCGGAGATGGCGCTGAGGTATCATGGGACAGAATTTGGTCAGAAGAGCTAAAGCCTTGGATTGGGTCAAAGCCATGTTGGATGTGAAGGGCAGTGAGGAGTACAGGGGGCGAGTGGGCAAGGAGGGGCAGGCTGGGCTCTTCTTTGATTCCCACCTCGTCCCAAGGGAAGCCCTTTGGTAACAGTTCACTGCCACCTGTCAGGGACAGCTTGGCTGCGAGGTAGGCCTCACCACCAGCTATGAAGAACAAATGGTTGCTTAGGTCCACGGGTGGGAGCCCACCTCCTTCCTCCTCCTGCTCCTTGTCTTCTCGAACTCCTAGGTCCTTTGGTGAAAAGCCACCACAGCCAGGCTCTTCTCGGGGCTCCCCAGTCTCCTTTGGTGGGACGAGGCCACAGCCCGGCTCCAGGGCCTGTCCCCCTGGCTCTGAGGGCCTCATGCTCTCAGAGCTGGAGGGGGCAGCAGGGGGATCTTTGGTGACAGGGTCAGCGGGGGTGCTGGGGAAGGAGGTGTCCAGCGGCGGGGACGGGGCATGGTGCCCAGGGGTGGGGGTGGCGACGGCGGTAGAGGGTGCGTTAAGGGTAGCCATTGCTGACGGACGGGTGCTGGGGGTTCATCTCAGCGTGACAGCCAGTACCCTGCAGGGGAAACGTGGAGAGAGAGCGGGGCCGTGAGGTGGCGAGAGACACTTGGCCAGGCAGTTGGCCCTCCAGATACTCCAGCCCCACTCGCTTCTTTCCTGAGCACCAGACTCAGGTACCTGTTTGCTAACGTGAAGCTTCGCCTTAGTACTAAGTCTTCAAACCTACCGTGTTCAAAATCAGAACTCTGTATTTCTCCCCTGAATTTGGTCCTCCCATCTTTCCTCTCTCAAAAATTGGTACCTCCATTGATCTGGCTGCTTAGGCAAAAAAGCTAAAAAGCGGACAGGCACCTGGGTGGCTTGGTCAGGTGAGCATCTACCTTCGGCTTGGGTCATGATCCCAGGGGAGTCCACTTCTTCCTCTGCCCTTCCTCCCACTCGTTCTCTCAATCTGTCTCTCCGTCTCTCTCAAATAAATAAAAAAATTTTTTTAAAGATTTTATTTATTTATTTGACAGAGAGAGAGGCAGAGAGCACAAGCAGGCAGAGAGGCAGGCAGAGGCAGAGAGAGAAGCAGGCTCCCCACTGAGCAAGGAGCCCGATGAGGGGCTCGATCCCAGGACCCTGAGATCATGACCCGAGCCGAAGGCAGCGGCTTAACCCACTGAGCCACCCAGGCGCCCCTAAATAAAATCTTTAAAAATCAATAAAAACCAAGGGCAACTGGGTGGCTCAGTGGGTTAAGCCTCTGCCTTCAGCTCAGGTCATGATCCCAGGGTTCTGGGATCGAGTCCCACATCGGGCTCCCTGCTCAGCAGGGAGCCTGCTTCTCCTTCTCTCTCTGCCTGCCTTCCCCCTATTTGTGCTATCTATCAAATAAATAAATTCTTTTAAAAAAATCAATAAAAGGGGTGCCTGGGTGGCTCAGTGGGGTAAAGCCTCTGCCTTGGCTCAGGTCATGATCCCAGGGTCCTGGGATCGAGCCCCGCATCGGGCTCTCTGCTCCATGGAAAGCCTGCTTTCTCCTCTCTCTCTGCCTGCCTCTCTGCCTACTGGTGATCTCTGTCTGTCAAATAAATAAATAAAATCTTT